>NC_134478.1:19513257-19731012 GCF_964194025.1 Convolutriloba macropyga | reverse complement strand
TTAAAACTAGAGATTAAAAATGAAAAACACAGAATAACAAGGATAACTAGAATTTTGGATTAAATTAGAATCTTAGTAATTCTGCACGAGTTGCAGAATTACTAAGATTCTAATTTAATCCATAATTCTAGTTATCCTTGTTATTCTGTGTAATTTTGTAATTAACAAACTAAAAGGTATAATTGAGAGAATTATCTCATAAATATATGGCTTATAATTAATTTTTCATTAAAAAATTATCTTTCTAATTTATATGTGGTCTCTTCATATGTTTTCTAAGGGAAGACCTATTTAGAAAAATGTTACACAATTGACATTGAACCTTTTCAGAGAAACACTCTTTACATAAACCTCCAGTCTTATAAAACAATCTCTATTCTTTTCAATTTTGCAAAACAACAAGTCCTAGTTGATTTAATTTGCTTAGATGGATTCTTAATATTAACATCAGTCTTTAAATTATTTATAGCACCTCCTTCTATTTCATTTTTAACTTCTTTTTTATTTCATTTTTAATCTCTAGTTTTAATTCATAATGATCTCTTGTTTTAAATTGCTCCTAATATATTCTTTTAAATCTTCTTTAATATTATCTTTCAGTTCATTTAAAACATTATTTAAATCATAATTTTTGTCATCTTCATTGATATCAATATTATCATTACTATCATTATCATAAATATTGATATAGTCAATATAACTATGTACTGATGATATAAGGCCTGTACGATATCTATACATCTATCCTTAAAATGATAATCACTATATATTCTTTGCATACATTTCGTGCATCTTACCATTAAATTTTTATGAAAAATATTATTATGCTCCATTAGTTCATGTTCTGGATAACACTACTAGTATCAATTTCATTATTACATTCTCTACATATTACTCTCATTTTTAGATATAGAATTAATATGATTATGAGTTGCATAAAAACTTACAAGACAACTAGCTAACATACATACTATATTAAATGGATGATTGAGATCATAATGGCTTTTAATCAATCAAAACCATAACCTATTGTCATATTCTTACCATTTTTTAATTTAATTTTTGCTTTATCTATATTCATTAAATCTATACCATTAAAATTATTATCATTATTATTACCATGTTTTTGAAAGTAAGAATAACCAAATCCTACCATAGTAACTATGCCTGCTATAGCATAATAGCCACTATGTATCTCACTCAGTACATTTTTTATATATGTATATATTTTATATAAATTAATTGATTTATGTATTCCCTTAAACTCTAAATATTCTTTAAAATAGAACATTAACTCTTTTGGTTTAATATGTGTTGGTTCTATCATTCTATCCGTTAAATAACTACTTAGTATTTTATATTCCTTTTCCTTAAACTCTGTATAATCAACATACTTCTCAATATCAAGATCACCTAATCTAGAATCATTTACAACATTTTTATCTTTATCTAATACAATATAATAGTCGCTAATAGTATTATAATTTATTACACCATAGTTATAATGTTTAAATCTATATAGATTAGAATCAATTTTAAACTTCTCTTGTACTCTTTCAAAGAATTGTTGTGAACTATTTAAAGTAATAAATATAGCTGGGGTGTTATCTCTTGCTTTAGTATTTAAATCTGTTACAGTATGACCTACACATATTATATTAATATTGTGATGTCTACCTTTAGAATACAATGAGTCTATAGCTGGTAATCTAATGTTTTCTCCCATATCATCAAATATAATAAGACTATTAGCAAAACTATCCAAATTATCTAATAAATTTAAATCATCAACACCATATACATTATATCCTTTCCACTCACTACCATCAATACAGAATTTATTAACAGTGTCATACAAAACACAATAATCTTTTATAAAAGTTGTTTTACCAGAATTAGATGGACCCTAATTAATAAAGTTTTGTTTTTTAGTTTCAAATGGTTCGGGTACAATATTCCTATATCCTTTGAATCTCTTCCTTAAATCAGAATATTTATCATAATTCCAATAAACAATTATAATAAGTATCACCATAATACACAGCGGAAACATAAGCAACATTTTATTTGGGGTGAAAAACTTATTATAATTAGTTATAGCTTTACTTCAATCTGGGAACCAGCTTCGCTGATTGGTGAAACCACTTTGTGGATCTGGAAACCAGCTTCGCTGATACTATATTTCTTTGCATGTTCTAAGAATCTTTCTTTTGTATGATGAAACCTATATCTATGGAGATATATGCATAACCTACAATAGAAGTGTTTAAATCTATACTGAGAGATGTGTTTATTTACTTTACACATTCTGCATACTAAATATTGATTGGGATTATTAAAGTGCTCTTGCAAATGATTATGTCTGTCTCTATATGTTACAATCTTATTACATACAAAACATTCGAATGGTTTACTTTGACACTCATCACAACTCCAACACCAAGCCTTATTTTTTACATTTATCACATTTGGTACTAATCATTTTTATAGTATTGAAAAGGTATATATAATATTATTTCAAAATTTTGCATATAAAAATGAATCAACAATATTATACCGGTTACATTCATTCCACGAGTGAACAAGCTCAATCTCATGGACAAGTCCAATCTGGAAGTGAGCGAGCTCAATTTGGAAGTGGACAAGTCCAATCTCATGGACAAGTCCAATCTCATGGACAAGCTCAATCCCATGGACAAGTCCAATCTAGTGCTTCTAGTATGCCGGTCCAAATGTTAAAAAATAAAAACAAACCAGTAGATCTGCGAAGCAGTTTCACTGATAAGGAAAGACAAAAGATAGAATTAGAAAAATCATCAATCAGAAGGTTTAATCAAATAAATGAAGAAATAAAAGAAACATATGATAAACACAATGCAAAATTAAAACAAAGAGAAGATATGCGTGAGTCATTGCGAAAGGCAGAAGCAAAATATTATCCAGATTTAGATCCACGAAGTGGTTACACCAATAAAGATTTAGGTTATGATAAGGATAAGGACAAAGATAAAGATGTAGATTCTGATAAAGATGTAGATTCTGATAAAGATAAGGACTCAGATTTAGACTCATTTGATGATTTTGTCTATATTCAAAAGCCTAAAACAAATAGGATTAGATATGAAATATGTGACGAAGAGATGACTCGAAAGAATTATAACAGACACATTCAATCACTTAAACATGAAAAGAATGAGCGAATTTATAATAGAAATAAAATTATTGAGTGCTAATGAGGATGGAATAAAAGTTACTAAAGAGGATATAGAACAAAAATTGGATGAGCAGTATGCACGAAGTGGTTACACCAATATAGAAGAAAGAATAAAGTTTTGTGATAGTTGTGATATGTATCTTGATAATAATACTGCTTATAATAAACATGTAACAACATTAAAACATAGGAATAATGTAAGATTGGTTACTGGGGAAATAGTAAGGAATGGAAGTAAGTTTGATTGTGTGATATGTAAGACAAGTCTGAGTCAATATAGTGTTGACCAACATTTAAAAACAAAGATGCATCTAGATAATGTAGAGGGAAAGGATAAGGATATAGATAAGAATATAACTGAAGGATATTGCAATATATGCAATAATAGATATAACAATAAAAATGAACACAATGAATCAGATGAACATAAAGAAAATGTTAATCAGAAAAAACCTGTTGATGGGAAGTGGCGAGATAAAGTTAATGAATTAGGATTAGATCATAACATGAAGCATAATCAAATAATAACTAGTAGTAATTATGAAGATCCTAAATTCTTAAATATACTGGAGGCATTGCATAACATACATCCCCATATTAAGTTTAACACCTTTGATGTAGTTAAGTATACAAAAACTACGGATGATAAACTAGAAAAAAACGAATTCACCTTTAGGTTAATGACTGGGCAATATAATGGTGCACATGACTTGGATTTATTGAATGGGGAACTAGAGACAAGAATGCAGGAACAAGAAATGAATCAATCTGGATGGAGTATGCAACGATTTGTTAAAAGGACAATGTATATACATAGGTTTTATCCTAGTGGTGGATGTGATACTGAGTTACCATTCACATCTAGATATATACTTAATATACATAATACTGATAATAAGTGTTTGCTATGGTGTCTAATTGCTTATCTACATTCTGCGCCACATAATCACAGTAGAGTTAGTAATTATAATAAACCAGAATATATTAATGAGATAAAATTACCAATAGGAGTTACACCCCCATATGATTATTATCACTTAAAGAAAATACAAGAACTAAATAAAGATAAAATATTAATTAATGTGTTTAATCTAAATAAAAATAAAACTATTAATCCTGTATTAATTAATCATAATGATCCTAAAGGATGTAAAATATTATACTGGGATAATCATTACTTCCTATGTAAAGATGTATCATTCCTATTAAGATCATCATCTAATCATAATAAATGTTATCCATGTCTCAAATGTTGTGTATCCTTTAGAACAGAAGATGCATTAAATAAACATTTAGAATTATGTAATACACAGAAACATGTAGGAAGAAGAACATTCCATAAAGATGATTACCTAAAGTTTGATAAGTTCCATTATAAAAATGGAGTACCATTTGCTATGTATTATGATTTTGAATGTATAATAAAAGATGGTAAACACATTCCTATTGCTTGTGGTTTATATATAAAAAGTGACTATCCTGATATATTAGAAGATAAGTATGAATGTAACTGTGGTGAGAAAGTAGTTGATTGGTTTGTAGAAAAAGTAGATTATTATAATAAATTATTTAAAGATATATTTAGTATAAATATTCCATTGAAAGAAGAGACTATTACTCCGTTATATAGTAGATGTTATTATTGTAATGAGAACTTGGGTGAAGACATCGTTAGAGATCATAATCATCTAAATGGTAAATTAAGAGGTTATGCTCACAAATGTAACGTCCAAGCTAAAAACACATTTGTACCAATGTATGCATTTAATTCTTCTAATTATGATAATCATCTATTTATAACTAAACTAGCAAAGAAGGTTAGACTTAAAGTATTAACTAAAACTGATGAGAATTATATTAGTATTGATATGGGTTATGCTAAAGCATTAGATATGTTTAGGTTCTTTCATCCACTTAGCTTAGATGCTATAAGTAAAACATTGAGTAATGAAGAATGTATAACATTAAATAAATGTGGCTTAGAAAGACGTAAAGGTATATTCCCATATGAATGGTTTGATAGTATAGATAAACTACATGAAACAACATTACCACCTAAGGAAGCATTCTAATCTAAGTTGAAACAAAGTGGTATTACAGATAAAGAATATAAGCAAGCAATTGATTGTTGGAAAGATACTAAATGTGAGACAATAAAGGATTATATGATGTTATATCTTAAAACAAATGTATTGTTATCAGTTGATGTATTTGAGAAATTTAGAGCTATGTGTTTAGAATATTATGAAATAGATCCATGTTACACATATTCTACTCCTGGGTTAACCTGGTTGTGTGGGTTGAAATATACTAATGTTAGACTTATTATAAAGAAAATACAATTAATATTTATGATACAATACAACATGGTATTAGAGGTGGGTTAGCTTCAGTATTAGGTGATTGTCATGTAAAATGTATGAATAAACAGATAGATCCTGAGTATGCTGATAAAGAGAATTATTTAAATTATTTAGACTTCAACTCATTATATGCTTCTGCTATGGTTCAAGCTTTACCTACTGGTGAGATCAAAGTATGTGAAGATCCAGAAACTGGCTTAGCAGATACAGTATATACTAGATCTAGCTCTAATACTGGATATTTCTATACCATTTATATAAATTATAATGATGAGTTGAAACAGAAAACAAAGAAATATCCATTCTTTCCTGAAAAGACAAAAGCTAACATTAATCAGTTTACAGACTATCAAAATGAAAATAAAAAGAAAGGATATAAACCCAATGAGAAGTTAATGTTGAAGTTAACGGATAAAAACGATTATGTAATTGATGGTGAGATGTTAGATTGGTATTTAGCTAGTGGTTTGAAGTTGGAAGATATTACAATTAAGCAAAAGTTAGAGTATAGTAAGAGTGAGTGTTTAAAGCCTTATATTGAGTTTAATATTCAGAAAAGAAAAGAAGCTAAAGCTAAGTGTGATAAATTTGGGGATGTATTCTTTAAGTTAATGAATAATGCCTTCTATGGAAAAACAATAGAGAATGTATATAATAGACAAGATGTAGAGTTAGTTAATGAAGTAGAAAGATATATTAAATTAGTAGAAAATATTAGTTTTAAATATGCTGTAGAGTTTGATGATGATCTAGTAGTCGTACATAAAACGAGAGGTAATGTTAAATTAGATAAGTTTAATTATATTGGATTTGTTATATTAGAAAAAGCTAAACTATTCATGTATAAAGCTATATATGATTACTTTGAAAAAGAGTTAGATTGTAGTTATCACTACACAGATACAGATAGTATATTTATAAACATAAATATTCCATTAGATAGTACTATAGAAAAGGAAATGGATAAGATAAAAGATATTTTACATAATAATGAGTTAAGTAAGATGAAGGATGAATTACCTAATGATACTATTATAGAAGCATGTTTCCTTAAAGCTAAAGCATATTGTTACGATACTGTTAAAAGAGAAGAAGAGAAAACGTTAAAAGGTATAACTAAAGCTACTATTAAAAAACAGATTACAATTGAAGATTATACTAATGCTATATATGAAGGTAAAACTAAATATGTAACTAATTATACTATTGATAGTAATAAACATCATGTAGAAACTAAAGAACAATATAAAATAGCTATTGATCCATTTGATGCTAAGGGTATTAGAGATAGTAATGGTGAATTTAGGTTTTACCAGTGAAGCTGCTTCGCAGATAATTAATTTTTAAAAATGATAGCAAAATTTAAAAAATTATAAAAGAGTTCAGCTGGTTTTTTATTCAAGTTTTTCGCAAGTTGGTTTTACGTGCTTTTTACACGGTCTCACTAGTTTTATACTAGTATCTGGGGACGTCCACTGGAGTCAGTGGGGATAGAACCCAAACTATCCGTCTGATAATGGACAATTACCAGCTTAACTCGACACTAGTGGATTGCACTAAGTGAGACAAGAAATGATAGATTTTAATTGTGTAAGAATGGGAAATATAGTGGATAAAACAAAGGGAAATAGAGTAATGTGTATATGGTGACCGTATCGCGGCTCTATGTTGCGGAGGTCACCATATACACATTACTATCGGTCTTTGTTGTGCCCCCCCCCCCCCCCCCCCCCAGTATTTGAAAACAAACATATTCCAACTCACAGGCGTGGTTTTTCTACGATATGATTCGTGAATAGATTGGTGTCAAGCTGACCCCAAATATGTAATAGAAATCGAAAGTACCAAATTTACAGACAAAACACAATTACGTTGGCTGAAAATAAAAAGAATCCAGCCTTACCAAAATTGCCATTCACGCCATCAATTTATACCCACTGAAATAAGTTTCGACACTTGGACTAGAACATCTGTACCAAAGCGGTACTGCAACCCAACGCTCTCGGGCTTTTTCTAGATCATTAAATTTCTCGCGACGAATAGTCAAACTGTTCAAAGTGAGCAACACCTCTGTTTGACCTCAACTCGCATTAACATATTGCATAACTTTGTTGAGTGAAGACTAAATATCAGTCAGTTCGAATGACCTGTGAGGAAACGTAACGCGAGGCAAACACGAGATGAAAACAAATATAAGAGCAAAACATCAGATGTTGCTCTATTGGCTAAATGGTAGCCTAGAGTACATGACGCAGTCCTTAATTGATGAAAGTTAAAATGGTCATCAATTTTGTTTTCCCATTTTTGACTCATCTTTTATTCGTCCTATAGAGAAAAACGCCTTATAGCGCCAAACCAAATTATCTCTTTAAAAACAAAAAGTGTTAACATCATTAAACGATTGCTTTGAACTAGAAAAATTAATCAGATGCACTTATATCCGATGAAACCTGTTATTAATTAGACTGTGATTATACAAAACAACCAAAACTAGCAAAAAACTCAAACTCGCTAATACTTTTTGAAACAAAAGGTGTAAAAGAAAAAAGCATTAGCTACTAACTGAAACAATAATTTCGATCAACTGAATCCTCATTAGCAAACTATGAGACCTGTCATTAATAAAATTGTAAGTCATAAGACAGCGACAGCAATACTAGAAAAACTTAAAATTCGTTTCGACTTTTTGAAACTAATAGTGTCTGAAAACCACTAGCTATAATCTCGAACCAATAATTAGATTCATTTATGCATCGTTACTAATCAGTTGAGACCTGTCAATAGCAACACTAAGCTATTTGAGACAAAGACAGCGTCAGAAAAAAAACAAGAAAAATCAATTCTGTTAATCTTAGAAAATACCGTCAAAAGCGACCTCGAACCAATTACTGGCGAAACTTGCAACCGAAATACTCCTCATTCAAACATACCGGCAGATTGCGGGAAAATAGCCGCCGTTGATTCCAATAAGCATGATTGGGATTGAAAGAATAGAAGATATTAAAAAAAAAGATTTTTGCACAAAAACATTTTTTAAGTCCCATTTATTTTGATGGCATTTCGTAGTTGAACATAACGTACTTCTGTTTCTTAGAGAGAGGCTGGAGGGGCTACTATGAATACCAATAAGCATTAGAGATGGTAACTAAGACTTATAGGAACGACGTTCAAATAGCGGGCATCTAAAATTGGGCTTTATGGGTTTATCCCGTTTCTACTTCTGACTTCAATTTTTTATACTGACTCTGTTCATTTTGAATTGCATTGCTGAGCAACTGATGTTCAAAATCACTTTTAGCAGAATGAGAGAAGAGAGAAACTAGCCTAGAGAGGTCAAAAAGATATCACGCAAAATGTTGAAAAAGCGGCAAAATGAGGTAAAGCGAAACATCTTTTTATTCGACGAAGTAAAAAGAAAATAGGAGCGCTATAATAGCCGGCTGAGAAGATGAGGGCAGCTATTAATAAACTAACACCATTGGAAACAAACCTACAAAACGGTAGACACGGAGAAAACTGAGTAATTAAAAACAATTTTTTTTTGCAAATTTCTCAAGAAAATGCCAAGCGCTGCTTCCCGACAATTAGTCTGAGACAAATCTGTAAAAATTTGTAAAAATATAACCTCTTGGAAATATTACCTCTGAGCAAAAATTCCTATTAAATACCTTAAGAATAACTAGGGGACAAAAATGCAAAACAAATAAATATGTTAATTAGATAGGGGATAAAAAATGTTTGCAAAACAGAAATTGACAAAATTCCTCCATTCTAACTCAGAATCAAAATTAATCAAAACCAACAGATCCCCCAATACAAAAAACATAGCTGACAGATTGCCAGAAAATAGCCAGAATAGCTTATTAGATCTCTAGTCTCAAAAAGATAGAAGTAACTGATTACGAATCTGTATAAGTTATTGTGCTTCTATTAGCTGCTCTCCATTAACCTTCATTTAGAGTTACGCGCACTCAATTGACCCTATCTCTCTGAATTAAAATACAGAAAAGTCAGTTACAGAGTCAGGTAGTCATTTTTGAGAGAGAGGTAAGTCATTTGTGGCCAAAAATCTAATCACTCAAATGGACAAAAAAACTCGCTCCAATAAGAAAGAAAAATGACGTCACGCACGCAACTCAGTTGAAATTGCATCAACGAATAAACAAAAGGCAGATGTGAAGTGATTGTGACGTCGTATTGTCGTAACAAAAATCTTGACGACGTAAAAAAAACATAGCAGGACGAGTTCTGACCTACAATTCAAACAATTTTCATTGACTTAACACATGAACTATGCCAATAATAGACTATTAACGGATTGGAAAAATCATTTCTAAAATTCAGATGAAAATCTAAGTCAAAATGCCGCATGTGAACAAAAAACCACTAGCAAGAAAACGAAATTCTGTTCAACCACCATTTTCTCACTACTTTAAAATTAGAGCGAAAAATCCACGCCGCAAACTACTTGTTTTTCGCTCCAGTTCTTGTTTCGGCGCGACCAAAACCCTCACACCAATTTGACTTCAAAAATCATGAAAATGTGTTAACAGATCAAAAAGACAGCGCACTAAAACAAGTAAAATTCTTTGAATTGTAAAAAACCAAGAGAAGGCCAATAATAGCCCCAGCTATCGCGGGGCGGCTATTAAAAAACTAACCTCAACCAAAGACTTCAATTAGTAAAAGCATTGGAGAAGATTGCAAATAGCGCTAATGAAACGTTCAATCGACAAAACCATTTGGCTGAAAAAGTAAACTCTTAGAAAAACCCTACGCGTTAAAAAAAATAGATTGCTCAGCAAAATTTTTGCACTCAATTTTCTTTATCTCTTACTGGATGAACAAAGACCAACTGTCTTTCGCTCTGGTCCTAACTTTAGTTCAGCAATTTGACCAATCCACTTGGTTTCACGTGCGGCATTTGCGAAGTCACTAACTAAAAAAAAACATTGCAGGAAGACTCCAGATTCGATTCGATTAAAACAAAACATAAGCCCCAGTCAAGCAATAACTAAATATTTAATTCGTCTTACCATTCAATTTGAAATTAGGAAATAACTCAAATTGGAAATGAAAGCAAAGATATATTAATAGAAATTTTTCACAAGTTGCAACTCCAAAACCTCTATTTATTTCAGATTGTCCGATATTGTTAAACGGAAATCATCAAATGTAACGCTTGCCGAACGGAACAAAACAAAGCAATAAACGGTATATCAAGAAAGAAAACCTAGCAAATGGAGAATTAAAAGCACAAAATCTAAAAATCTGTTATTTTCATAACGTTAAGTCTCTTTTCCCACTTAATGGCAATACTCATAGGAATACCATAAATACAAAACTGAACATGAAAAACTACTCCAAAAGGCCAAAAACAAAAAATCGGCAAACAAAAATTCAATACACAAAATCGACTCGGGCGTGAGGTGAGCGCAGCGAGGGGGGTAGGGGTAGCTGGGGACAGGCGGTGATGCGGGCAACAGTTGGGGGGGGGCAAACTTTAACAACCGCCCCTCACATAAGCATGCGTCTCCAAAGCAGTTTCTGTGAATCGCATAATTGGAGACTAGTGAGCTGAAAGGATCCACGAGAACTTAATCCACTGGGCGCTCTGTTTATCCCATTTTTGAGGACGAAAAGCCTAATGGGTCAGACGAAAAATCGGTCAAGCGGTAATCGCAAAAAAAGAAGACCAACAGGACTAAAATAATTGCTACAAACTTCGAGAGCAATTAATAATTGCTAATAATATCGTTCAAGAGCACTTGAAAACATAATAAAAAATTGACTCAATTTAACCCCCTTTCTTTGACTAAGCTGTTGAGGGTGACTGAAAGGGGTCAAACTTTTAAGATTAGCCTCCTCAAAACAATTTCGACTTCGTTTGAGAGCAATTGAAAAAGAGGAAAACATTTAAAAAGCGGTTGAAACGGCAAAACCACGAAAACACAAGATTGCATAAAAATGCATGGATCATATTGTCAAGCAAGCCTCCGAATGTTCCAATGCTTGTTGATATAGTTTAAAACACCACTTTACGCAACTAAATAAACTACAAAAAAAACTGCTTCGAAAAAAGTCGCACGTTAGCAAAAAATTTTGCTCGCTTTTCGATCTGTCTCTCAAAAATTTGGTATTAAGATCAGAAAATCACATTGCTCTCCATTTCATTCAACCGTTTGAACCAAAACACTTAGTTTTCGAATGCGGCATTGACTTTTACATCCTGTTTTAAATAGACTCCAAAAATTTCAAGTCGGAAAAAGACCTCGCCCCACTAGAGTTCAAATTCCTTAAAATGTAAAAAAGGAGATGACCAATATTAGCAACAGTTATCACTTTGCGGCTATTAACAAAAACATAAACCGACTAACGTCGGATGAATTGCGCTCGAACTACAGGCGAGGGACGTAGCTTAGAATTTTTATGGGTGCAAACACTGGCCTAACGGGGTTCGAACTCTAAACCTGCAAGATAGAAGTCAGACATCTCAACCACTGAACTACGACGGTTTTTACCATCAACGGCTAACAATCGCTTTTCTATTAGCACAAAACTTTATTTCAGAATGAAAGCAATTGAAATCACTCAAAGATTAAGAAAACAGACGTGAAAAAGTCACTTTAGAAGTCAAACTATATTATAGGAAAAAACTCAACAACGGTCAACTCAACAACGGTGTTGAGTCAAAACTCAACAACGGAAAAAACTCACAACGGAGAACAGTCTTACATCAATAAATTTTTACTTAGAAAACTAATGTACAACCAGTCTTACAACCAAAAATTGCAGCAGAGATAAATGAATGCATTAAAAATACAGAATTTCTGAAAATGAATGATTTCAAGAAAATTAAAACACAGAAGTTGAGCAAAACAATCTTTTTTATATAAAAGGATCAATTAACAGTAAGATCATTTCAGCAAGAGCAAGAAAACTTCTGGTCAAAATATTACAACTTCAACCTTATTTCACTGAAAAAGTAAGACTGTCGACGATAGGTTGCAAAAATTTTGCTAATCGGTTCCGTAAAAACTTCATATTAGGCAGTGCTGATTTTCTAGAGGGCCTCTACTGAGTTTTGTGTTTATGTTTTTCCGAACCTAATAAATTGGATGAAAACAGACGATGAATTTTCTGCTTCATAGGCACCAGACGACGAGGCAACACTGCCTTTTCTCTCGTTTCAGCAAAAAAAAAACGTGTATAGAAAAAGTGTTAATAAGTTAGTTTTTTCGTTCATCTTTTCCGAAGACACTTTATTATTATTATTGAACAAACGTCCACGATAATTGGATAAGACCAACGGGGATACTAACTGGGAATGAGAAACATGAAATAAAATGCCAGAAAAATGAACCGAGAATTTTACGTCGCTCATTGATCGACTGACTGATCACAGCTAATTCAAATGTTAATCTATCTCTTGAAAACCAAGTGAGAACAGCACCTGATTAATTTCAATCATCATTCAACTAAAAAATCAACCACTATGCACCAAAAGCAATCAAAAGATAACTTGATCGACAGCCTTACTTTTAATTTCACATTTTGAATCCAAACTGTTCCGAAATTGTTCTTCGTTGGCTTTAAGTAAGGAAATTCGGAAGCTCTGAAACGCTTTTCATCTTGTCGGCGACAATTGCAATTTTATTTCGTGTCTCTAATGCTAAACGTATACAAAAATGATTTAGCTTTTAATTTAAACTAGGGCAACCAAAAACAATGCTCAAAATATCAGTCAAAAATAGAGGATAAATCAACGTTTTCGGCTCTTCTTGAATAATGAAACAGGTTTAGTCGATGCTACATTCATATTCTGAGTGTTCTGAAGGCTCGCAGATTCTCTCAAGGTCGCGCTACGTTCGACAATCGTTTCCTCCACAGCTGTTGATGGCTCCCAAGACTTTAGCTGTGTATTGTTAAGATCATTTTCCGAAGTTGATGTCGATTGTTCAGTTTTTACATCACGTTGCTTGCCTGAAAAAAACTTCAATGATGACACGTCTCATCTGAGCCGAAGCGAATTTCGTAAACTAGCTTGTAAAAATTTAAGAATTCGTAAACATAGCTGGCAGATTGCCAGAAAATAGCCGCAATAGATTCGTAGATCGGCAGTCTAAAAAAACAGTAAAAAAGACCGACCAAAAAAATTCGTCTTTTCATTGAAGGCTGATCTGTTATATTTTGATTAAAAATCTGTATAAGTTATTGCTGCCTCTATTAGCTGATCTCAAATAACCTTCATTTAGAGTGACACACACCCATTTGACCTTATCTCTTTGAATTAAAGTAAATAAAAGTCAATTTCAAAGTGAGGAAGTCATTTTTGAGAGTGAGGTAAGTCAAGTGTGACCAAAAATTTAATCACGCGCATGAACAAAAAACTCGCTCCACTAAGAGCGAAAAATGACGTCACACATGCAATTCAGTTGAAATTGCATGAACGAATGAACAAAAAATGGCTGTGACGTCATATGGTCGTAACAAAAATCATGACGACGAAATAAAAAAAAACATAGCTGGCAGATTGCCAGAAAATAGCCGCAATAGATTCGTAGATCGGCAGTCTAAAAAAAAAACAGTAAAAAAGACAGACCAAAAAAATTCGTCTTTTCATTGAAGGCTGATTTGTTAGATTTTGATTAAAAATCTGTATAAGTTATTGCTGCCTCTATTAGCTGATCTCAAATAACCTTCATTTAGAGTGACACACACCCATTTGACCTTATCTCTTTGAATTAAAGTAAATAAAAGTCAATTTCAAAGTGAGGAAGTCATTTTTGAGAGTGAGGTAAGTCAAGTGTGACCAAAAATTTAATCACGCGCATGAACAAAAAAACTCGCTCCACTAAGAGCGAAAAATGACGTCACACATGCAATTCAGTTGAAATTGCATGAACGAATGAACAAAAAATGGCTGTGACGTCATATGGTCGTAACAAAAATCATGACGACGAAATAAAAAAAAAAAACCAAGAGAAGGCCAATAATAGCCTCAGCTATCGCTGTGCGGCTATTAAAAACCAAGAGAAGGCCAATAATAGCCTCAGCTATCGCTGTGCGGCTATTAAAAATTTGTTAATAAAAATTTAAGAATTACAATTTTTCGTATGTTTTTCAACGTATATTATTTTTGTGATTTAACTATATTGCTGAGCAACTGTAAATTTTCAGAGGTGAGCATTAGCATCAAAATAGTCGCTTCAGTAGCTTACAGCGGCAATATAAAAGCATCTTTCAATGTTTACGAAAAGCGCTTGATTAATAATAGGTGACACAGCTAGCATTCATCCAAACGTCCACTGAAAAATCAGGGGATTCACAAATCTACCTGTGGGTGAAATCTCTCTGATGGCAATCTCTTTAGAAAACGAAACACGTCTGTTGTCACTACATTTCGTATCTGTCACGAAAGCTTCCTTTGCACAATGATCAGCCTCGTTGGTTGCACCAATAGCACCAACATCATCTCTGTAATCTTCTTTTTCTTGTGCCTGCGTATCATCGGAATCCTCTGACTCCTCTCGATCCAATTCATCCAATTCCTTCGATTCCCTCATCAGTTTCTCCACTCTCTTCAAAATGGCCTCCTTGTCAATTGAACTCCCCAGTGTTGTCATTACGTTTGAGGTGGAGTTTCGCGACTGCTCTACTTCAGGCTCATCAGTGCATTCTTTAATTTGAGATGACTCCTAGAGTATAAATGCATTCTTGGCAGGTTTTGCCTCTGCAGAGGAAACTTATTACACGCCATTAATTTTCGCTCATGTCAAAAAGATAATAAAAAATACCACAAGTGCTTCACCAATTCTCTAAACACATAAAACCACGTGGCATTCAGGCAATTAGATGGCATTTTGTCAAAATTCTCTCCCAGAACATCTCTGCTCCTCTGTGCGTTCTCCGGTAGAGAATGTGTAATCTATCTGCCGGATAATATCTTTGCAGTTTTTCTGTAGCCTGCGTTATTATCTCTCTATCGATATCACTACCCCGAAGGAGAGCGATATCTATATCATGCACCACCGAGAGACTATCTTGTAGTCCGCTTTATCATCTCTCTATCTATTTTAATCCTTTTTATGTACAGCTTACTTTTATTTGAGCGCTCTTGGTCACTTCGACTTTGATTTCTGCATTCTTTTTCTGCGACGTCGATGATGATTGTCCTTCTTCAAACTGTTTAACCCCTTTCCGAATTCTCTCCTGCTTCTCCTTAAGACTAGCCAACACAGCAGCCTTATCGTCATCATTCTTAACCTTCGAAACTCTATTTGCATTGCCATCTCGGACGGCAACTGAATCGTCATCTGCCAGCTGCTCAAAAACTTCTCGAACTGGACCGGAGTTATTCTCATCGACAAATTTCTTTGTACTGAAACATCAGCAATCTGCGTGAAAGTTTTTGTAGCAATGACTTTGGAATTGGAAATGTTTTAGGTTGCAAGAACAAACGGCTCAATTTTGCACCAACAAAATGCAACATTACAGGCTAAAAAGGACATTTAATTTTAAAATCTTTAATTTTTATTCCGCATGTCAGCTCTAATCTTTCATAGATATATTCAATGTAATCAACTTACAAGCACAATTAGTGTCTAAATAACGTGTTACACGCCATCACACACAAAAAATTAGAACTCCCCCCCCCCCCCCCACAAAAACCTGATCATTGCTCTACTGTGCACATGATTCTATTGGTTGCCTGCTTCTATGTGTCGGGGGGCAAAAAGCTAACTAAATAGAAATTAAAACAATTTTGGTGTACATTTCACTTTTTTGCAAAAAAATCTACCGACCATTGAGTTAAGCAGCTTAATATTGTGAATTAGAGAGCCATTTGGATCGCACAAACCGCAGGAATTCAAGTACGCGATAGTCAACCGAACAGACAAAACGGTTTAGCAAAAAGGACTGCAATCATCATCATTAGATGTTTGTTTAAGGAAACAAATAGCAATTTGACGCGGTATGCGATTAACTTAATACCCCAGTTAAGTGTTTGATCAAAGCATATTCCCAGGTACTAAACCGATTCTATAGTTTTTAATGATTAACAATTTTAGGTTTTGAATTAACAATTTTAGCAGTAATTTGTTTTCACCAAAAAATACAATTTCTTGATGTTTGGAGCTTGCAAATTTTATTGCCCCAAATGCTTGAACAGCATTCGAAAATGTTTAATAGTCTGCGTACAGTGATAAAGTATTAGTTCTATTGGCATAGTCATAAAGTCCTTTGACGTATGCCAGCTAAATAATCACACGAAAGCTCTTCCATCAATTGTAAAGGATCGAGTAGACGCATAATCATCAAATCAAAAGCAATTACAACATAGCTGGATAAAACAGAACAGAGCCGAAAGGGGTTTTCTGTTGTAAATTTCTCGTAATTTGATATATTTTAGCCCAAAAAAGCACTTGAAACAATACAATGTGATATCTGATATCTGTCAAGTAAAATATGACGATTTTTATCAAAAGTTTCAAAAATTGCATGACATTGAAAATCATTTGATAAAAAAGTAACGTGAATAATACCCACAGGTAGGCACACAGAATAAAAAAACGGTTATTCGTCCGAAAAAAGCGCATCATAAAAAGTGTAAAACACTTTTGACAAAATTTTGATTTTTGTATCCGCAGTACCCACCAGAGGGAATTGTCAAGTTCTTCAAAATTGAAAAGTTCAAAGTTACATGAAAATTTTCAAAAACTTGGATTATTTTATACCGCGGAAACGGCGATAAGCAATCTTTGTGTACTGAACATCAAAACATCTATAGCTACGCAGACACGAAAAAAATAACAAATTGTGAGAAAACAAACAAGAACGACAATGTTCAAATTTTGAAAAAAAGCTATTTTATCGGCAGAAATAGTTAACAGCATCAACATTTGAATAGCTTCTACATCATATATTATTATTACACAAACACCAACGGAATATAGCCTTTCTAAATTATTATCATTGACAGAATGAAAAGTTTATCTTTAAAGTTTATTTGGTTTTAAATTTTATGATTTTATGTTGCTATATTAAATTTTTGCTTGTATCTTACGGTGAACCCAATAGCAATATATCTATACGGTATTTTATACCGCATAGATATATTGCTATTGGGATTAATTTTTTGCTATTGGGATTAATTTATTGGATTATTTTATACCGCGGAAACGGCGATAAGCAATTTTTGTGTACTGAACATCAAAACATCTATAGCTACGCAGACACGAAAAAAATAACAAATTGTGAGAAAACAAACAAGAACGACAATGTTCAAATTTTGAAAAAAAGCTATTTTATCGGCAGAAATAGTTAACAGCATCAACATTTGAATAGCTTCTACATCATATATTATTATTACACAAACACCAACGGAATATAGCCTTTCTAAATTATTATCATTAACAGAATGAAAAGTTTATCTTTAAAGTTTATTTGGTTTTAAATTTTATGATTTTATGTTGCTATATTAAATTTTTGCTTGTATCTTACGGTGAACCCAATAGCAATATATCTATACGGTGACCCAAATTTTTATCTCTGGGAGTATTCCGGGAAAATGTGCTCAAAGGGGAAAAATCTGTTATCCGATCGTTCGTTTTTGAGGAATTTATTGAAAAAATTGTAAATAGCCTGGCTGGAAAAAAATGTGAAAACTTGCAAGACTTTTGCTACCGTCAGTTGTGCTTTTATTCCACTAGTCTATGGCTCGGTCAAAGAAATTGCAATCTTGGCTTGACGATTGTTGTTCACAGAAGTTGTGAACATTTGAAAATTTTTAAATTCGAATTTCAGGGGCATCGAATAATTCCAATTACTTGTTAGTTCCCTCTTTCAAAAAAGATCATGCAATCAAAAAGCTCACTTCCGTGCTGTGAAGTAGAGAAAAACAGAAACAGAAATCGAGTTGAAAAAGTTATCAGCCCCTCATTAAACCCTAGGAAACAACTTAAGCGATGAATTCAAAGGACTGGTTCAGTTTAACATTGAGGAGGTTCGAACCCTCAATTTTCCGGATAACAGTCAGAACTTTACCACTCAGCGATACCACCTTTAGAAACTCCAATTTAGATCACACAAAACGCAAGAAATGAAGCGTGAAAAAGTTCCTTAAAAGTCAAGTGAAAAAACATACAAAACAAATATAAAACAAAAATGACCGTCAGATGACAAAACAAAAACTAAGCGCAGCGCAATATAGCTAGCTCAGCTCACAGCAATAAAAAAATTATCAGTTTTCTGCGTTTTTCTAGACAAATACAGTAGTCCCCTATTTTTTGGCAGGAAAAGACGTCTTTTCTTTTCAAAATATCTTTCCGTTGAGCCACACAAAATTTAATCCTTCGACATTTGGTTTTCGAGATATATTCATTAAGCCAACTCATCATTAGCCGCGAAATTGCATAAAGGCAGGGACAACTGTGACAGCTGTAACCCATTTCGTTTCGCGGCCTTTAAAAATTAGCAACGCTAAATTAATTCAATGGGAACTATCACCCAATCAGAATTGTTTATTTCTGAGAGAAAAATACATAGAATACTGTCTTCAATATACATAAAATTTTGCAAAAAGGGGTCAATAAGCAAATATAATCACGGAGTATATCGATTTAGGTGGTTGAAGGCTATAAAAATTTGAGGCTTTCTAAACAATTGGCGACTGAACATAACCGCTTTTGCCGCTGAAAACATTAGACCAGTAAAGGAGCAATGTTTTTGTCGCATTGTTCTGCCAGCTAACAAGAAAGCTAATTTTGTGAAATTTTTGAACTAAGCTCACTTATTTTTCAATTCTTCCTAAAACTTAAATTGAAATTCTTTTCAATTACATGTTGAATGAAGCACAAGAGCATTTTTAATCACACCACCTTAATGAGCCCAAACATGTAAAGAGCATCATATTCGATTTAAAAAATCAGCGTAACCTTTCGACCTCGTTTTTCTGCCTTTTGATAGCTTCTTCCAGCTCTTTGCGTCTCTCAGCAATTAGATTAAGTCTTTTTTCTGCAATCTCGGATGCCTTAGGAGCTGTTGTCTCCACAAAGTATCCATCCCCCAGTAGAACAAGCACCTCATTGGTATGAATGAGCTCCCCCGGCATAAAGGCTACCTGAACAGTTTTTCGTGAAAGTTTGAGCAGCGCATGATGACTGAAACCTTGATGAACTGACCAGAACATAGCCAACAGATTGACGTGTTGACCACCTTTTGAAAATAGCCGCTGTTGACCACCTTTATGACTATCGGCATTGAAACAGAAAAATAGAAAATTGACACGCCTTGTATCCAAAAAGCTTTTTCCAAGTGTTGCTTGAATGAATTAATTAGTGTAACAGCTAGATTTGAGACGAGGTGAGACCGAGTTGAAACAAAGCCCGATAATTGCTTTGGTCAAATATCTAAATAGGCGAAGGGAAGATACTTCTAAAAGATCTTCTGGACAAAACAGGTGAAGAAAACTGCGCTCTGTTAAACCAAAACTTTCAAAACGAAGAAGTTCAACTTAGCACTCAAAACAAAGGTGAATTCGAAATTTCTACTTTCATTAAAGAAGAAGAATCAAAGGATTAACTTGTAATCAATTAAAAAGGCCGTGGCAAGACATCTATTTTCAAATGTACAAAATTGAGAGGATTCTGCTTTTTCTAGCTTTTGAATTGAATTTGGATGCTTGAATTGAAAAACATCAGGCTTAGACTAACTTCTACTCTAAAGGTCACTCAAGACTGAGAAATACAATTAGTTTTTGGTTTTGTTCATTAGCACTGTAATCTTTGATATGCAAATTGTTTGCAAAATTTATGGAAGTGTTCAGTCGTCGACGATTATACATGTCAAATCCACTCTTGATTCTCCCGGGAACAATTGGGAAGCAAACCCAACGAAAAGCCAAATTAAACAGCACAGGTTAACAATACTTCTACAGAAAATGTCAAGTTGACATAGTCCATATTCATACTATAAACTAAAGTAACAAAGATTTCATGCATACTTTTTTTACCTTTATTGCACTCTTCTTACAGTCCTCCTCTTAGAGGACGCCAAAGAGTTCCATTAGCGCTATGAACTGCTGTTAGAATACTAAAAAACCTTGTACATAGGTTGTCATAGTTACATTAAACAACTATAATAAATCTGTTTCATAAACTGCAGCTTCTTAAAATTCATATTCCAATGAACTTTGATAAAATGAAGCAATGACTTGATAAACGTGCTTTATCGGTTTATCTCTTTCTTTTAATTTTGCTCGTTTACCTTGACCAACTATAATTGAGTAAATTGTTGATCGATTGGATTCAAGGTATATTCAGAACAAACAATACGTGAGGTACGTCAGAAATAAAACTTGAAAGCCATGGCTTATGCAAAACGAACGTGATGAAATAATAAAAAAACATAGCATGACCAGTCCTAGAAAACAAATAAAAGCATTGAATGAAATATTCGAAACTATTCCACCTGATCAACAGGCAATTGAACATTCCCAGCCAATGAGTTTTACATCGGTCAGCCAAAAAATCGGTCAAGCGAAAAATTGCATAAAAAAGATCACAGGATTAATAAAACTGCTACAAACTTCGTTTGAGATCAACTAAGAGAAAAAATTAGGATCTTTTTTATTTAAGTTTGCAAAACCAATACATATACCTCGAAAAACGGAACAAAAAATTATTAAAATTAACAAAAGACAAAAAAATCTAGCAAAAGATTTTAATGATCAGTGACATTGGTAATGAAAGCAGCACTTAAAAATCTCGAAAATATCAAGTGACAATAAATGTGAAATGCCTTCTTGTTAACTTCAGCACACTATTCACTCGAAAGAGCACTAAAGCTTGCGAATGGCCTCCAAAGAAACCTTTTGCCCACTGGGCTCTACCTATTTTTCCCGTTTTGAAAACTCAAAGACACGGGAGATATGAGCGAATACATCTTTAAAAAGACAGCATCAATGCTCTCTAATTCAAGGATAGTAAAAATCATAGCCATTAGAACACCGGAAAGACAACGAAAAGCCGGGCAATGCTAACACAGAGGAAAGATGGAAATATCAAACCAAAAGTTTATTTCAGTTACCATAAAAGCGGCAGAGATGTAAGTCTTCAAACGTAAGTTTGACAAAGAACTGACTGTGAAAACTTGATAAGTTAAAATTTATTATTATAAACATATCTCGCAACATTTAAAAATAGGGACAAGTCTTAGGATGGAAAAATCTAACAGGCTCAAAAACACCGCGTCAAAAACTTTCATAAAATAACTCAAGATAATTACCTTAAAACATAAAACTCTGCACCTAAAGGATCCAAAAACACCATACCGAAGCATAAGGCAGCTAATATTCATAGAAACTGAATTGAGTTATTTAAAAAAAAACAAATTTCAGGACATAGGGAAAACACATCAAATATCAGTCAAAATTATCAAAATTAATTCCAGCATAATTTGTGCTGCATTAAGTTTAAACAAACCAATTGAAAACCAAAAAAAATGAAATCTAAGAAACAAAGGCTAAAATCAATAATTTTTTTCAAAAATTAATAAAAGCAGAGCAAACAAACTATAGGTCTTAGGAGATTGCTAGAATGATACAGCCCAGAATGTGGAGAATATAGACACAATGTTGAAAAAACCGACTACTTCCTAATTTTTGAAAATTTAAAATCGAATTGAAAAACAAGTTTTAGGTACAACAATGACTATTTATTACCTATCATTCTAGGCTACGCAAGAATACATAGTCATCCTCCTGTTTTATAAAATGTGAAAAACGTTCAAAGATCTGAAACATTAAAAAAAAATTCAAAACATACCCGGCAGATTGCCGGAAAATAGCCGCCGTTGATTCCAATAAGCATGATTGGGATTGAAAGAATAGACGATATTGAAAAAAAAAGATTTTTGTACAAAAACATTTTTTAAGTCCGATTTATTTTGATGGTATTTCGTATTTGAACATAACGTACTTCTGTTTCTTAGAGAGAGGCTACAGGGGCTACTATCAATACCAATAAGCATTAGAGATGGTAACTAAGACTTATAGGAACGACGTTCAAATAGCGGGCATCTAAAATTGGGCTTTATGGGTTTATCCCGTTTCTAATTCTGACTTCAATTTTTTATACTGACTCTGTTCAATTTTAATTGCTTTGCTGAGCAACTGATGTTCAAAATCACTTTTAGCAGAATGAGAGAAGAGAAAAACTAGCCCAGAGAAGTCAAAAAGATTTCACGCAAAATGTTGAAAAGGCGGCAAAATGAGGTAAAGCGAAACTTTTTTTTATTCGACGAAGTAAAAAAACATAGCCGAACCAGTCCTGAAATACAATTCAAAGAATTGAATGAAAAAACTCAGACGTACTCTACCTGACCAGCAGATCAATTGAACAATTTTAGCCAGCACACAAAAAAAATCATCCTAAAAATGAGAAACTAAAAGAATCAAACCTCAACAAAAATATACTTATTGATAAAACTCTTGAAGCTTTTAAACTCAAAGGCAAAACTTTTTCCCATTAAAAATACCTATTCCAAAAACATGTTAAAAACCAATTTTTGTTTCTGAAATCGTTCCAGTATTATATCAGCAGCACATGAAAAATATTCATTGGCCCTTGAAGATCGATGATTAACTCGAAAATGACCCAAAAATTTTAAACAAAAATCAATTGCAAATTATCAGAAAATGTTGCTGAAAATCGTGATAAAATTATCTTCCGAATAATTTCTGTCTCCAGGGGCTATCCAGTAACCCAATTCAAAGCTTTAAAAAACTCACTGGCTCATAGATCGATAGGCAATAATTTTGAAAAAATTTCAATTTTCAAAAAATAGAAATTCGTTCTATTAAAATGTTGAAAGCCATTCAATTGCCCCCTAGCTACTATTTAATAACATACTATCGAACCCTGGATGAGGTTACCTGGCTACTGAGGCAAGAAAAAATAAATAAAATACAAATGTTTTCAAAAACCTTGAAAAAAATTGCAAATTTTATCAAAAAAACTTAGTCGAAAGGTTAATTTGTTGAAAAAAATTGCTAAAATTTGTGATATTCAAAAGATGAAACCTATTCCATGACAACTAAAAATTTTTCAGTAACTTATTTTCCAACTACTGATGAGGTTTTGTTGCCCCTGGGACTCAAATAACTTGAATAATGACAATAAATGTCAAAAACTATGAAAAAAATAGCAAGTTTTGTCAAAAAATGGTAAAATTCATGATGGCAAAAAGTGGAAAAACATTCCATTACCACTGGAAACTAAGCAGTAATCTATCATCAAACCCATTATCAAACTCTAGATGAGGTTTCTTGACACCTAGGGCTAAAAAACTCAAAATATGACAAAAATTTTCAAAAAACCTGAAAAAAATTGCGAAAATTAGGATCATTTTGCGTGTTGGTGTTTGTAGTACCAAAACATATAGCTCATAAAATCGTCATAACAAGCACTTTTGTCTCGCAAAAAGCTTTCATCAACTTTTAAAAATTTCAACCTAAGACTAATCAAACAAAAAACCTCAAAAAAACACAAACATGAAAAATTGCACCATTTTGAGCCCAAAAACTCCTAAAAATGACCTTTTAACCTTAAATTAAGGCCATCCCAGCAGCTGCACCACTATAAGCACTTGAAGGACTACTAAAGCCCACTTTGGGCCTCTAATGAAACTTAATGCCCGCTGGGCTTTACCTGTTTATCCCGTTTTGAAAGATCAAAGTCATTGAAAAATGTGTGAACACATCTTAAAAAAAACACAGCGCACCAATACAATTCAAATTCTTTGAATTGTAAAAAAATAGGAGCGCTATAATAGCCGGCTGAGAAGATGAGGGCGGCTATTAAAAAGTACATATTGTTAAAAGTTCAATTAGGGAAAATTTTTACTGAATTTCAAAGACTAAACACCAAAAGATACTCCAATTAATACTGGTGTTTAGCAACTGCCACTGATGTTTAGCAACCTGGTTGCTTAGAAGTTTTCGATAATTCAAATCTAGAGAGTCTATTTACCGCGTCACTGCAATTACGAAGATCGAATTTATTGAAATCTCAAAATCCTTATTTTCGCGAAAGTAACTCATAAACCAACCTTCGATAGCGGAACCATCGTAGGATATGTCAACTTGCTCGAAACTTCTTTCAATTTATCCTTCACAGAAGTGTACTCATTTCCCCTCTTGTTCAATTCTTCGAGGTCCGATTGAAGTTTTTGCAGGGACTCGGTCTGTCTCTTCACCAGAAAACTGAAATCTTCTAATACCACATCATTATTAGACGAAGTACTGCATGGATTTGATACCATGTCAATGGTAATGAACCCGGAAAGGAAACAAAGAAGTCTGAAACTGACATGATCTCACAACATCTAAACCTTTTGAATTGCCTTTTGAGAACCTCTGTCCTTCATGAAGTATTTCGAGTAACCAAACAGGTACGGTTAGTTGCCTAACTTCAGGGAGGAATTATAATTGAAATTGTGCAACAATTTAGAAAAAGTTCATCAACTGTCATCAATGACATTGCATCATTTGATATTACAATGGATTCTTCCAGTTGTTGTGACATACTTCGCATCGAAACCTCACATCAGTAAATTTTCTATGATTTGACTCTAGAAAAAAAGTGCGATATGGTCTAATAGCAACTTCAACATGCATTTCAACTGGTATTTTCTCAACAAAATTTTGAAAAAGTGCACTCGTCGTTTCTTGTAACGCTAATGCTTATCAAATAGCAATGAGGAGATCCTTTCTATGAGGAGGGATTTATGGAAGAAATAATGATGAAACGAGTATTTTCAATCCTTTTTTGATTTTTCTATTTTTTATTCGAGCCTGAACGGGCATATCTATTTACCTCCCGTTTAGTTGGCATAAACGACCCATCAAACTTCCATTATTCTCATAGCGCAGTTTTTAAATATGAGCAAACATAACTCTAGAATAGAGTTTAGAATAGATCACACAAATTTTTTTGAGCAGTGAAATTATCATGACGTAATTTTTGTAGTAAAGCTTTCTCAAAATCTGAACTAATACCATTAAACTTTTAGATGTACGTGATTGTGTATCCGTTAATACAGCAGTACTGTCGCTAAAAAAGGTCACTTAGAAATCTACCAATAAAACAACTGCTTGTCTCGTCAACTGTCCAATAAAACTGACTGTTAGACAAATTGTCCAATAACAGTTATTATAGGTCAGTTGTAAAAAAAATTCAGTATCAAGGAACAATTTTGGTCGTAGAACAGCTATATTAAAGCACGCAAAAAACACTTGCACAATTGTAAATTGAGCACTAGAAAATTTCTTTCGAAACGTTTTATTAAAAGTTTCACTCGGCCTTCGGGCGCTGTTCAATCCATTAACATAGCTGACTAAAGTCGGACAAGAGATGCGGGATTATGAGATAAATTTCTTAGACGTTTCGGAATAATGTGCTTTTAAAATTCTGAAACACAAACCGGGGCACTTTCATTCAAAGGGGGCAGTAGCCTAGATACATTTTCATGGGTACAAAAATTGCAACTTGGAAGGGGTTACAAATCCGTTAGATCACACAAAAAATCAGAAAATCAAGCGAAAAGAATTGAGAAATGAAAACATACCCGACATATTGCCTGAAAATAGCCTCCATTGATTCTCATAAAACCGATTAGGATCGAAGGAACAGAAATGGAAGAAATTGATTGATGTACAAAAAAATTTTAAAGTGCAAACTATTTTGTGTTTGTTTTCATTCACCACTTAGCAACTGAGCATTAGAGATGTTTAAAAGGTATATGTTAGAACAAAATCTCCCACCCGAGGGACTTATTGCCATGATACGAAGGCGCTTGCGCCCGAGTGCTAGGCACGAGGCACTAACGTATGTACAGAATCAAAGGGTATGAAAGAGTTAACTTACATTTGAAATTGAAGTTAAGAGTACACTGTCGAAATCACCCAATAGACCTTTCTGGTGCAACCTTAAAATCGATATTGCCAGATAATTCCATATTAAAAAGCTAAAAGTTCCGAGAAGCTTAAAAATACAGGAGTTGAAATAAACCAAACATAGTCATCTCCGATAGCGAAGGAGCTGATTGTTTATAGCGGTTGGATTCAAACGTCAAAAGTTTAGAACAAAAAAACAGACTTTCACTTCTTTTAAGTCTAAGTTCAATCTGTCAAACTCAGCTCTCTGAAGTTGCCACTCCAAAAAACTATTGGAGAAAGACCTTGTAGTACAATAAATAATTTGCGACAAAAAATAACTAACTGAGAGACATTACAACAGATTGCGTTCATAAAGAGAAAACAGACACAAGAGTAGAAAAAAATTATGCTACAGTGAAACTTTCCAACCCTAATTTCTAGATAGAATTTCATTAAATCTTCTGCTAGATCAATCACTTACCCAAAACGCGGCAGGCAGAGGAACATCAAACGACAATTAAGAAATTCGAGAAAAAAAGGTGGAAATGAGTACAATTTATTTCAGTGTCTGCCTTCAGAATTGACATGTCTAGCCTTCAATTGTCACTTCATAGTGAAATCACCTATAAAATTTTTCATAATTGAGAATTGAGCGAGAAAACTACATCAAGAAAAATAAAAACAGAGAAAACGGCAAAAGAGTTTAAAACAAGGCGAAACGGTTTTTCAAAAAAGCAGAAAATTGTATCTAAACAAGCAATATTTGCTTCAGCAGATGAAAAGAGCTTCCAAACGCCCTAATACAACTTAAGATAAATGAGAGAAACACTTTTGATAGAAAAAATTGGAGTAAAACTTAAAAAAACCGTTTCGAAAAACCGCACGAGATCAAAAAATTTCTCTTGCTTAGCAAAAATCTTTTCACCTAAAATTCTCGCTCTAAAAAAGACATGAACACAAAACCACTCTTTATTCTCTCAGCTCTTCAATGGTAGATACACTTTTGACAAAAAAATGGAGTAAGCTAAAAAAAATGTTTTGAAAACCCTGTTCATGTGTTTTGAAAGTGATCGAAAAATTTCTTGCTAACCAAAAAACTTTTTCACATAACTTTCTCGCTCTTTCAAAAAGACATGAACAGGAAATCACTCTTCAGCCGTTTGACCTAAGCACCTAGCTTTCACATGCGGCATTGACGTTTACATCTGTTTTAAATTCACTGCCCAAAAAATGAATATCAGAAGACGCTCCACCAATATCCCTATTGGAGTCGTAAAAATAGGAGCGCAATAAAAACTTGCTGAGACGATGAGAGTAGATATTACGAAAAAAGTTTCAAGAACAAATGCTCAAAAATGGTCAAGCAAATTTTGCAAAAAAAAGGACAAACACGCTTACAATAATTGCTTCCAACTCGTTCGAGAGCAATTAAACATAACCAACTACGGTTGGTCAAATTGATCTCAAACGATAGGTTGGGGGTCATTTAGATCTTATTTTAGTCTGTGAATGAGGTATAATTTCACTAACAACTGAACTGAATGAAATCAATTTTGGCGGTTTTGAGCTCATTACGTTTTCAAAACTACATTTGATGACAGCAGTGACAAAGCGAACATTGTAGACAAAATGTAGATATATCGAAACATAATTCGCTAAATCCTTGATGCGAACTTTAGTGACAGTAGCAATACGTAAATTGGCGACTAATACCCCCAAAATCAATGGACTAAATTAGAGATGGCAACGAGATCAAAGGATTAGAATCAATAAATTGTCACCATTTTACGCATACTTAAAATGCGAAAACTACCGACAGCAATATTAGCGATTGAGCGTGTCACCGTTTTTCGCACTCGCTTACTTTCCTGATCTTAATACTTGTGTGCGGAAAACAGCAACCATGCTTACTGAGTATATATACTCACACGACGTGGTTTTAGTTTTGTGATGCTGACTTTTAGTAGTGTAACGCATTCCAAATATCAAATTTCGTGAAATAAACAATTTATCCCCACGCTCACTACATTTGTCTGAAGCGTTTAACCACTTTTTGCAAGCTTTATAGTTTGCTGCCAAACAGAAAAGCAAACTAACTTCTTAGAAAAATTTACTGGCACAAGAAGGCAAGGTCAGCGCAAATTCATTTATTATCTAAGTTCTCTCTTCCATTTTATTAACATTTCCTGGATAAGATTGTTAACTTTTTTCTGGCCAAGTCTTATTTATCGTTAGAATCGAAATGTGTACAAGAATTTAAATCAAAATATCTTAATTAAAGCTACAGAACAAATTAAATTGCGTTGTGGTAATTTGATAGAAAACATCCAAAGAAAATTACATGCTTCGTTCTCCATGTCCATTTATTCCAAGTATAAAATCATTCCCTCTGTAATTCTTGAGTCATTTAAACTAAAGATGCTGCAGAATTTGTCACCGATCACGAGCCAGTGTTCTCAATTTAAAACCGTTAAATTTTGTGAAAAAATGTCTCATTGCATCATAGATTTAATTGAGTAGAGAACGAAGCATTCGAGGGTCATGAGAAATAGAAACAAGCAGTGAATATGTATGTATAAAAAGCAAAATCAGGTCGTGATCTGTCGCACATACAACTGCGAAGTTCTAGCCGCAATTAAGAAGATTAAAGCCGCAAATAAAGATTAATTTATTTAGACACAACAAACTACTGTAAAATATCTGTCAAATGTTTCCATAGCTGTGATAAAAGATTTCCAAAAGACGATATGTCAAATTAAGGGCATCCGATTGACTGATGGCTTTAACTTTTGAGAAACTTGTGACTACAAAAGAAAATCCTAACTTTTGAATTCCAGACAATCATAGTAAAAATTTCACTGGATTACATTTTAGAGGCGATCAGACGAAGACCTTTTAAAATAAAATTAACAGTGTCTCAAAAATTAGACAGCGAGAAACTTAGAACGCTAGATGTAGATGTAGATGATACCAAGTAATTAGAACATTAATTGTGGCGAGTCCAAATATACAAATGACATCAGATCATCAAAAAGGGACTTGATCCCATCGCACTGAGTGAACAAATTGAACGCGCTAAATGCACACAAAAACTAAGTTAGAACCACTACAAATGATAGCACGACGTCTTAATCATAGGGAGAAGCGAGCAATAAATGTAGTATCAGTGAGTCAGTTTTCAGATCGAACAAATTTGCAAATTGAGCAAATTTGAATTGAAACCAGAACAAAGACGAGCAGATTAGCACTCTATGATATCTTACTAAATCAATTGTTGATTTTTTCAGTACAAGAGCAAACAAATTCGGCACAAAGATGAAATAAATTTTAAACTTTACATCACATTAGAGTGAATCATGTATCCAAAAGATGTAGCCCCTCTCCACAGTTTATAAGCGATGAACAGACCAAGACAGGTACCCAGACCAGCCATCACAAATGACACAACAATTACAGCAATTATCATCGCGTGCCCACCTTTTGCACCCAGAGCTCCATCATCCCGAGTGATCATCTCAAAGGTGCTGCTGGATATCTCCATGTAGGAAAACACAGCGTAAGAATCAGAGAAGTATTTTTGGTCAGCAACGTCACCATTATTGTTCACGTGTTCCACTGAATACGACACTTGAACCAAGCCCTTCAGATCTTTCATGCGTTTTTCAACCTCCTCATTTGACAACATTTGGTCTCTGTCATTGACTGTAAATTAAAAAAGAACTGACTTAGAAAACCATGTCAAAAATGTAACACAATAAGGTGCAAAACAGAATTAAGCAGTAGATTGCACTTTTAAACATTACCGACTAACGTCGGAAGAACTGCTCTCGGACGACTAGTGGGAGCAACCTGCTTCAGTCATGGGGGCAAGCTAAATGGGCCTCAAAAGAAATTTACTAGGGGGCTTCAAATAACCTCATTAGAGGTTAATATATACCACTATTAAGATTTCAAATGGAAAAATGGCACCAGTTTCGGCGCACTTATCATTTGACTTTTAGTATTAAATTTCCGACAATTGAGTTGAGCTGCTTGAAATCGTGAAAGAGAAATTTAGAGCGCGCAAAACGAAAAAAGTAAAGTGCGTAAAAATTACTCAAAAACGGTCAAGCGAAAATTTTGCATCCAAAACATAGCCAGCAGAATACCGGAAACGACTCGAAGAGTCGTGCTATAAAAACTCTTATCTAACTACCTATTTCAGAAATATGAAAATAAAAAAGCGACAGTGTGAAAAAATCATTTTGAGGTAGAAATGTGGGTAAGTATTTGGGGGGGGGGGGGAGGGGGGTGCGGGTTGGGGATAGGTGTGGGGGTACTGGGGGACGGGGTAGTTTAGATAGGTCGGACGGACCTATATGGGATCAAAAATTCTTGAAATGACCTTTTAACTTTGAATATTACCATCAATTCTTAAACATACCCGGCAGATTGCCGGAAAATAGCCGCCGTTGATTCCAATAAGCATGATTGGGATTGAAATAACAGAAGATAACGAAAAAAAAAAAGATTTTTGTACAAAAACATTTTTTAAGTCCGATTTATTTTGATGGCATTTCGTAGTTGAACATACTTCTGTTTCTTAGAGACAGGCTACAGGGGCTACTATCAATAACAATAAGCATTACAGAGAGGTAAATAATACTTATAGGACCGACGTTCAAATAGCGGGCATCTAAAATTGGGCTTTATGGGTTTATCCCGTTTCTATTTCTGACTTCAATTTTTATACTGACTCTGTTCATTTTGAATTGCTTTGCTGAGCAACTGATGTTCAAAATCATTTTTAGCAGAATGAGAGAAGAGAGAAACTAGCCTAGAGAAGTCAAAAAGATTTCACGCAAACTGTTGAAAAGGCGGCAAAATGAGGTAAAGCGAAACATTTTTTTATTCGACGAAGTAAAAAAATAGGAGCGCTATAATAGCCGGCTGAGAAGATGAGGGCGGCTATTAATTACTATACATTACAAACTAAGCTACTTTTATAGTCCAACGTTTGATAACAGAAGTCAATGTTATAAAACATAACCGACTAACGTCGGGCGAATTGCTCTCAAACGACCGGCGAACGGTTGGCTTGGTCAGTAGCTAGCCACGGTGGGGGGGATGCACCGGGGGCTGATGGGGGCAGCACTGGGTGGGGGGGGGGCAAAAGCGCGGTGGGGGGGGGTGGAGCCAATAGTGGGGGTGGGGGGTCAACAAAGGGGGGGTGTCAACCTCTAAGAACCGCCCCCTCACACCTTAAGTATAAGTATAAGTCTCCAAGACAGTTTGAGCTGAAACAGACCTGAAAGGCTCTAAGAGCACATAATGCCCGCTGGGCGCTACCTGTTTATCCCGTTTTTGAGGACGAAAAGTCAAAAGCGTCAGACAAAAAATTGGTCAATCGAAAAATCGCATAAAAAAAAGACCGACAGGACTAATATAATTGCTACAAACTTCGTTTGAGAGCAATTAAACAGAATTCAATGTTGTTTGAAAACAAAAGTTAAATTTCAAGCCAAGACCAGCTAAAAAACCTGTAGAATCTCAATACTCCTCTTCGAGTCGTAAAAAGACTAATTAGCAGTAATTTAAACAACAGAAACCTAAAGAAAGGACACATAAAACATAGCAAGCCTTCAAATAAACTTAAACATGTTGTTATCATACAGTTGTCAACTTGAATAATTAAGAGTAGTTTGTCAATTAAAATTTTGACAATTTTGCAGCCAATTAGCTCGAGCAATCTATGTCGGCTCTATTTGATTAATTCCTAGGAATATCCCGCAAAAATTGAGAAATCATGAGTCAGAAAAATGTGGCCGCAAAACAGACCACTGAGACCAACACAATCACCAAAACCATGAAAAACTGAGGTTGAAAGTATAACTTCTGATTCATCTGAGTTCAAATTATCCTTATTTTCCACCACTTATATTAACTTTCACTTAAATTTCAAGCACTTTTGTTTTTCAAGCAAAATACGCTGAAAACTATGAATCCTGGATGACCTTCAATTCACAGTTTACATTCTGAAATTAAATTTTATAAGTGAGTACAGAAGTCATTATACTAAGTGAAGTAAGTAAAAAAAGGCATTAAAAATTACACCAAGCACAAAAATCCAGTCGGAGAACGCTAAATCATCCAGAAAAGACAGAAAGACTTCTTGACACGTGACAAAAATGGTGGTTTGTTAATGAGTGAGGTTAGTCATGTATAATTAAACCACATTAAAAATTACACCATGCCCATAAATTCAGTCGCAGAGTGAAGTCACCCAGAAAAGTCAGACTCAGATTTCTTGGCGCGTGATCAAATGGTCATAAAAACAAAAATGGAAAACACGACGAAATAAAAACATAGTGCAAATTGCAAATCCAAAGAATTAAACAAAAAGCTTCATCGTCCTTCTAACTGAATAGCAGAACAATTGAATATTACGAGCCAAAGAGACGAAACTTAGTGTCAAATGTAGAGAAAATAAAACTATAGTTATTTAGAATTTTTCTATTAACGAGCTGCATACCAAAACTCCGAATTAAAAAAGCAAGAAAACGAACAGAAAATTGGCCATCTACGAGAAATCTTGATTGACATACAAGAGACCAGCACTTCAGGCAAAAACATCGAACAGTTTCAAATCAGCAAAAATTGTGCTCATATTTTTCTTTAGAATCAATATTGCAATGATGAAATCAACGCAAGAATCCAGCTTTAAACTCAACACAGACATACCTGGCCTACTGAAAAAAAATTGACCATTTTTTAAATTATTGCTAATTTGTGTAATTTTTTGACGCCTGAGAGATCGAAATCATTGCATTCATAAATCATTGCATTCATTAAAAATTCACAAAAAAACTAACTGCAGTTTAGTATTACATATACTAGACAAACAGACGCAAAAACGAAAAACTGATATCCAGCTGATATCTTTAGAACCGTTTTTTTTCTGCCAAAATCTACCTTATACTACATACGCAAGCAATAAAAGCTTCGTTGGCCACTACTAGTCACAAATGACTAGGTTTTGATTTTCAAAACGATAAAAAACTTACTACCTTTTCTTGTGTTTGAGGGAGCATTCAGAAAACCGTCATGAAAAATGCTGGCTTTCAAAAAACTTCAGTGGAATCAGAGCAACGTCAACTCAGAACCCATTTAACAAAATTGTATAAAAACCCGAACTATAAAACTTGATAGTCGAAAACTTAAAAGTCCTTTGGGAAGATTATAAAAGCCAGCTCAGAGATTCCAGTGAAACACCTAACGGGCTTTAACTGTTTAATCTTTTCGACAGAAAAGTAATTAACAAACGTGTGTTGAAAAAAGACAGCACAAAAACAATTTATATTCTTTGGATTGTTAACAAAGCCAGTGATGCCGATATTAGCCTCGCTATCACTTCTCGGCCATTAATAAATCAACAGAAAACTCAAATCGTTCAAAAGAAACTGGTCTGCAAAAATGCATATAACATCAAAAGGACTCCACAAACTCCCTACAGCAAAAACTTGCCACTCTAAAAATTGGAAGTCATAAGCGCATGCTGAACTACTGCTTTCTTACGGATGCAGTTATGAACGAATTGAACAAGGCCGAGTATTAATATAGAAGGACGGAACAAGGAAGTATTAATACGGACTGGCAAACTAACCTCGAACGAAATGCTCTCAAGACAAGAAATGACAAGCGGGGCACTTTAATTCAGAGGGAGCACTAGAAAAAACATTTCTTTATGGGTGCAAAAAATCAGACCAGGGTCGGATTCGAGCTGCTGCCCTCCAGAGTCGGCGACAGAAGCACAAACCAGTCGACTACCAGTCCCGTGATTTTCTTTCTTCCGATCAGCTTTATTTTAGCAACGAACTTTATATCAGAGATAAGAGCAATTCAGGTCAGTCAAAATAAAAAAAGCGTGAAAAAGTATTCGTTGGAGAGCAAATAAACATAACTAGTGAGGCTAGCTTAGCTTAATTAAAGGGGCGCGATGTGAGCTCAGCCGGGGAGGCTGTGGGGTTCACCTGCTCGACGGGGGGGGGGGGGGTGCAACGCAAAGGCGTGAGGTCTTTGGCTGCACGTCCTTACGGTCTCAACGAATTGGGGGGTCAAACTCTAAGAACCACCCTTCACACCATGATTGTACGTTTCCAAAAGTTTCTGTGAATTGCATACTTGGAGACTAGTGAGCTGAAGGGCTCTAAGAGAAATTAATGCCCTCTGGGCGCTATATGCTTATCCCATTTTTGAGGACAAAAAGTCAATTTGGTCAGACAAAACATTGTTCAAGCGAATAATTGCACTAAAAGCATAGCCAGTAGAATACCGGAAACGACTCGACGATTTCAAAAATATCAAAACAACTATATATATCAGAAAAATTGAAAAAGAAAACATAGCCGGCAGATTGCCGGTGAATAGCTGCGATAGACGATAGTGGCGTTACATGAATTGAAACAACTATAGAAATAAAATAGGCAGATCGATCACCAGTCTTTTAATAGACCACTAGACTTTTTGGGTTAGCTTCGGACTGTCATTTTTATGAAACATAAGCTCTATAAGGAGAAAGCCCTAATAAGGCTTTTCAAAATTAGGATCTTTTCCGTTTGTGTCCCCCCGCCCGCTTAGTGGGCGCATATTATTTGCAACTCCCCCCCCCCCATGCACGTGCAATATTTTTTACATAATGACTTACTATGTAATGGCACGTGCTCTGTAACTGGGGGCGCATAACGTACTGGGGGGGGGCACAAACGGAAAAGATCCCAAAATTAATATTCGAAATTAAAAACTCAAGACTCCAATAATCAAGAATTAGGGCATATATGTTTGGCACTACTTAGATGCACACTATTAACCTTTAATAAGTAAAAAGTTAATAATAAAAAGTTAAAAAATTTGAAGTTCCATAAGTGAGTTCGGAAGTCATTTTTTTGAGTGAGGTAAGTCATCGAAAAAGTCAATTCCAAGAATTCAGGGCAAGGCGAAAAAAATCTGCTAGACGAAGTAAAAAAAATAGGAGCGCTATAATAGCCGCCTGGAATTGCTGACGCGGCTATTAATAAAACAAAGCAGTATATAGTTTAATTAGGAATGGGGGGTTTAATTAGGGGGGGGGGGGTCGTATGTAAGTGCTGTGGGCGGGCGTTGATAAGGGTAAGATTAGCTGGAGGGAGGGAGGGGGAGGGGGACAGGGGTTAGATGGTTGCGCCGGGTGGTTAGATGTTGGGATCGGTGGGGGTAGGTAGTTAGGGGTTCTTTGCAAAAATTCTAAAAATATTTATCTCACCTTGAATATAACAACCAGTTCTTAATTACTATGCATTACAGACTACGCTACTGTTAAGGTCCAATGTTCAAAAACAGAAGTCAGCGCTCTAAAAAAAGAAGTCAATTTTCGAAAACAAAAGTCAAAAGTTCAAGTCAGGAACAAACTTGCATCAGCTAAAAAAAACCTGTAGAATCTCAATACTCGTCTTCGAGTCGTAAAAAAGACCGCAGGAATAATATAATTTATACAAACTTCGTTTGAGAGCAATCAATAACATCACGTACAGCCAAAATATCCGATATAAAAGTCATGTTCATCTGTAACTTGGTAAATTAAAAAGTATTTAACGTTTAAAATGTGTAGCAACACAACCAACTAAAACAACCGACAAACGTCGTGCGAATTTCTCCAAACGGCTGCTGAGCGTTTGGCTTCGCCGGTAGCTAGCTGGTGTTTAAGAAGGGGAAAGAGTGGAAAAGGGTGGCATTTTGGGAGGGCAGAGAAGCTTAATTGATGGGCTTAAAAGTGCATAATTTTACTCACCAGATTTGTAGGAACTAAGGCCTGCGAAGTCGATGAGGGAAAACGCAATGACCACAAACTGTAGACTTTCATCGATGGTCAAATGACTGATCCGTAGAGGGTACACATTAAGAGCAGCTGCCAACTGCTGCGTGAAAATATGGTTGTATGTCGCTTGGAATCCTTGGCCACCCTAAACATCAATTTCAAAACTAAATTTTTCTTCCTGATTTCATCTTTTTTCTAGCAATAGGATTTAAAATCTAAAATGACAAAACTTAAGTAATATTTGTTGTAATGATGACTTTTTGTTCTGGAAAGCCTCAATTGCATTTTATGCAAGAAAATTTGTGCATAAATTTTTTTTCAAAACCGAAATTTGATAAACAGTTTATGCAATGATCTATTTATGCAAATAGATCACTGCACCTGACGTACAATGATCTATTTTTGTAATAAACAGACCTGTTCTAATTTGAAAGCTCAAATTAGAACAGGTTTATTTATTAAAAATAGTACAAACGTTGGATAGGCTGAACGTTATTCAGTAACACTAATCATGATTGATCAAAACCTGACAACGCGACACACATGACCGAAAAACATGATAATTATTCAAACGAACGACGGCGTACACGCAAAATACAAGCCATCCTCCAAAAAATCTGAGTTTACATACCCGAATGACAACGGACGTAATAGTCTGAAACGACGTGGAGTATTCTACTCTATGTCATGAACATCACATTCAATGTAGCCAAAACCTAGAGAAGTAAATCGCGTAATTATTTAAATCTGAAAACATTTGGCTATATTTTAGCACCTGTGTGCTCTCATCAAATCACAACCAATACGACTGGGATAGAGCTTTATTTAGCCTAATGAACATGGGTATTGGAGTACACTTCAGTCGTTTTTGGCTGGTAGACCTTGAATCGGTTGCTTTAAATGAACAATCGAATTCATTCCTTTCAAATTGACTGATTTACATTTTCAAGTAAAATTCATTAAAGTATATTTGGTGCATTTCTAGTTTAACTTTTAGCAGTAATTAACCGACTTCAATTATCACGTGCAGCTGAATTCAGCAAATTAAAATTTTAAATGAGACCAATTTAGATCATACCACACCAAGGTTCAACAGCTGCACCACAGACGCCTATCGATAAGTAAAGTCAGGCGGACGAAGACACTGCCAAACAAGACTAAGATAAGGAAATGAATAAAAAAATTAACTGAAGACCATCACTGGAATAATCAAAAATGTCTGAGAACTATTTTTCAGTACCTCCAAGAAAAAACGTCAAACAATACTATATAATATTTTGAAAAAAGTTGCATAGAACAAGAATCAATTGTAAAAAGAACACTTAGGAAATACTATTCATAAAATTGGAATCTGTACAAAAAAAAAGATAAACTAACATATAGATTCTCATGAAGATAATTCTTAGCTCAAAATATGCCAGAAACTCCAAAACAAAAATTTCGATCGAGCTTAACTAAGCGCTTCTCTAAAATTGTGATATATACTAAAAAAACAACACTTTAATTCCAATGACAGATAAATTTCCATGTCAATAGGAGTTTCGGGTAAATGTTAAAAAAAGCATTTAGTTGTAGACAAAACGTATCGAATATATCAACATTTACTGAATTAAAAGTCTCTCCATTATAGGCTCCCATAACATAGGTTATGAAAAGTTTGTAATTAATTAAAGAAATGGGCCCTGATTTTGTAGTTCGAAACTTAAGATTATTACTAATTGGATATATGATGAAGCGATTCCAAGAAACTATAGCTCTGACGAAAAAGAACAGTTCTTAAGCTAACGTGATTTGTATTTGACGTCGAAATGGAGGAAATTTGTCCGTTGTTTTTTTTTTCGGTAACGCAGTGTAGGAATCACTAATTTGTTGAAAGCTGGAGCTCTTCATAAAATTTCGGGCAAGTAAGCAGCTTCTTTAATTCAAAAAGGTATTCAAATGGAAGTATTTCATACTGTGATCTTATCATGAGATTTGAATGCACTTCTAATCCGTCATTAAAAACACTCCAAACCAAAACATAGCCGAATTAATTCCAGAAACGACTCGCATTGACCAACCTCAACGACATAATGAACCTCCTATTTAATTATGCTAATCATTTTGATATAACAGGCAAAGTGACAATGGATAAGTATCTGACAACTGATGATGCTCATCTGACGATTGATGAAGCATCTGAACAATACTAGCAAAAAAATTGCGCGACATGATTAGTTTTCGTTCAATAAACCACTACCAAATGACAGAAAAACCATAACAGTTCATATTGAGAAAACTATAAGACTATAAGAAATAGAACTGAAGGGCAAAGTCAAAAACTAAGATCCTCTAAAAAAACTACCCAAAAAATGCTTTAAAGCCACTTCAAATCCATTATTTTATTATCCATTGAGAATTTTTTTGCTCAGGCATTTACCTGCCGAACACCTGGCAGGAATACATCAAACAGCAAAAATGCAAAGAACGAAAAAATAAGAAATTTCTATTTATTTCAGGAAAAGTGCCCCGTCTTACCTTCAATGGCGCCATCCAACCTCATCGAGCAAAACCTGCAAAATTGTTCTGAACTAAATATTGGGGGAACATACTACAGCGAGAAGCTTAAGATCAGGAGAAACGTATATAAAACGTAAAAAGGCAAACGACAATTGGCCAAAACTTGCTTGAAATTACTCAATTAGCTTTAATAAAACAATCAAAATTAACATCAATTATACCCGAAGGCAACCAAAACAAGTTCAACAACTTGACGCAAAGAATCCCCAACCCAAATGCTATAAAAATTTGAAGAGGAATACAAAAACTGTTGAATAAGCGTCCAAAATAGGAAAATGGTGAAAAGGCTTAAAACTGAAATTTAAACTTATTATTTGCTTCAGATGCTCAAAAATGCGTTTAAATGCACTTTTACTAGTTTAGGTAAACACTAGAAACTTCTTTCACTGAAAAAGATGGAATTAATCTAAAAAAAAGCTCCTTTGAAAAAGCCGCAGGTGATAACAAAAATTGACCGCTTAGCAAGAAAATTTTCACACCTTCTCTCGCTCTCTAAAACGTGACATGAACAGAAAACCAGTCTCTCTTCTCTCTGCCCTTTAGCAATTTGACTGAAACACTTGGTTTTCGCGCAGTTCACCTCCTGTTTTAAATACACTCCAGAAAAATAACCGATCAAAAACGTAATCGATTAAGGTCGAGCCAATTGCTCTCAAACGACTGGCGAGCGGATGGCTTCATCAGTAGCCAGCTGCGGTTTACGGAGGCAGCCCGCCCCGCTGCAACACTCACCTCACACCCCTTCAATTAAGCCAAAGCTAGCATCCGTAAACCGCAGCTAGCTTCTGATGAAGCCATCCGCTCGCCAGTCGTTTGAGAGCAATTCGTGCGACTTTAATCGGTTACGTGGATCGAGCGTGCTGGGTAACGGGAATAACGACGTGCAGGCGGTGGCGAGTGGGGGTGATATCGGGGAGAGGTGAAGTTGGGTGATGACGTGGGGGAGGGGTGAGCACCACAACTCTTCTTCGAACCGTAAAGATTAGGAGCGCAATAACAGCCGACTACGAAGATGACGGCAGCTATTAAACAGATCTTTAAAAATGACAGCGCCCCAATACAATTTAAAGTCTTTGAATAGCAAAAACAAACCAAGATCACCGCAATATAGCTACGCTCAGCTTCGCAGCCACAAAAAAGTAAAGACAGCTTACCACATTTTGCGTGTCACTTTCCAGGTAGCTGCAGACTGGTTTTGTTGGTTTTCCGCCCATAGGCTTGGCTGATATGCAAATTTCATGGTGATATGTTTTATCGTCATCGTCATCTCTGTTCTGAAAAGTGCCGTTCGACTTCTTGTTAGCTAACAGGACGTAGTACTTGATATGGTCTGATTTGAAGCAATGGGAGACATCGAAGGCATCCAGCATAGCACGCTTGTTGGAGACATCCAGAAAATTGGTGGTTGACTCGACCATGTGACTCTCCGGAGTTGTTTCTCCCTCTTGTTGTTGATACCCGTATTCTGACATCCACATCGGAACCATAAAGCTGAACAGAGAAGACCATTCCAGTTTAATGAAATAAGATTTTACAACAGCAATCGCAGCAAGTTATCATAATGGTCCATGAATCTAGGCAAGTTATGCCTCTTTCAGACTATGGCATTATACTAAATCTGTCCAATGCAAAAATTAATGGCATTGTCAGCATATCATTAAACACATTTTGCACCTGGATGAATTATTTTCCCTCAACACAACAGTATTCAGTGTTCAGATATGTTCTGAGAAAAACTTATCTTATTTCTAAAAATAGCCCAAAACCTATTAGTTGAATCTCGCTAAATTTTATTTTATGTGTTCTTCTTGTGTTACCACTCAATGAGATGTACTTTTCTGTTGTAATCCATCCAGGCAGTACTTATAAAAACTAAAATGTACTGTCCCTGATTATTTCAATTCATTCGTTCATGCAATATTCATACATTCTGTTCATGAATGGCTCAAAAACTATTTACTGCTCCAGAACCTAACTCAGTTTTCTCGTGTAATTATAAAACTGGTGTCAATAATCGTATCAATAATACTTAACCATCAAAAAAATGTAAAATTGGTGATTAATTATAAACAGCACCTGTTATCAGTTGAAATTACCCTTTAAGTTATTATTGTGTAAATAGAAGTACTCACTCTTCCGAAACATCGACAGCTCCAACTTCCCATCCACCTTCGTGTTCGTTATTTGCAACACAAAACTCGTCATCGTCCCCTCCGGAAGACTTAGAAAGGTACAGTTTCCCAGGCACCCCAAATGCATCCTCGCAGAAGCCTTTGTACGACATGGTTTCGTTGAACTTGAACATTTCAAGTGGATGTTCCATCGTTGGTAACTTATTCTCAGCGTATATCCCGTGTCGTAAGAATTTCATCCTGTTCGCGGAGATAATCCTGCATTTACCCTCCATATTGATAAATGCTAGCTGCGAGTTATGGTCTACAATAACGCTGCTCGATGTTTCATGGATATCGTCGACAGATTCGCCGTCATCGGTCATCTCAACAGTCAGATCCACGCCTCGGAAGTTGATTTTGGACAAATTGTCATCAAAACTGTATAGCTCATCCAAGTAGGAAACCTCCTTCTTTTTGTAATCAACGTATTCCGAAGACATGCTCAAGTGAGCGGGCCATTTCATTTCGACACTCTTTGAATACTCTCCGCCCATGTGCAGAGATTCGCACTTGACTCCGTCATGTGGCTGGAAATCTCCCGAATTGCGGATTGTATTGGGGTTGTCAAAATAGTCTATTTTGTGAATGAAGTACTCAAAAGTAAATTCATCTTGTACGATGAGTCGTACAAACTTTAGTTCGTTTAGGCCAACTGCGCCACCAGTGCTCTCAAATCCCAGATGCAACTCAATTCCTGTGTCCTTCAGGCAGTCCTTTTCCGAATATATCTAAGCAAATAAAGCCATGGGATACCACTCACTCACCTCACTTAAAAACTTACGAGTATAAACAATATGAAGTTAAGAAATTGAGACTCCCTGCGACACGAACGCGTTCTGTTTCTTTCCATCGAAAATGCTAATAGCTATGAAAATAAGGTATAAAAACATAGCAGGACAAGTCCTGACGTACAATTCAAAGAATTTTCATTGACTAAACAGAAAAACTAGACCTAGAATGGACTATGAGTGAAATCAGAAAACCATTTTTTAAAAATCAGATTAAAAAAATAAGAAAAAAAAACAGAAAATCAATGTCAAAATGCCGCATGTGAACAAAAAAAACCACTAGCGAGAAATGAAAATTTAATTCAAACAAAAAACTAGGCCTAGAATGAGCTGTGAATGGATTGGGAAAACCATTTAGAAAAAAATCCGATTCGAAAAATCGAAAAAACAGTAAAAATTAGAGTGAAATTGCCGCATGTGAACAAAAAACCACTACCGAGAAACCGAATTTTTGTTCAAACACCGTTTTCTCACTCTACTTTAAAATTAGAGCGAAAAAAATTCACGCCGCAAAACCACTCGCTTTTTCGCTCCAATTCCTGTTTCGGTGTGACCAAAATCACTACTCCAATTTGACTTCAAAAATCATGAAAATGTGTGAACAGATCTTAAAAAAAAAACATAGCCGGAAGAATTCCGGAAACAACTCGAAGTGAATATCTATTTAACCGCCATCCAACTACTCATCAAAAAACTTGCCTCCACTAATTTATGATTTTCTCAAAAGCAAACAAACCATAAAACAAAACAATCAAATCTGTTGAAATATGATAAAATCTGATCAAATTTTGTCATAACTTGAGATCCCGAAATAACTATCTCTGCCATTAAAACAACTAGTACCTACTAAAAACCACTTAAGTGAATGTTTTAAAATACTTGAGGCCAAATTATGAAAAAAAAGCTATTAAGAAAGCTTATTAAAAACAACTTGCACCAAAAAACTGGAAAAAGTTAGTAAATTTCTTAATATTACAAAAGCATATGAATCCAAAAAAATTCTTTTCAGCCAAAAGGGCATCCAGATGCTCGCAAAACAATAGACAAGTCATAATAGTCTTAAAAACTTGTCTCAAAAAACAGAAAAAAAACCGGAAAACTGCAAAGAAAAAAATTAAGACAAAAAGTTACAATTTTCGACATTTTTTGTCATATTTCTCAACAAAAAAATGAATCATTTCCAAAATTGCCCATACTTATTACTAAACAACTAGAACAAATATTGTAAAACCTAAACCTCCACAAATACCATAAAAAAAATTAAGGAAAAAAAGAAACGGCATTCAAAAACAAATTGAAAGAAAAAACTATAAAAACTTAATGAGGTTTTTTAATAGTGCAAGGAAACATAAAGCCGAATAAAGTTCCTTTGCAATTAGAGCTATGAAAAACTCGCAAAACAATAGGCAAGTTAAAAAAGGGTGGGTAAGACACTTGTGTAAGATTAAAAAAAAGAAAAACTGCAAAAAATGGGAAAAATGGTTTAAAATTTCTCAATTTTTCGGTCATTTTTCCTTAGAAAAAATGATTTATACCAACAGAAGTTTAGTCAATTGGTATCTGACAATTGTTATCTAAGTAACAAGCTTTAAATTTCGTCTAAAAATCAGCAAAACTGAACAAAAACCTCCAAATTAGCATTAAAAATCAAATTAACTACTTGAAACATTCAATTCCTATCAAAACAAACCTAAAACTAATGCAATATCATAATCAAACCTCATAACCATCAAAAGTTGCAAAAAAACTGCTTTTAAAAGCCGCACGTGAACAAAAAAATCGCTCGCTTAGAAAAAAATTTTTCACACATCAATTTCTCGCTCTCTCAAAAACAGCGGTGTGAACAAAAACCACTCTCTTTTCGCTCCGCTCTTCACTTTTGTTCAACACCAAAATCACTCCAAATTTTTTCACGCGTTTCATTTCCCGCTTCAAAATTCACTCCAAAAATTAATTAAAAAAAGGACTTCTCCAATACTCCTCTTCGAGTCGTAAAAAGACAGCGCCCCAATACAATTTAAATTCTTTGAATTGTAATAATAGCATCTATTATTTACGTTAATTGGGAGCAGGAGGGTGATATGACGTAGGTTATGTGTTAGTTATATGATGTACGTTATGTGTACGTTATATGACCACTAACATGAGGGCTACAAAAGGAAAGCAGAAGCACTGAAACTAATTAGAAAATAAGCAAAGTTTTCATACAAAATGCTGTAATCTACTTTGCAGAGTTGAAATAGTTTGTTTGATTTAGATTTTTATTGAAGTACAGTGTTGAAGAAGTTATGGAAGAAAGAAAAATTGAAGTGAGAGAGTGAAAATTTCATCAAAATACAGAAAAAATAACAGCATGTCCTCAGTTGCAAATCAAAACAATTTTTGATGAAAATTAGGACTTGGCTTAGATTTGAATGCTATGGCAATAACTTCCCAAAATGGTAGCAAACACCGAATAAATAATGAAGTACAGAAAATTCCAAAAACTCTATCATTTCTCAAAATCAGTATTGAAATTAAACAAATCAACATGTAGACTATCTAAAAATATCATGGTGATTTAATTTTATGAAGAAAATTCAAAATCTATGCTGAAAATAATAACCGTCCGAAATGACAAAAGCAAGCAAAAAAGACAAAACTATTACCCAATAAGATTCCACAGTTCACAAAAAAATATTTGGCTGTCAATGTTTTCGCCCGGAGGTCATCGTGTCGTTGAAAGTCAGCTATTACGTTTTCCACGTGGTACTGATAAATTTGTTATACTTAGCACTGAAAAATGACACGACATTAAGTAGATAATTTAGACCAGCAGGGTTCCTGCTTATAATAGTTTTCGATTCCTTCACAAGAGAACCCGCACGGTCGAAGTTTTGATCACATAGGTAAGTCCAGCTTTTGTGAGGGTCAAATCTCGTCACCAGAAGATTGGATGGAGCGAAATGATACAAAAGTCTCGAACAAACAATAAAAAAATAACCGTTTAAGGTCGGAAGAATTGCTTTCAAACAAGTGTGCCTTCTGCTTCAGGGGGATTGCCTTCTGCTTCAGGGGGATTTTCACTAAGGGCCTTTATATGACAACAAAAGAGGATATTACATACACTTCTTAGACTGAAACTTAAAGATAATCTTTAAGATGTGAAGTTTTTTTAAAATGACACCAATATCGGCTCTTTTTATTTGACTTTTAAGAAATAAACAGTCCTCGATTGAATTCAGCTGCTTAAAAGTGTAAATGAGAAAAGTAGACCAAGCAAAATGCAAAAAGTCAAGCGTCAAGCACGTAAAAGTCACTCAAAAGTATAGAACGATCAAGCAAAGCAGACTTTGCATAAAAAGACACAAACAATTGCAAATATTGCTTTAAACTCTGTTCGAGATCAATTAAATAGTATTCACAATTCCCCACCTAACACCTTATGTATAAACGAATGGGCTTTTTTCACACCCCGTTGCTCCCAAATTTCCTATGCCTGTGAATTTTCGATCTTTTGATCTTGACAGCATTTGACATAGTATAACCCTGGGGTTGAGATCTCATCTCTAATTAATCGAGACAGCCAGTAGCTTAAGTAGGCGGTTAAGCGGGATAAAAATACCTTGATGTTTGAGGGGTGTGAAATTCAGAAAAAAGGTCAAACATGCAGGTTTTTTGAAAGAGACGTGAACCCATTGACCGTCGGACATAGCTGTCAAACAACGGGCGAAAATCAAATGGGTGAAAAAAGAGTGGGGGGTCCAAAACCCAAAAATACCCGTCACTAAATGAATTTCTGCGTAATTAATAGTAGACGTGACATCTCTCAAAAGTGCAGAAAAAGAATATAAACCAACTAATGTCAGATTAATTGCTCTCGAACTACATGCGATGCAATTTATAATTCAGGGGCTGTTACCTAGAAAATTTTTATTTGGGTTCGAAAATAGTTGACCACGCCGGGATTCGAACCATGCACCTCTCGCTCCCTCACCAGAAGCACTGCCCCCTCGGCTATCGTTCCCTTCTTGTTGCTATGCTGCAATCGATTTTATTTTAGCAACAAGCTTTAATTGGGAGTGAGAGCAATAGAGATCACTCAAAAATGAAGAATGAAAGCGTGAAAAAGTCACCTGAGAAGTCAAAGACAGCTAGGAAGCGCAAAAATGGTCAAGCGAAAAATTTGCATAAAAAACCACGTTTACAGTAATTGCTACGAACTTCGTTGGAGCGCAATTAATAAAGCGTCAGAAATGACCAAAACAAGCAAAAAGAACAAATTTATTTTCCACAAATTTCACTGTTCACAAAAAACTATTTGATTGTGAATGACTGGAGATCGTGTCACTAATTACGTTTTCCACGTGAAACTTACAAACTTTTTACACTTGATGCAAAAAAAGACAAAAGGACTAATTAGTTAATTTTGACCAGCAGGCTTCCTGTTATTAATAGTTTAGGGTTTCACAAATGAACCTGCGGGGACAAAGTTTTCCTCATATAGGTAATTGCCGATTTTGCGAGAGTCAAATTTCTCGTCACAGGAAGATTCGGTGGAGCGAGAACAGTCTCTCAAACGAATTGATCTCGAACGACTAGTGGGATCTCTAACCCTTTTGATCCTGCTTTAGTGGGGTTTTCACTCAGGGTCTTTCTATTACCTCAATAGAGGTTCGAGGGGTTTGAAGTTCAGAAGAAAGGTCAAATTTCATTTTTTTAAGAAACGTTGAATATTCCTGTAAAACAACGGGCAAAAATCTAATGGGTGGTACAAGAGTTGCTTAATCAACCTTCACTCAATGAATTTCTGCTTAAATTACAGCGTCGGTAAACAGTACATCTCAAGCAAATTGAACGCCTAAGAGAATGGCACGTCGATTTAATGACCATTGTCTTAGTCTTAATGAATTTCGTGGTTAAGTCTTCATCAATTGATCTTATTAAGGTATACAACCCATGGTTCTCCTCTGTTCTATAGATTCACAGAAGATGACGGAAAATCCAAGGCTTATTGAAAAACTATTTATTTCGCCTGCGCTTGTATTAAAAATTTTCAGCATCATAAAAAGTCTAACTTCCGAATAGTCTTCCGTCTCTCATTTTGAGAAGACGCTTCGATAATCTCTGCTAGACTCTTCAGCGTCCAAAAAAACGTCAGAGAGTACACATCGTTAAATTGTAAATATTTCTAGTTGGAGGAACTCAAGGCGACAGGTCCGATTAAACGTTAATAAAACAGGCTGAAGGATTTCCCAGTACCATATCACTTATGGGCCATAACATAAACCAACTCACCTCGGATGAATTGCACTCGAACAACTGGCGAGACACTTAAATTTACAGGGATGTAGCTTAAAAATGTTTCTCGGGCACAAAAAAACGACACTGTTTCGAACCACTGATCTGTAAGATAGCGGTCTGACACGTAACCACTGAGCTACAATGTCGTTACCTCACCTTCGCGCGAATTCACTTCTATAAGAGCAACAGAACATTCTTATTTCAAATTGAGAGGAGCTGAGATCACTCAAAATGAAGAGGTCAAGCTTGAAAAAGTCACTAAAGAAGTCAAAAGAAAGTTCTAGAGCAAAAGCACAAAAACGGTCCAGCGAAAAGTTTGCATTAAAAAGACACACGTTTTCAATTGCGCAAACTAAATTCGATGGCAATTAATACTAAATCATCCACTTTCCCGACCTAATTTGCATATATCACAGAAAAAAATCTTTGCTTTTTATGAAGTTCTTTGTATTAAGTTCAGACGAAACAGCAGGAAACAGCTTACAAGTCTTGCAGTTCTCTTTTACGAAGTGGAACAAGCCGACAAACTAAACTCATGGACTCCTAACTAATTTCCTGTTAAAAAATTTTATTGAATCATACAGACTGCTTTTTATTGGATAAGTGAGACTGAGAATTTTCTACTTCGGATACCGATTGTTTACGTCTCTTCCAGAATATTATGTCAAGACTTTTGAATGCCTTTTCGTAGTGTCAGTAAACCACATAAATTTTGTCATAAAAATTGAAGAAATTGTAGTAATTGAATAACCCTTCACCAGAACGAGGCTAAGGTGAGAACCTTGTCTATAATTCTCAACTTGGGATTTCGACCCTTTTTACTTCTTTACGTTAGATCTCGACTTATTTTCTCGACTACCTTAACAGTACCGACGATTAGGAAAACCCTTGCTAATTTTGCGAAAATAAAGAATTTGCCTATAGTTTTTGCACAACCATTAAAGGGGACCAAACACAAACTTTTTTTCAAGGTGTTCACAAATAAGTCGAATCTGGTCTTCAGGGAGGTCAAAAAAGCAACGTCGATATCTGTCGCCATGGAAACCTGTTCCTGACGACATGTAATGACAACGGGGAAACGATCACGTCAACAGGCCAATTCTCATCAAAAGATTCTCTAGAGCATGCTATCACCCGTCGTGTTTTTGGAAGAACTTTCGTTCTCCATCGTGTTTTTTGGGAGTCAGTCTATCAAATCCTGATGTCGCATCTCACTTGCAGTCAACATCGAGACGAATCCTGGTCAAAGATGACCGTGTGCATATTGCAGTAAAGATGCTTGCCCACCCAACATGTACTAATAAAACCGTCTCAGTTCCATTGGCATTTTGGATATCATCAAGTCAAGCCTCCCAATGCAGCCAAAAAAGTAACGCTAACCAAGCATCACCCCCATAGTAACCAAGCAGTTAAACTTTGCAGATTACTGTACAAGGCTGGAGAATAGCTGGCCAGTTACTAAAGTAGATTTCTAAAGTGTTTAAAGATACCCGCATATGGATTGACGCACGTTGAGTTTGTAGATAGAAACAGAAGAGTGTGGATCGATAAATGTTACGTATTGGAACGTATAACGTAGAACCGCCAGCGCGAGAGTATGTGGACATATGAGAAGCAAAGACGAACACCCAACTCTGCCCAAGCTCACATAACCCAGTCATCACGGACATTAATGGCCACAGTATCTGGGACAAATTTTTTGAAGAGTACGCTACAGGCAATGAGAGCGACGAGTGGTCTCAAGACAACAAATTTGTAGCCCTGGAAAACGGTGATACAACTAAAATATCTCGCACAAGATCATTGGGTAAACCCGATATTACTATTGTATGCAGGTCCAGGCAGCATTCTTATAATGGTCAGTTCTGGAGACTATCCGATTCGGATCACCATCCCATCTTGATTTCTACCACCGCAAAGCTAGACGTCGACGAAGTACAACTGTCACGAATATTCATTAAGTGAAATTGGAAAACTCTTTACAAAATTTTTGACCAAGTGGATTTTAAGAGCTGCGAAAGCCTAGCGAGGACTACATGCAACTATTAGAAGCCATCAAGAAAACAGCTACGTCTAATCCATTAACAAATTACTTGAAATTAGTTTTAAGCTACCTCTTTTTTTACATTACAAACTAAGCTACTGTTAAAATCCAATGTTCAAAAGCCGAAGTCAACAATCAAAAACAGAGGTAAATGTTCGAAAGGAAAGAAGTCAAGATTCAAGTCATGAACAAAATTGCTCTAGCTATAAAAAAAAATCCTGTAGAATTCCAACACTGTTCGAGTCGTAAAAAGACAAACATGTTTACTATAATTGCTTCTCATTCGAGAGCCAATAATAAAGCTCAGCCTATACAAATCACTTGTATTACAAGTTCTTTTATACGGACTGAATTGACTCAATCCCACGCAATCTGAGCTGTTCAACTTTGAACAGTTCCAGCGGAAAGCTGTGAAATGGATAGCAGGGCAGCAGGCGTCATACACTAGTCAACTTATTCTACTGAATAATCTGGCGCTCTCCAAATTGCTCCATGAGGAGAATGAACACATAGATCTGACGAAACTGAACGCAGGAAATGGGAGCTCTTCAATCTCAAGAAAGTAAGACTACAGAAGAATCAAAATGAATTTGCTTTCAACATTGTGAACAGCATCGACTGTGTAGTTAATTTCGTGAAACCCGATAGCGTGAAAAATCGAATCCAGAAACTCATGTAGAAATACATCGACGACGAACTTGTCGAAGAGATCCCCTGCACTTGGCAACTGCTGCGACAGCCAAAAATGCAGAAATGTATGGACGATTTTTTAACGAGTGTGGAAGAGATCAGCTGAAATCGACTTCGTCGTAAATCCCCAACAACAGCAGCAGCAGCAGCAAAAACAACATATCCGACTAACGTCGGGCGAATTGCTCTCAAACAACCGGCGAGCGCTTGGCTTCGTCAGTTGCTAGCCACAGTTTAGTGGGGCTAGCTTTAGCCTAACTTAAGGGGCGTGAGGTGAGCGCAGCCGGGGGGGGGGCAACGGTGGGAGGGGGACTTTGGCTGCAAGGGTCCCTCACGGCCTGAACGATCTGCAGGGGTGGGGATTGGGGAGGGGGTTGATGAGTGGGCGGGGTTGCAGCGAGGGATCAATTTCTAAGAACCGCCCTTCACACAATAAGTATAAGTCTCCAAAACAGTTTCTGTGAATCGCATACTTGGAGACTAGTGAGGTGAAAGGCTCTAAGAGAACTTAATGCCCACTGAGTTATTAAAGTATTGATAGCGATTCCATTAGCTCTAAAAACTATGCGGCAGCTTTTTATCAAAACTTGGAAAGGTCCCTGGGCCCGTGGTGTCAGAACATCAGAAAAATTCAAAAATCACATCTAAAAACTATACAGTAACCTATTGTCAAGCCCTAGAGGAGGAACCCTGGCTCTGGAGGCTGGAGATACCTAAAAAACGTCAAAAATTTTCAAAAAACTTGAAAATGCAAGTTTTATCAAAAAATTGCTAAAATTTGTGATATTAAAAAGTTGAAAACTATTCCATGTCCAAAAAAACTGTCTCGAAACCATTTCATGTCTCGAAAAACTTGAATAATGACAATAAATGTATATAAACAAAAAGGCACACATGTTCACAATAATTGCTTCAAACTTCGTCCAAAAGCAATTCCTCAAATCTTTTTACAACAGCGTTCAATAGAACATTTATTTTATTCGAACATATTCCTAAGAATGGCTTTTCCAACACTAGTGCACTAAACTGCCAAAGTCTAAAGAGATACTTTAGCTCGACAGAAGACCAAAAACTAATGTACAAGAGACTGTTTAAAATTACCACAAGAGCAACAAAAATAAACCAATAGAATTCAGATGAAATTGTCTCGAACGACACGCGGAGGGGGAGCAATTTAATTCTGAGGGGGTGTAGCTGGGAAATTGTTAATGGTGCAGAAAATATTGCCGCCACTGAAAATAAAAAAAACTGAAAAAAATAAGAAAAACACGTGAAAAAGTCATTCGAGAAGTCAAAGAATGTTCAAGGCCGAAAGCACAAAAACGGTCAAGCAAAACTTCACAGAAAAAAAGACATGCTGCAAACTTTTTTGTTCGAGAGCAATTAAAAATTGCACGAATCATTAAAATAAAGTTTTCTTTACTGCTCAATAATTTTTTCAACCAAAACTAATGCGCGAACGAAAAAAGTTGTGTTCTCGAAAAAAGTTATGTACTCAGCCTCTGCATGTGAACAGATTATCTGAGGTATGTCGTAGCTCCCTCCTTTTCCACTTTCAATAACAACTCGCGGATAAATTTTAACTGTAGGGACCAGATAAAATTTGAAGAAAGAGTAGAATTTTTTAGTTTAGTTTCAAGAATGACTTTATTGTCTCTTAAGAAAACGTGCGCCAAGTATCCAAGTAAACACTATATTGGAACTTTTCATATTCTGTAAGGCGAGTCAAGTGAGGTGCACATACAAAAACAGCAAGCATCAAAATAGTTAAAAGCGCCAATTAATAGAACTTAAGCTTGATCTCAGTTGTAGTGCTCCAAGGAACATGCTGCTCAAACTAAAAAAAAAAACATTTACGCGTCATCTCTCAGCCACAAGATGTCGATTTTAGGTCCATTTGCGATGAGCAGACCAAGGTTTTTCTGAGTATTTAAATTTTCAAGAAATTTGTTTTGTCCATGAGCAACGCTGGTGCTGCCACGGAAAAATAAGCAATTTTCTCCCATTTTATTGGCAAGATTCCTTTAGATGGCAGTTGCCTCGCCAGATTGATCACAAGTAAACTGATATGAAATCTGGAACTTCAAGCTAAAATATAATCCTGAAGTGGTTTATGACAAAATAAGAAAAAAAGCAGTGCAAATAACACTGCTCCCATTCAAACAATGTAACACCAAGCATATGACACCAATACATGTTGCTGCTTTAAGAGAGAAAATTTTAATTATTTGGAAGCAAAGACGATTTACCAACCTTGTATTTGTTTGAGCCGATTTGCTCGTTTCCCATGTCATAATTGCAACTCCCTTCCTTGGTTATTAGAAACAAAAGCGCAGTGAGAGAAAAAATCGCTGGTGGTCCAGGTACAGTAAGTACAGGGTATGTTTTGTAGGAGGACTTGTAGTTGTCAAGACTTAGGACTGGCACGTCCGCTGAGAAGTTGCAGTCGGTAGAAAACAAGGGCCTGAACTCGTATCGAGTTTTCATTGGTTTATACAAGCCTCTATCCAGTCGACCAAAATTTATGGCGAACCTCTTCGACCGGAATCCAACTCCAGAATGAACGGTGCCGCCAAAAACATTGCTTTTCATTATTCGGTGGTAAGTTGAACTATCCTTGTTGAAGTCCAGAAACATATCAGATTCCTTTGAACTATCATTGTGATAAATGTAGTCGAAGACCGACCATGAGGTTGTCGTCGAATTGTCGTTACTGCGAATTGCGAACTTTGTCGAAATACCCATTCCTTTCCCAGATTTAAATGCTTCATCGAGATCTCCTAGGAAAGCTGCCGAATCATCTCCATGACAGACAAATGAGAATGTCGACAAAAGCAGTGCAAATAACACTGCTCCCATTCTTACTAAAAGTAACAACAAACATATAACAATATTTTGAATAGTAGCTTAAAAATACCAAAAATGACTTTTCCAATGTAGCCCCACAAAACTAAAGACCTCATCACGGTACAATTACTAATTCGCAGCTATACACTCTTTTTTTTGAAACATGTAAATTACTCAGACCATAGCCCTAAGGTTAGATATCTACATGCTCTAAAATGTTAAATAAATTAATCGGCATTGTTATTAATATATTAATCTTCAAATTGTGGCTGTTCGTTTTCATAGGTAAAAATAGGATTTGAAGGCTCCTATTTGTCTATTAACGGGTACTTTCTTGTGTTGATCGATCAAAAATTCGGTTAAAACAATTTTAAAGCAAGTTTTACTGTTAAAAGTTCTTATATAAGAGTGCAACTTGTTCCAATTTTGAACGCTTTTCAAGATTAAGGATTTGCTACTCCACTTCGTTTTCGTTTTTAAAATAATTTGATTTGTTCTCTAGTTCTGTCTAGCGTTATGGTGACTAGAAAACATTTTAAAATTTTCCGATGTTTCCCATTGTCTTATGTCTGTTTGTAGCTTCATTAGGCTAACTTTTGAGATAAACAATCCGGCTGGCAGGATACGATCCTTAATGAGAAGATCAATGGAGTGGTCCAATTTTTGACGAAAATAACAAACTTTTATTCCCCAGTTAATTTGCCTGTTTATGCGGTTTATATTTTTCACTGTAAGAGTTTGAAGGAATACTCCACTGAAAGATGAGAGAGTACAACTGACTTGAAAACATCAATTCTTACTTTCAAAGGTATTTGATTTCTTACAAGATACAAAGAACGAATTGCATTAGCCATTTTGCTTAGAACTGAGTTCAGGTGATTTTCAAAGGTTAGGTTTGAATCAATTTGTACTCCCAGATAACGACATGCATGAGCTGGTTTGATAACTTGGCTTTTAAAAGAAAACTCTGGATCCGAATTAGTATGATTTGTAAAGAATAACACCTCTGTTTTATCGGCATTTAAAGTGAGTTGATTCTCTGTCAGGTATTTGTCTGTTTGTTCTAATATTTTTTCAATTTTTGGGGGAATATTTTCATTACGTTCAAATCTGCATATAATACTAGTGTCATCCACAAATTGAACAACATCATTTTCACCTTCCACCTTTTCAGAAAAATTGTTGTCATATAACAGAAAAATAAGAGGTTCTAACACAGTTCCTTGTGGAACACCATGATTAATAGTTATTTTATCTGATAAGTCATTACCCAGTTTTACGCATTGTGTTCGATTTTCGAGAAAAGATTTGAGAAGTAAAATTGTTGATTGAGATAGGTTGAAATTTTCAGCTTTCTTGAGAAAGATTTCATGTGAAATTGAATTGAGAGATTTTGCAAGATCTAAGAACACAGCACCTGTGTCGTTGTTATCTTCCATATTGCCTATTATTTTTTTAATAAAATAAACCACAGCATCAGTAGACGACTTTCGAGATTGAAAACCGCATTGTTTTCCGTTCAAGAGCGCAAATTTTTCAAGAAATTCTACTATCTGATTTTGGTAAAGCCTTTCAAAAACTTTTGCGAAAGTTGGTGTTACAGAAATTGGACGATAATTAGCTAAAACAGAAACATCTCCTTTCTTGAAAACTGGTGTGATGTGCGCATGCTTAAGAATTGTTGGAAAAACTTTCTCTTGAATACAATCGTTAAATATAATCTGAAGATGTGTCCCAAGAGCATGTTTTCCGGATTTCAATGCCCAAGCATTGATGTATCCCGGCCCTGATGTTTTGTTGTTATCTAGATTGTCAATAACTTTATAGATTTCCCTCAAAGTAAAAGGTCTAAAGATAAACTCTTGAAATTTTCGCTTTATTTTTTCGACGTTCAATGGAACAATCTGTCCTCTGTAGATGCCCATTTCGCTGAAAACTCTGTTAAAAGCGTTACATATTAATTTTTTGTCTTTCGTTTTTCTACCATTCTCATCAATTTCTGTGATGTTTGGACTGTTGTTTTTCTTTCCAATTTTTTTCTTAATGAATTTGCATTTCTCTTTTGATGTTTCAATTTTCTTTAAAAATTCCTCTGAAAATCGATTTTGTGCTTCTTTTAACTTTCGATTTACAAGGTTGCAATACTTTTTAAATGACACAAATGATTGAAGTAACAATGTTTCTCGGCATTTAAATCTTGAATTTCTTTTTATCACCCAAGGTTTTTCTGAAGTAGTCTTTTTTATATTAGGAACTAATTTTTCCTTTTGGTGCATTTTTCTCGAGTATTGTCAAAAAAATTCTGTTAAGCTCTGCAAACATTTCATCGCAGTTTCTTTGTTGAGAAATTAATCTCCAATCTGCAAGATCCAGATCTCGATTAAATTTTTCATCGACAAAATTTTTTGTATCTCGTTTAATAAAATAATTTTGCTATTCTTCCAACAAAAAAGTTTGCCCTGAAAAAAATTACATTATGATCAATATCGAAAGGAGGTAAGCAGACTTTCCAACTAGTGATCTGCTCATTAGTCGAAAAACAGTGATCTATCAAACTTCTTTTATTGTTGCTTATGCGTGTAAGAATATCAATGTTAGATAACTGTAATTCTAGTCACGCCGCAAAATTCTGAAGGCTTTTCTTCCCATTTACACTCAACATATCAATGTTATAATCACCAAATAAGAGAATATTATCTGTAGCTGAGAACGCATTAGAAACCTCTGCACTTAATTCGTTTAAAAAAGTCACCCAGGCTTTGATGTAGACAAAAGGAGATGTTAATGAGACATTTTTCCGTTAATGGGTTGCCTAGTGCTAGCCACAACGTTTCAAAAAATTTCGGATCAGCTAACTCAAATTGTCTTCTGCGTTTAAAAATTATGTTCTTAGGAATCCATATTCCTACACCCCCACCCTTAGCTGCTCCTGTTTGTGACCGATTTTTATGCAAAAAAATGTGCTCAGCGCTGAGGTTTATATTCAAGCTTTGTTCTTCGCTCATCCAAGTTTCAGTTACTATAACAATAGTTTCCGAATCCAGCTGCTGGAGCAAGTTTGATATATCTTGATACTTATTTTGTATGCTGCGAGCGTTGAAAAGTAGAAATTTATTGAAATTTAAGACAATTTTAAGAAATTTAGTATAGCTAAAGTGGCATAGATATTTAAGACAACTACTGAATGTTCTGGCAGTTTTGAAAAGTGAAAATACTTCCATTGAAATAAAAACTGATCGTTTTTTTGGATCCGGGTTATATCTGCCCACAAAAATAACGCTTATCAGTTAAATAAACAAAATGATAACGAACTGAACATCCTTTCACTTTATGCCCATTTAGTTGTAGATAGGACTATATAAAGGAAAGACTCGAAAATATGACCAAAATATAAGATAATGTTTTGAATACTTGCAGTGATTTCTTAACATCATTAAGAAAACATCATTAAGTAATTGTTCCCGAGAATTGTCCTCATATATTCAATTAAAATGGTACATACTCAGTTGAAATTAACAGTTTCAACTTAAGTAAGCAAATCTCAATTCTAAGGGGGCATAAAATTAATTTTAGAACCTTCAACTAATGTGTGTCCCTTAATTTATGCCGAACTAAAAGAACTGAAAAATAAACAACATGAGCACGGAACAAAATGATCCTGCATTTGCATTTGACACCATACAAAGCATAAAGCATGAATATTATAGCCCCCCATTATGGTATATTTACCATGATGGGGGGGGCTATAGGTTATCTGACCACTAAGCTGGGGGGGGGGGGGGGCTATAATGGGAAAGACCCCATATTTCAAAAAATAGCATAATGGTAAAAAAAGCAAATAATTCTTTTTTTCACATTAATAATAAGGAAAAGGGGGTATGATCCAATCAATGGACAGAACAGTGAGAACCGCTATGAAACAGCACAGCATCGACTTTGAATTTAACGAAAAAACGCAATGTATTTAAAGTAACAGCAATATGCTTGGCTCTAAGAGCCGCGTCAAAAGGATGAAATACGACTATTTGAAGAGGTCAATTTAAAAAAAGCCCCTAACTAAAAGGGTAGTCGCTTAACTCCTATGTACAGTTTATATTCGATAGCGTATATCCTATAGTTTATATAATCTATAGTTTATATTCTAGAGCTGCGTCATGAGAATTGAATTTCTATAAATATTGCGACATCACTGCATCGTATATAACTTTAAGGACAAGGCACTTTAACTATTTTAGAGCTGCGTCACGAGAATTAAATTTCTATATATAATGAGACATCACTGCATCGTATATAATTTTAAAGACAAGGCACTAAAACTCTTTTAGAGCTGCTTCACGAGAATTGAATTTCTATATAAACTAATTTGTTATGAATCTAGTCTGCCCTCCCGCACTATGGCACTGCTAGAACTATCAATGTCAGTTGGCCGTTTGGAACCACGGCACCCTTTGAGGCATATGATAGCGCTGCGCAGGAGAGCAAAACTTATTCCCGTGCCTATTTATGTTATTGCGTCCGAGTATCTTTCTTTTCAGCATTGTTGCTATCTAGTTAATTTAGAGTGCGCGTTGCGGAGCGTCCTGCTCCCCCATGCAGGAAAAAAGCGCTGAACGAAGTAGCTCTTCTCGACGTCAAGTTTTCGTTGCCCATACTTGAGGCACGTCCACGACTCTTGATAGTTGTACGTTTCTACGAGTTTTGCGGGCATAACTTGGCGAGTTGGTTAAAAATCTTGAAGTCGAAAAATAACGGGTGAACGTGGTCCCCATATATCATTCGCTTTAATGTCTAGTCGCGCGTTTTTATCGTGCGAGTAGTCTTGTGCATAAAGGACTCGCCTTGAAGCAACTGAAGAGTCGGCTCAACCTCGAAATCATTTTAAAACTCATGCATGAGCTTAGGAAAGGTAACTCTGATCTCGTCATGTCTCATTTGTGTATACCCACCCTTCTCACAGTGAAGAGCAAGTGATAGGGTGAACTTTTCACAATATGCACAACTATTGGGCGTGTTTTAGGCCTATGTTATATCTAATGCAAAGTCCGTCCTCGAACTCGGACTTCGTTAGCGTGAAGCTGAAACGATTAAGTGGTAGAGCGATGAGCAAGTTCGAGTCTCCTTTTCCCGAAACCATTCTTATTACGTGCCGATTCTCGGTCTGAATGCTTTCGATAAGATTCCTTCTAAACGTTCGAATTCTATTCCGGCGTGCCGTTCGTTGGTGGTGCGTTATGCGTTCTTGGGTGAAGTGAGCTTTTGATCGAACCTCATCTTCAGCAGGAGCGCATGCGGTCAGCATATCGGCGTACTCCTTTTCGTAATACATTTTCTCCTAGATGTTAAGTTCACCCCTCCGACCTAAAGTTTGGAAGCGAATACAATTGCCGTGCGGACTGAGACACGGAGAGTCAAAAAACGATGGTACGACGTGCGTTTGGATGTTGGATTTGGCGTCCGTGAAGATTTTGTGTCAGCTTGGCAATGACATAGAAAGAAAATTTTTTTGTTGGACGCCTCTTTTGAGGCATGCGTAAGCGTTTTGTGAGGATGTTGTTGCCATTTTCCCTATTTGTTTAAACGAATTGGCAGATTTTCAAGCTATGGCTTCTTTAAACCTCTCACAGGCTTTCTCATTGCCCATTACCGTTCCTAGAACGCGGGAGCCGGCAAGAATTTCAACTGCTGTCTCCTCAAACAACTTGAAAGCTTCAGTCTTTGAAAACTCTTTTTAATATTCACTAAATTGTTTGAAGAATCAGAGTAAAACCTCCAAACGTCATATCTGCGTACCATTTTTGTGACACGTGCGTGTTCTTGACAAAACTGAGCAAAGGAAGGGCGGCTATTCTGAATCTACCCATAGCAGTGGGGTCCCCTGGAGATGTGTCCTCTAAGGATTACAGTGTTTCATCAGCGATATATAAATGCACGCAGCTGAATATGAGTTTTGAAGAAGGAAGCTCAAAGCGGTGCAAAAGCTCGGTCAAAGGAAAAGTTGTGTTTACCACGCGAAAAGCGCATGTCGTTTTCTAGACGCTTAATGATGCGTTTGCTTATGATGCAACGAACAATTTCTCCTGAGCCATTGGGAGTGATCATGACCTAATGAACGTTACAAGTTCTATATATAATTATAAATCCCGACATTTGTCAAAAATAAATCTATCAAAAACAAAAAATAGAAAAATGACAAGCATCAGAGTCCTTATCAAAAAATATATGATAAATAGCTATCAAAATAAAATTTGAACTAATTTTCAATCACAATTAAAAAAAAACAAAACAATAATATTTAGAAGAGCCTCCCATCTTCTAAAGGAGTTCCAGAGGAAAAAACTACGTAAAAGCTCGAAACCTGTTTTTGTCCTAATGAACGTGATCACGTCTCAATATGAATCTGTTTTTGATTGGAACCAAACTTCACTAAGGATTCTGATGCTGACTCACTGGCTGCTGAACATGAGATTAACGAAAACAAAGTTGTTTTCTTGGTTTCAATTATCCTTTGCTCGTGTTTCAGCTTCTTGATGGAATTGTGATTTCTTTAGGAATCCGTTTTTCTTCTTGGTCAGCTATCATCAAAGGGATTCGAAGAAGCCATTAGCGTTGATATCTAGTCGAGCGTCCCCATAAGCAGGGTTATTTCTATTTGGAAGGTTCATCTCGTAACCTATTAGGACATGGCTCTTCTTCGACATCATTGCAGAACTCATTGAACAGGTTCTCAATTGAGTCAAGGATGTCTTCGGATCTGATGTGCGTATAGAAATCTTTCTGAAAATAAAGAAAATTAAAAAAATTTTCACATGTGCATGTTGATAGCAATTTGAACACATAGAACATAAGTTATTTCGCTAATAGATCTTCGGACAACGGAATATTGCATTAATGAACTCCAACATTTCATGGATGCCTATACTTCAAACTAACTGACACACGGTACATCAGAAACATTCAAGAAGCCCTATTGCTTATATCTTATCAAACAACAACAACGTGAAAATAAAGCACAACAAAAAAAGCACACATAACATTTGATATCTCTACGTTCCCAGATACAGACAAAACTTTTCTCAAAGTGTTCAATTTTGTACACATTAAGCTAACACAAGCACAACTTTTAATAAGGTATATAAATATTGTTATGCCACATCTAAATTTGATGTAGGAAAGATCAGAGTGGAATTAAATCTACATTTAAAGGCAACAGCAGTATTCAAGAAACAACGAGCTACACATTTACCCCTACAATTACAGGAAAGAATACAACATTTACTTGTCAATCTTAGCGTCTTTAAAACAGTATGCAAAAATGAAATTCTTTTATATCTTGACAATTTTTGTATTAGAGATATCAGGACAGACACAATGTTACAAACACTAGATCAACCTCACAAAATTCTCAAAAATGAAAGACTCAGAGCCGCTCCAGATAAAACTTTCTTTTTTCCAAAATCAGCCCTTTTCTTGGGACACCAATTACAAAATGGGCACAGACAACCACTGAAATATAAATTAGATTGATTTTTAAAAGTACAACCACCAAAAAATAAAAAAGAAATACAAAATTATGTTGAATTTCTCACCTTTACTTCGAAATAAATTTATAATCTTCAGATTAATTTGAGACTTATCTACCTTCAACTTAGAGATACAATAGATTTCAAAGGGACACCAAAATTTCAACAAACATCCGATAGAAAAGAAGGAACTCACAGATGGCACACTACGTCTCGCATTTCCTGATTAAGGTAAACTATTTTATATTTTATGTGACGCCTCCAACTTTGGCATTGGAGCCGCACCTCTCCGAAAAAATCAATTTGGAAAAATGGAACTAGTTTCTGCAAAGTCTCGTTCACTTTCTACCACAGAACTCAGACTTTCAACTATTCTTCGTAAAAGCTTTGCAATAATCTATGCACTCTTTGAAAATGAAATTTTTATCAATTGTCACAACACCCATTTCTCCTATATAGTGATCACACAAAAAAATAAATCAAATCACAGAGTTTTTACAAATTTCAAAATGGAGAAATTTTTCACTTCCAGATCTAATAAGTCGTTCACTTACGACAACAACACAAGACGAACATCGTCCACGGACGGTAGATTTTCCTCACTCAATAACATTTTTTATGACGTATAATCAACAAACAGAACCGATACAGTACCATTAAGCATTATCAAAAGATTAAGTTAACACTGTAACTACAAACAGTGCAATGAAATCACAACAATTCCAATATATCTACACATCAAAGATAACTATTTTGAAATACAACTAGAGAACAAATAAACATAAAAAAGGTTGAAATATGACTATTTGAAGACGTCAAATAAAAAAGGCCCCTACCTAAAATGGTAGTGGTTTAACTCCTGGCAGCATCTCATTTCTTATGTAGAGTTTATTTTCTATAACTCTTTAGAGCTGCGTCATAAGAATTGAATTTCTATATATATTGAGTTATCACTGAATCGTATATAATTTTAAAGACATGCACTATAACTATTTTACAGCTGCGTCACGAGAATTAAATTTCTATATATAACGAGACATCACTGCATCGTATATAATTTTAAAGACAAGGCACTAAAACTCTTTTAGAGCTGCTTCACGAGAATTGAATTTCTATATAAACTAATTTGTTATGAATCTAGTCTCCCCTCCCGCACTATGGCACTGCATGAACTATCAATGTCAGTTGGCCGTTTGGACTCACGGCACCCTTTGAGGCTTATGATAGCGCTGCTCAGGAGTGCAAAACTTATTCTCGTGCGTTTATATGTTATTGCGTACGAGTATCTTTCTTTTCAGCATTGTGGCTATCTAGTTAATTTAGAGTGCACGTTATGGAGGGTGCGGCTCTCCCATGCAGGAAAAAAAGCGCTGAGCGAGGTAACTCTTCTCGACGTCAAGTTTTTGTTGCCCATACTTGAGGCACGTCAGTGACTCTTGATAATTGTACGATTCTACGAGTTTTGAGGGCATGACTTGGCGAGTTGGTTAAAAATCTTGAAGTCGAAAAATAACGGGTGAACGTGGTCCCCATAGATCATTCGCTTTAATGTCTAGTCGCGCGTTTTCATCGTGCGAGTAGTCTTGTGCAAAAGCACTTGCTTTGAAACAACCGAAGAGTTGGCTCAACCTCGAAATCATTTTAAAACTCATGCATGAGCCTAGGAAAGGTAACTCGGATCTCGTCATGTCTCATTTGTGTACACCCAACCTCCTCACAGTGGAGAGCAAATGATAGGGTGAACTTTCCACAATATGGACATCTCTTGGGCGTGTATTAGGCCAACAACCTAATGAACGTCATACCTTCTCTAAATAAGTATAAATCCTGACAGTAGTCAAAAACTAATCTATCAAAATCAAAAAAAGAAAAATTACAAGCATCAGAATCATAATCAAAAAGATATGATAAATAGCTCTCAAAACATAATTTGAACTGATTTTCAGTCAAACTAAAAAACGAACAGAAATAATTAGGAGAGCCTCCTATCCTCTACAGGAGTTCCAGAGGAAGAAACTACGTAAAAGCTCGAAACATGTTTTTTTCCTAATGAACATGATCTGTTCTCAATTTGAAACTGTTTTTTATTGCTGATCCAGGAACCAAACTTCCCGACGGATTTTGATGCTGACTCACTGGCTGTTGTACTTGAGATCAACGAAAACAACGTGGTTTTTCTCGGCTTCAATTATCCTTTGCTCTTGTTTCAGCTTCTTGATGGAATTGTGATTTTTTTTAGGAATCCGTTTTTCTTCTTGGGCAGTTAGCAGCGTACTGATTAAACACTTTCACATGAAAGAGTGTTCTGCTGAAGCGTCATTCGAAGAAACCATTAGCCTTGATATCTAGTCGACCGTCCCCATAAGCAGGGGTACTTCTATTCGGAAGGTTTTTTTCGCAAACTATTAAGACAGGGCTCTTCTTCGACATCATTGCAGACCTCATTGAACAAGATCTCAATTGAGTCAAGGTTGTCACCGTATCTGATGTGCGTTTAGTCATCTTTGTGTCACAAAAGAACATTAAAAATTTCTTCACTTGTGCATATTGATAGCAATTTGAACTCATTGAACACAACGTGTTTCGCTAATAGATCTTCAGACAACGAAATACCAGAAACACTAAAGAACTCTATTGCCTAAATCTCACCAAACAACAAGAACGTGAATACAAGGCACAAAAAAACGTTCCAAATACCATTTGATATATCTACATTCACAGATACAGACAAAAATTTTCTCAAAGTCTTCAATTTTGAACACATTAAGTTGACACAAACACAATTTGAACAACTAGCTCAACTTTTAACAAGATATATAAATAATGTTATGCCACATCTAAATTTGATAGGGAAGATCAAACTGGAATTAAATTTACCTCTAAAGGCAACAGCAGTAACCAAGAAGCAACAAGCTACCGTTATACTCCTACAATTACAGAAACAGTACAACATTTAATTTACATTCTAACACATTTTGATATCTTTGCACATGTAAACACAGATTCTCTCAATACAGGAAACACATTTATAAACCCAGTAAATATCCTCAAAAAGGGAGAATCACTTGAAATTGTTCTAGGTAATCACCAATTAAACACATTGATTGACGAAACTAAATGTAGTTGGTCAATAGAACCAATACTTATAATACTCACTCGAATTAGAGTCAGGCTTTTCTCTATAGCCGTCATGACTTGTGCATATAACTAAATGCCACTGGATAAATCGTCACAACGAGTCACCAATTTTGTCATCGCAGGAGAACAATATTGTTTCAAAGGTTTGTTTTATGGTATTTCAATCGCCCCAACCGCCCTTTCATCTTTGATGAGTAGCGTCTTTAAAACAGTTTGCAAAAATGAAATCATTATATATCTTGACAATGTTTGTATTCAAGATATCAGGACAGACACAATGTTACAAGCACTAGATCAACCTCACAAAGTTCTCGAAAATGAAAATCTCAGAGCCGCTCCAGATAAAACTTTCTTTTTTCTAGAATCAGCCCTTTTGTTGGGACACAAAATACAAAATAGGCACATACACCCACTGAAAAATAAAGAAGATTGAATTTCAAAATTACAACCACCAAAAAACATAATACAAAAATATGTTGGATTTATCACCTTGATTCCAAAATACATATATAATCTCCAAGTTAATTTGAGACCTCTCTAACTTCAACTTAGAGATATAAAAGATTTCAAAGGGACACCAGAACTTCAACAAACATCCGATAGAAGAAAAGGAACTCACAGATGGCACACTACGTCTCGCAATTCCTGATTGAGATAAACCATTTAATGTTTTATGTGATGCCTCCAACTGTGGCATTGGAGGTGCACCTCACCAAAAAAATCAGTTTGAAAAAATGGAGCTGGTTTCTGCAAACTCCCGATTATTTTCCACCACAGAGCTCAGACTTTCAACCAATCTTCCCGAAAGCTCTGCAATAATTTATGCACTCTCTGAATGTGACGTTTTTTCCAAGGGTCGCAACAGCCTATTATACTAAATAATGATCACAAATCTCTCTTTTTGTTCATACAAAAACTTAACCGCACAAAAATCACGGCGTTTTTACAAATTCCAACTCAGTTTATTGAAATTCCCAAACTTACACATAGTTTGGACGGAATCAAAAACCGTTCACTTCCAGATTTACAAATTTGTTCTCTTAAAACAAAAAGACAGAACGAACATCGTCTACGGACGGTAGAGTTTCCTGACTCAATAAAATTTGTTATGACACATAATCAACAAACACAACCGATATAGTACCACAACGCCGTATCAAAAGAATACGTTAACACTGCAAAAACAGACACTGCTGTAAAATCACCATATTTTCCAATTTATCTGCAAATCAAAGATAACATTTTAAAGTACAACTAGAGAACAATCTCGATCTCCGCGTTTCATATAACGAATACAAAACGAAAGCACAACCTTTAGAATAAGTACATTATCACAAAACTCAAGAGCTTAAACAAAGTCAATCACACTTAGAAACTCATCATTTTGTACAACACACAGATGTTACACTGAATACAAACAAGACAGAACCGTGTACATCCGGTACTCGAAATGCAAATTACGCAGAATTAAAGAATAGTATCGAGTTTTTTCTTCCAGCGATAATAGAGTTTTTTTTATTAATTCATGCATCAACCATCAGAAACATATAAATATTTCAGTATTGCAATGTTTCAATAATTAAACTACAGAAATTAATGATCCATTCTTACAAGAAACACAACAGCAGGACCCTGACCTACGACAACATCTTCTTTAGAAAAAATTCAAAAATCGCCCTCTTATCCCTTTGTTAACAATTAGAGTAAACAAAGGACTTTTAAAATACTACAGACGTTTTTAGAATTTAACTAGAAATGAAACCATCCAACTCTTATATTATATCCAAGTGACACAACCAATAAAAATATGTCTACCACTGCATATTGCATATACAGATGATCTTTCATGCCATCCCGGTCGTGAAAACACCTATGCTACAGTAACACAAAACTATTACTTCCCAAATATTAGGACATGAATAGCAATTCTTACACAAGATTGGTTGAATTGCCAAACGAGCAAAGCCATGCCAAACCTCCTAATGGACCCCACAATAGCCATTTGTGGAAATTTCCCCATGCCTCAGTCATCGTATTTCAATGGAAACAAAAGGCACAATTTCTCCGTCCTCAGATGGAAAATCCTATGTCAGTAGATGCATTCACACATTATGTTGTTTTTCACGCTCCCACAGAAACGATGCAGCCAATTCGTTAAAGGTATTATTTGACCGTTGTATAGTCAAATTTGGAATACCTGATATTCTAGTAACTGATAATGGAAATGAAAAAATTAACGGCGAGTTCGCACATTTCTTCCACACACACAAAGTACAGTTTAAACCACGCACGCCGTGTGCACCATAGTCAAATGGACTAGTTGAAAATAGTAATGGACACTTGAATACGTTTTTGCGCACAGTTTTAGATTCACAGTACGACACAAGGCCAAAAAATTCCAAACCATCCTCATTTGCATTTAACTCACAAGAACGCGTGTGAATCTTTCACCATATGAACTTGTACTCCACCACCCTGAATTTAAAAAAAAACTACAAAAAAGAACTTTTGCACACTGGTTTCTAAATCGTGAAAAGATACCCTCGGAAATATATAATGAAGTCCACAATCACTTAAATCAAAATAAACATTTACGAGCGCTCATAAATCGCCGCTTTGGAACGGTTCAACTTCTTAAAACTAACACTAATGCTCTTGTTGTAAGTAAAATTCCACAAATCGGAATTTCAAAAAAGATAAAACCACAGAAAGTTGGACATTATAAAAGAATTGATACCCCCACATTGGTCACATATAAACTAGAGGATTCTTCAGTTAAACAGATAACCCGTCACCGAATTAGTATTGTACCATAATACCCCAAAGAATTCATCGTCCAAAAAGAAATTGAGAAATACTTTTCCGACAACACTTTATTACAACTCCATCCTAAAAAACCGACTATCATGAAATCCAAATCAGTTTTGTTTAGTCTAGACAACCCAGACATACCATCAAATCATGATCCTTCCCCCAATACCTTGTAATTTGTCTGAAATACCCCACAGAAACTCGGAAAACTGCAATACAAGAGATACTTGTTTACGAAAACAACCGACAAAAGATTACAGGGTCTTTATACCATAATCGAAAAATTCGGCTTCACGAACAATGCACCTCTAAAACATATAGACACTACTACTGTAACAAACAAACTTTATTCTCTCGTTTTCGTTAGCCGAACACAAATTAGTATAGTACTCTAAATACCCCGTAAATGGAAATACACTCAAGATATAATTCGAAGTTCTCTCACCCCTAGTTCTTTCACCACTCTCCCCTAATACCATTACAATCAATTGTAAATATAATAAAGCCCCTCCACAGTATTAAAAGAGCATACGGAATATCTTTATACCTGCTACCATAAAACCACAAAAACCCTTCCATCAGGAAATGAAAAAGAGGGAACTATAGGCCATTCCACGCGACAAAAAAGAAGGTAAACAAATTAAAAAATAAGTTAGCAACCGACTCGTAGATCGTTCGGGGACTAATTCCCCTATCTAATCAGTTTAACGAGATATAATTCGGTAATTTTTACTTCCTGAAGAAAAGTTGAGGTCAGGCTAATCCGCATTGTCTAAAATCACTTCACAGTCCATCTCTCTTGAAACTTAGTTGTCTCTCTTCTCTCTTCTTTCTTGAATGAAGACTCTAAACTTACATTCTCTCAACTTCTCTCTTACTAAATTTCTCTCATTCTATCTTATTCTAACTTAGAAAAATTTCTAATTTTCTAGAATGCACTTATCATTTGACAAATAGCTCTTTCACTTTTTCGTAAATCAAGAACTGTGTCAGATCACAGTTATTATCTCCGACAAACCCAGCCATTTCAGAACAGCAAAAACAAACCAGCTCAGAGAAGCGCAAATTTTGCTACAGTATACAAATTTCAGTCTCACAGCACTAAAAGTTCAATTGGTCTTCACACAACAGACAAGTATGCAAAATAATTCACAACACAGACTTGATGTGTCGTTTCGTAGAACTCCATACGCAGACACTTTCAGATATACGCAGAGTTTTAAAACACAACAAATACGTTTCCAAGATATTTTCTCTTACCTAGATCACATATTATATTCACACACTTGTTTTGAATGGGTTTTTTATATAAGAGACTTTAACAACGAACAGTTTGATCTCTTTTATCTTCCAAATTATCCACCACCAGCAAATATCAAAATAACTGAAAGTCTTTACGCAAATATAGTATTTACAATAAATCTAGATGCTATCCCAGCCGCTTATGATTTGAAATATATAAAAATGAAATGAAACATCCTCATTTTTTTCTTTCGCCAGAAAAGATTAAACAATTGCAGAATTGTGAACTGTTTTTTCTGCTGATTTTTTAGATCTCATCTCATCTAGCAACACAATATTTTCCAACCAGAATCACCTTTCGCAGCAATCCGAGGTAGTATACCCACTTTAACTTTACTAATTATTGTTATTCCGTCTTTTAATCCTAATAAGATATTCCGTTGTAACAATTGCCCCACTCTTGGCCGAGGATTAACGTTACAATTGTGTCCTCTAATCAGCAATCCAACACTAACCTAAGTGCATCCCCAGCCTCAGAATCACCAAGCTGCTCATATAGCGACGCTTCAAACAATCCACCCCCAAAAAAGTCATCATTTAAACTCTTTAATAAAAAAAACACAAGCACAAGAGAGCGAAGAACACCCATGCTTAGTCACTACTACCGCAAAATCTGCAGGTCGTCATTGTCTTAATGAACAATCCCCCCACATTTCCCCTCAGTCAGTAATCACATATCTGCCTATCAAAGTGAAACACAAATCTACCAAGCGCAAGCACAACAACAAAGAATAAAAACACAGAATTTATTGCCATACTCAGGTTCTCTTGCAAACGCAGAATTACCACCACCTATACTTATACCGCTCTGCCAAAAGCAAAACAACCAGAATTAATTAATTTTTCAAACACACCACAATTCTCTACTCAACCGATTAACTTTGCTAACACAAACAAGACTAGTAGCTCCGAATTGCCCCAGCCAATTCACACTGTTTCTAATATAGACGATATACCTTATGATATCGGTCTTATTTCTGACGCTTCAGTTTCTTATCTACTTAGTTCTCAATTCTCGTCAATTACTCCATCACAAATTGCAAGTAGCCCTTTCAATCCGCCACAGGGACCAGTAATTAATCTTGAGCGTTTGCTCTCACAAGCTCACAGGAATCACTCTTTCAATATAGTCAATTCAACTCCTTCTTTTCAAAATTCATCAGCACTCAGTTTCCAAGGTACACCATCTTTTATCACTCTTAGATCAAATTCGCACCAGACCTAGATCAATATTCTCACCATTGTAAAGGGAAACAACCCGATACCACTAGAACTTATCCAACACTACTACTAAAATTTGATCCAAAATATGTAGTTCCCACAACCGCTCTGTTTTGGAGATCATAAAAACGGTAAACAATTAAATAATTGCGCAAAACAAAGAATCTCTAAAAACTACAATACTACTCCAGTAAAAGACAGCGAGCACAAGATCAACTTAAACAATCTAAGATTATTTTTTCTGTCGAAATCGTAGTCGAACAAGATAAAATATTTTCCCTCACACAAGCTCCTGCTCCAAATTTTTTTGCGAGTAAAAACCCACCCATCACCATTTTTTTGTCAAGAAATACACTATAAACTTGACAGATACACAAAAAATATGCAGGATATTTTGTTTTCTACAATCCTCACTCTGGAAACTCTAACACATGTCCAATACAAATCTAATTCTAATTTTGATTAATTTATTTTTTTTCCTATCCACTCCCTATAAAACAACCAATTAAAGTTGATTACCGTAACATCTCCACTCCGAAATCAGGAGTTCAAGATCTAATAGTAAGACACTATGTTTGCTCCCCACAGCATATCACTAATATGCGTTTTATAAGTTCAAAAAGATCGGCGAATGTAAAGTCGGCTCGTAGAGAATTTGCAAGCGTTGGTCTCATAAGTAAACATCACTATCACCCACAAATAATATAATTTGATTTACCTAACGATCCCCGTTGGCAGGCAAATATTTAAGCCGAACAAAGTCGTGTTCAATTTGATCGCTACCGAAACTTTGCTTTCCGACACGAAAACATTATATACAAGCCATGGGAACATGAATGGACCCCTAACGCCACGTATAATCGCTGGGCTAACTGTTCTGGCAAAAACCTAGAGCACGAACATCATATCAACCACACACAAAGGTGTTCACTTCAATTAACTAACATCACGCTTACTTTTGATGTAAAATCAGAAAGTGTTTATTATTTATTTATTATTTAAAACACGTATAAAATGTGATCTCGAGAGAGGCTACTGCCCCTCCAATCTTGACAGGAACCCAATAACCCCTGTCAAATTTATGATGTTGATAGATCTCACGCACGCATGATAAAACTTCAAAAACGCTATTTTTATGAAACACTAGCAGATAAAGAAACCAATACTGGATACGAACACAACGCACAAATTTACAATAGTTGTTTTCAAGACCACCTTTATGACGAATCAGCAATTTCTCGTTTTGAAGTACTCACTAATCCTTATAAATATAATGAGAATCGCCCTTTTTACGCTACACAATATCAAGATATCTTTATGCCATATCAGGGAAGGCTTTAATTTTGTCACTTGCAAAGCATCACAAGAATTTAAAGAGGTAAACTTAACCATCTCAAATAAAGCACCCTCGATTACTCCATACACTAAAGCAGATATCGGTAACGGATTTGTAATTCCCGCAAGAACGTTTATCGTAAATCTGAAAAATTCGACCTGTTTCGTAAACTAAATTGGTTAACACGATTGACGCTAAACTCGATTATATGATCAAAAGAGTACTACTTGAAATGGACCACACAAATATATCAATTTAAAAAAAACTCCGCCTTTAAAAACTCCGATCTAAAACAAACAGCCTTTATCTTACTAACACAAAAATTGCCACATGTTGGATACGTTATTACAGGACATCGAAACAAATTCTCTACACTAAAGACCTCTAATTTTATCTCACTCATTCAATGTAAATTTGTTTCTTCACCAGTTTATGTTTTAGAAAACCAATTTTTTGAACAGATTCCTATTTCTTTTTTATCAAAATAAACTACAATTTGAAGATCAAGACACACGTAAAACGTTTCCTTGGTCTATTAAAGCATCAGCTGAAAACTTTGATCAACAATTATCACTAGATCTGGATGGCGATTGGTCATTCCGCATAACGCCTTACATAAATAAAGCGCAAAACTACGTTAAAACTTTCACGCCTGACGAATTAAAAACCGTTTCACCCACGCGGATTTTAGCGCACAACAACTTGGCATATATAGCCAAAAAAACTGGACCAAATCATTCAATAAAATGAAATTTAACCAATTAGTAGATGACGCCGCAGAAAATTTTGAATTAGCATAAGCTGTAATTGCTGCAGACCTTTCAAAACAAGCACAGTTACGGGCACAATTCTTACAACTACCAAGCCAATACAATAATTATTTGAAAAAATTCTTCATTAACGAAAAAGAATTTACACTTCGTGGTATTGATTGGAGTGAAATAATGAACGGCAAATATTTAAAAAAGCCCTCATAGAAATCTTTGGTACCATTGGTACGTAATAAAAGAAATAGCCATTATTTGGACCGTTTTTAATTTTCTACAGTGCCTATTTGGACTATTTTGTAGATCATTTGACGCATACAATCTTAAATAACTCTTAGGCCCTAATATTACTTTAGGTAAGATTATAACTTCTGGATTTTTTGGAGTGTTTCCATAAACTATTTTTCATGTATTACAATCTGACACTACACAATATAAATCACAATCACTCAAGAGAAGACGCAAAGACTCAATCGATAGTAGTACTCCACACACCCAAAATGAACTGAACTTATTACAAAGAAAATGAAAAAATTTCTTCGACAAATTTTCCTCTTCAGTACACAATAAATCTTGTAAGCACAAGCCCTCTACTCTCCCCACATCTATTTATTAATGCTATGAACTACCGGTACAATCACACAGACAACCCAATGTTCAGTCGTTTCGTTTTTACACTTTTCACCCAGTAAACTTAAACCCTCACGTGCTAAATCACTCTCAAAAGATTCTTTGAAGGATGACGCTGATTATCAGGAAATCCCGGAAGAACTTATCTTAAATTTACCTACTACTCGTAACTAATACCTTTTTTGTTTCAGCGACACCACAACTGTCGCTTCTGGCGCACAAGTTGCCGGTTCTACTATTCCACCAAATGTCGACCCTACGGCATACGACCTCATTATGCTGGATGTCGACGACATCCTGCCTTCGCCGCTTACACCCTTGGTGCTGCGTGCGTGTACCATAGCCTGTGTGTGTGTGATGCGAACGCCGGCCCTCTGCATGATGGCCCAGGCCTCTGCACAGCCACACTCTGTGGACTCAGCAGCTCATGCGTGGGGTGAACCCACTGCCTTCACCAACCACTTCCTCCTCGTCATCAGGAGAATTGCCTTTGTTCATAGAAAATGACCCAAGCTCACCCTCTGTGCCAATCGGACCTCTGAGTTTGTCTCAACAACTCCTGCTTCAGGGCTCACAACTCCTGCCTCCAGTTCCACAGTCACAACAGTTGCTCTCTTTGGCGCAACAGCTGCCATTTTTGGTGCAACAGCCACCAACTCAATTCACACAGAGCTCTTCCTGGGCTGATGAAGTCGCTGCGGAACAATCGGATCGATCAACACCCGAAAAATTGGTTCCCAACTTGGCCTATTCAGGTCCAGTCCGTGGCCCACGGACTCGTAGCCAACCACTGACGTGCCCATCACCAGTGATGCCTACACCACTATACTTTTCCACTACTACTCCATCACACAGATATGGACCTACAACCCCTCCACTTAGACCTCAACCAAATCTTCCCCAACCCCCTCCTCACGATCGGCCAGCATCCACGGATAACTATCATTGCACGGATCTTTTTCCAAGAGACGCCCCAGAGCTATGCCGCACGAGATCTACCCGGTATGTTCATCACCCATACAGCCTATACAGGCCTCACTATCGCCAGCCCGGCACACCGCTAGCCCTCCACGAGGCCCACATCCCTATCCTTAAAAAAGCCGAGTCAACCCTTTCACCGCCACACAAGGAGTGCTACACAGAGCACCTTGGCCTAATTTCCTACTAATTCACAAATCTTCTGAGCAATAATACGGATCACGGTGTTCATGTCACCGAGAGGATTAATTATTTTACAACGCCACCACATCACACGTTGAAAGTAACGGCCAGATTATGCCCCTGGGGAAAGTTGAAAAATGATTATGTAGAAGAAGGACGGGATAAGGAACTCCCACAAGAGTTCCCCCACTTCCCGATTAATTCCCGCATTACAGAGCAATTCTGGCACCACTCGAAGTACTTCTCTGCCCTCGCAGATTGTCAAAACAACTATCTGATTAAACTCTTCACAGGACATGTCGTCCCCTGCCGTATTTATCAAAATTACGACACTTTTTATCTCCAGTTTGGTTTTTTGCATCCAACACAGATGGATGTGAACAACCAGACTCACAAAGTTAACAGGACAAAGATGCGCCATACCATACATAACTACCTGTTCGTCTAACATCACTTTCATCTGACTAACCCTCTAGTCCAAACAAACTCATGTCTCCAATATGCAAACACTAAACTCACTTCACCCTACTACATGGACTACAGTTATATCATCCACCCCACCTATTGCAAAGGAAAACTTCGCATTTTCGACCCTATCAAGAACTATTTCTTGTTTTCGCCACCTTATGCGAAAACGCACAGACCGATACTTGTTCCCATTGAATACGTTTAGTGTGTAGAGGGAGGAGCTACAAAGTGCAAGTATGGGCACACTTTCAATCTCCTCTCTAGTGACTGGATGGTGGACAAGTTGGCAAATCCGGAACCAACACCAGAGTAGACACAGATCTTTAACCACCTTCTAGCGTTGCAGCCCCACTGCAACGTTGACCTCTACCCTCGTGCACTTGCCGCCTGTCTAACGCCAAACAAAGAATTTCTCGAATTTATCAGGGATCCTGACAATTGAGGCCCTGACTTCGAATTCGAGTTTTGGAAGTAGGACACAGTCCTACAACATCGGGCTCACTGACCCATAAAACTCAAAGACTCACTGTTCTTAAACTCACGTGAAATTTTTTCTCTTTCTTATTCTTTCCCTATCCTCTTTACTTATCTTCTTTTATTCTTTTCTTCTTTGCCACAATTGAAAGTTAGGATCAGTTTTTTTCTTCTTCTCTCCTGTCGTAGCTTACTAAGCAAGCTTTAAATTTTTTGAACAAATTTAATAGGGAAAGTAGCTCGCACAGTAGCTAAACGATGGATTTTCACCAGAGGGTAAGCTGGACATTCTGACCAGTAAAACAATGTACCAGATGGAGATAAACAGAAATCTACTTGTACAAGCAGACAGAGAATACAGATTACAAGCAATCCTCCAACTGGGAACAAACCCTTACTACAGGACAGTGAGAGACAGTTGGATAGTCTGATAGGACTGACGTTGCGGGCCTGCAAACCTTGTAACTGCGACCTCTACTGACTCCACAAATGAAGTTGACACTTTACTGACAAAACTAGTAGACACTCTACTGACAGGGACTCTAGACGACGGCACAAGTCACAACTTCTCTTCAACGACAATACGACACTTCACTTCCTTCCACAACTAATCCAACGTATTTCTGCTACAATTTACAGATTAGAATTTAAAATTCTTAACCCAGGATGGATGTAGCAATAGAAATACTGGACGTACTCTACCAACCAATGAGACTGAGAAAACACTTTTCTTTTATATAAAGCGCATGCTTATTAACTCTTTTCGGTCTATTAGAGTAGTTGCACTGTGTGTATACCTGTGACTCTGGCGTTAACTCTTTTATACATCGTTATAATTGAAGTATACTTTCAGTGCTATACAGAGTCAGTTAATCTGAGAGATATAGGTAAGCCAAGCCTACTTGGCGCGTAGAAAAAGTAACCCTAACTTTTTATACTTTAAGGCTGTAAAAAGAGCCCCCCTTGGGTCTGCCTTAATGCAGATATCGGTACACGTCACCTCACTAATGAGTTTTTGAACGTCACATTTTGTGTCGTTTAATACACATTGAACGCAGACACGTGAGCTTAGCCTGTAGGCGCTGACCTGTCCAATTTAGGCGCAATAGCACCCAATCATTTTCTACCTGGTAACCCGGAGTTGGTTCGCAGTGCTTTTCATTACTGGCTTAGCAAAACTGATTGTCCAGCACTACTGAACTATTGCAAATGAAACTTGAAATACGATTTCAGAATTGAGAGAACCAATTCTGACTGCCAATTCTCGGGTCAACACAAACAGCCGATTGCCAACCTGCTGGCCATACTTCGATGCCGACTGCCGATTTACTGACCAGAGCTGAGTACCGACTGGAGCAGGTCGGACCAGTGTGTTTATGAGCAAAGCTCTGTACACGTTATACTAATAGCATATCATATTGAAACAGACTGCACAGAAGCTATTCAGCCTTAATACGAAATTTTCGAAAGTCACAAAAAGCGTATGACACTTCAATTTAAAGATGGTTAAATTGAAACTGTTTGAAACTGTTAGACAAATTGCACGAACTATTAGCAAATGGTAAAACGTGGAACTGCCAAATAAGGAGGAGGGGGAGGTTAAGTAGGGGGGAAGGGGTCGGTGGGGGGTTCCCAACATAATGTTCCAGAACGCCGGCTTCACTGAAGATTGACCAATAACACATTTGACCTCCATTAATTGACCCGTTAAAACTGAAACTGTTAAACAATGGAATTCTTTTTTGATCTATATAAATAAAAAAGTAAATATTTGTTAATAGGTTTTATAATTGGTTATTATTAATTAAATATTTACTTCAACCTTTGGACTTTTCCCCAAAGTATTGAGAAATACATGAGAGCATGAAAATACCACTATGGGTGAGAGCATGAGCGTGGTAAATTTAGTATTTGGTCATTTGACAAAATGTGCCGTAGTAGAATCTATGCAAACACTGCAAGTAGGTAAATAAAGGCCGTTGACAAATAAGTCTGGCAAGTTAAGTGGCAGTCGGCAATTAGTTCTGGCCAGTTAAGGGGCAGTCGGCAATTAAGTCTGAGCAGTTGAAAGGAAGACTTAACCACAACTATTCACAGATAGAGAGCAGAATAATTAGTCATAAATAGTTCAATCTAGTTTTGGCAACCTAACCTTTATATTAGATCAGACCTTTATAGGTTTTTCATTTCCAAGATTTTGAATTCAATGTCAAGAAACTGTGGGTGATATAAAATTTGTCAATGATCAACAAAAAACGGTAACGTAATTTTTTTGGCTAAATAGAATAGAAGCCATTGCTAAAGCATTCGAGAAGATAGGAGTGGAATAACTTGAGTTGTAATCACAAAAATTAATAGCTAAAAGAAGCAATCGAAAATAAATTTTGCAGAAGACACGTAGAATTTTTGTGAGCTTAGCAAATTTAGCACAATCCGCAACTAATGCTTTCATAATCAAAGAAATATTGCAACAAGTAACTCTAATGATTGGATATTTAAAGAACCTATTGTTTTCATCAGTATTGGTGCGTTGGAATCTTTAGTCAAATCGAGAGGATATGAGATCTGCCAGATTCTGGGCTAAAAATGCTCATTATGCAACTAGAGCTCTAAACCAGAGCTGAAGACCGACTGGAGCTGGTCGGACCAGTGTGTTTATGAGCAAAGCTCTGTACACGTTATACTCATAGCATATCATATTGAAAAAGACTGCACAGAAGCTATTCAGCCTTAATACGAAATTTTCGAAAGTCACAAAAAGCGTATGACACTTCAATTTAAAGATGGTTAAATTGAAACTGTTTGAAACTGTTAGTCAAATTGCACGAACTATTAGCAAATGGTAAAACGTGGAACTGCCAAATAAGGAGGAGGGGGAGGTTAAGTAGGGGGGAAGGGGTCGGTGGGGGGTTCCCAACATAATGTTCCAGAACGCCAGTTGGACTGAAAGATCATTTCGGAACGCCGGCTTCACTGAAGATTGACCAATAACACATTTGACCTCCATTAATTGACCCGTTAAAACTGAAACTGTTAAACTATGGAATTCTTTTTTGATCTATATAAATAAAAAAGTAAATATTTGTTAATAGGTTTTATAATTGGTTATTATTAATTAAATATTTACTTCAACCTTTGGACTTTTCCCCAAAGTATTGAGAAATACATGAGAGCATGAAAATACCACTATGGGTGAGAGCATGAGCGTAGTAAATTTAGTATTTGGTCATTTGACAAAATGTGCCGTAGTAGAATCTATGCAAACACTGCAAGTAGGTAAATAAAGGCCGTTGACAAATAAGTCTGGCAAGTTAAGTGGCAGTCGGCAATTAGTTCTGGCCAGTTAAGGGGCAGTCGGCAATTAAGTCTGAGCAGTTGAAAGGAAGACTTAACCACAACTATTCACAGATAGAGAGCAGAATAATTAGTCATAAATAGTTCAATCTAGCTTTGGCAACCTAACTTTTATATTTGATCAGACCTTTATAGGTTTTTCATTTCCAAGATTTTGAATTCAATGTCAAGAAACTGTGGGTGATATAAAATTTGTCAATGATCAACAAAAAACGGTAACGTAATTTTTTTGGCTAAATAGAATAGAAGCCATTGCTAAAGCATTCGAGAACATAGGAGTGGAATAACTTGAGTTGTAATCACAAAAATTAATAGGTAAAAGAAGCAAGCGAAAATAAAATTTTGCAGAAGACACGAAGAATTTTTGTGAGCTTAGCAAATTTAGCACAATCCGCAACTAATGCTTTCATAATCAAAGAAATATTGCAACAAGTAACTCTAATGATTGGATATTTAAAGAACCTATTGTTTTCATCAGTATTGGTGCGTTGGAATCTTTAGTCAAATCGAGAGGATATGAGATCTGCCAGATTCTGGGCTAAAAAATGCTCATTATGCAACCAGAGCTGTAAACTGTGTGGAAAATTTTAAATATATCTTTTACCCATTTTCTTTGATCCAATCCAACTGTCTGAGACTACATGATCGATGTGACTAGATGGTTGCAATAATGCATCGAATTTTTCATTCTTTTTATGTTTTTTGTTCATTTATATGCTTGTTAATAATGAATTCATAAAAAGTGCTCGTTTTTTGTTGGTTGCTCCTTGTTGAAGGTTGTTTATCAGCAACACTTTTGGATAACATTTTGCTGATATTGATAAAATTTCAATTGATGATTTAGTTTATGCTGAACGAAATTGTATGACTTAATATAGAGGGGTTTATATTTGAATTTGGGAGAATTTTGGTTAATGTCATCATAAATACTTCTTAGAAAGTGTTTTAGGGTTTTTGTCTGACTATTTTTCTCTTTAATCTGCAAACTACTCTTCCAAGCAGTTGAGTGAAATTTTCGAGGCAGAACTTTTCAATATCTCTTCGTCCTGAACAACTATCGCTGAACAACTCCAATGGAATCGGTGTCGTTTTCAGATCATCCAAGTCTAAACTTTTAACTCCAAGTTGTACCACTTCGAATTCCTCAAATTCGATTCCGTTTACGATTTCAGTGCTTTTCGATTGGATAAAGGACATCGTGCTTATTTGATCACCGATGTTAACTTTGCTCAAATTGCGAGCTTCGATCAGCTCTTCGTAAACAATATCGCCAAAATCAACGTCACCGTTACTAGCCGTTGCAGTTATTGATAAAGGACCCATAACTATAATATCCCGCTTTGAAAATCGCTGAACATTGTGAATGTGACCATTTTTTGCTCCGAAAAAGTTTCCCGACGTTTTGTTCTCCGAGTGTGTGAACGAGTTAACGTGGTCATGGAGCAGAACCTGGCCTTGATTGACCTCAAACGGGAACGGATTGCGGTGAAGTTTTCCACAGTTTTTGGACCAATTTGACATCACTTCGGAACGGAATTGATTTTCATCTAACTGTTCATTTGAAGAGAAATCTTCACTGTTCGCATTGCTTTCAATTTCGACAGGATAGATTAACGTTTTCTTATCAACCGTGAAAACACGTTGGTTATGCTCATTTATTAACGCATTTCGAGTCGTTACAATCATATTTGTAACTTTTTCGTCTTTAACTACATTCTTTAAGTCAACAATTTGAGATTGGAGCGAAAGCGTGTCGTTGACGTAAACAGGTCGGATATAATATCCATTGAAAAATCCGAATTGCACCCTCATTTTCTCACCCAGCAATGAATTACTGACAGGACCGCCCGTTGCTAAGGTTGCCAAAAGCAAAGGTGGCACTAGGGTTCCTCTGAAACCCATTTTTTGGGCTATTGCATCACTGATGTAGATTGGGTTTGAGATGTGAAATAGGGTCGACCACAAAGTCACCCACGATTCCCTAATTGTCCTGCTGAAGTTGTTTTCAATCATCATTCCAATAGAGAGGGGCTTTGAACATGTCGATGCAGGTTTCAGTGTAGAGGGCATAACTGAAACATTGAAGTTATTACCATTACCACATGGCATAAATAATTCCTCAAATTGTTGGCATTCCAATATCATTGCTCCCTCAAAATTAATTACGTTTAAGTTTTCCCTTTAAAGATTTTGCATTCCATAACCAGCATTCTGACAGATAACAAAAAATTTTGAGTTTGAGCAAAATTTGTATGACTTTCTCAAAGAGGTTAATAAACATTTGAATGATTGAAGTAAAAAATATATTCTTCCAACAATGTTGCGATTTTAAAATTTAATACGTAAAAGTACTTAATAAAATACGTTTTTGCATTCGGACTTCAAAACATCAGAAATGATTAAACTAAGGTTTTTGTTAGGAAAACTAACATACACTGACAACAGAGAAGCTTATCAATTTTGTATCGTATAATAACTGAGGAGCTTAGCAGCCCAATTACACAGTGTTTAAAATTTTGTGAAATTTTTTGTGGAAAAATTTCATAAAGGACCGTTTCAAGATAAAATAGAATTGACAGATTGCTTTTTGAACAAATTACGACCGTCTCTTTTTCAGGCTCAGTCAGGTTCTCAGTATTGGTGGTTTTTGGGAAAAAAAACATTTAAAACCAAATTTCTATATGAACAAATTAATAAAAAGGGACTTCCATACTGTAGACTCTGGTACCAAAGAGTTACGTTTTGCGGGAGTTGCACTTATAACATTGCGCTGCAAAACAAAACGTTTATTTGGATTTTTTCGACCGGTCACCTAATCGTGGACAAATGTGAAAATACCTCGTCACATTTGTCCACGATTTATCTCAATGGTCTTTATTCCATTTAGTTAACCAACAACTAGAGTTCTCGACTTCTTAAATAATGGTGTACTGAAGTGTGCTACACTCAGTAACACTATTTGATAATCTTAGTGCTATTTTGAGAACTTACGTTATAGTGCGTGAAGCACAAACTTGACTTGGACAAAGTCCATTTTAACGTGTGAACAAATTACTAAGTAGTTTTGAATAAGCTACTATTTTAAGATCACTAACTAAAACTGAGAATACTATGACGTGATATTATCACGCCACACAGATAACACCAAGTTAACCTTGGTAACTCTGTCGACACTGTTATCTCTATCCAATAGGATACTAGAGAACCACGTGTCCGCAAGTATAAAAGGAGCTTGCACGCTCAACTACCAGCACAATTTGGTCCCCGATAACTTCTGATTTAAAATCATACTCCCGTATTGCTCCCTTGCTCAATCTCAGCTTACTTGAGACATTTTTCTAACTTAGAATATTTTGTGACTTGTTCTTAACTAAGAACTCTCTAAGTCATAAAATATTAACTTAGCACAAATTTGGAAATCAGGTAAGTTTAATTTAACTTCTCTAAGTTATAATTTAACATCTCCTAAACTCTATCTAAGTTACAAGTTAACTTAGAATAACTCAACCTGTACTATTTAGTGCTATCTCAGTCTTAACAACTTTAATTATTCTATCCCTTCATGCTCGGTTCATAATTGATGCTGTTTAACATAACTTATTAATTCATATTTGCATTTAACTTTCTCTAATACTTAACTATATACCAAGAGTAGAACTAGGGGTTGAACTCTCAAGTTATACATGTGGTCCCTCGATTAACCCCGTCGTTTAAGTATCTAATGTACGGACCAGCAGTATAAATGGTGGTCCCAGAGAGGCTACTTCAATTTAACTTGTTCATTTAATATAGAGAGGCTAGTTCAATTTAACTTGTTCATTTAATATAGAGAGGCAACTTAATTTAACTTGTTCATTTAATATAGAAAAGGCATTCTCAATTTAACTTGTTCATCTAAACTATCAGAGAAGCCTGCCTAAATTTAACTTGTTCACTTATTGTAGAAAAGCCATTAAATTAACTTGTGTAAGTTAACTAGTCAAAGGGCTTCTCACTAAAATGTTTTTTTGGTTTTGATTTAAACTATTCCTCTGTTCTTAATAATTCTAATACAATAACTTCAGTCCTTTAAACAATGACCAGTCCTGGTGGTAGTACTCCTCCACCTGCCGTTACTCCCCCACCTGAAACTCCCATAACACATCCAAATCTTTCACTTGTATCTTTTTCAGGCAATGATCCTAATCAGGATGCCACTTCTTTTTGGAACTCTGTAGAAAACAAAATACTCTTTTCACTAGGAACTAGGCCTACAGCACCCGCTGCACAAACTAGCTATGATAAAAGGCAACAATCCTTATTCGGCTCACTTTTAACTGATACAGCATTAGAATGGTTGGAAAGTGAAGTCACAGATGCTACAGAATGGAATACTTTAAAAGATGAATTTATAAAAAGATTCACAGACGGTAGAGACCAATTTAGATTTAGACTTGAGGTTGAGAACACATTTAGGCAAGAAGGAGAATTAATAAAGAACTATCTACATAGAATAAAGAGTGGAGTTAATAAAGGCTGGCCAGAAAAGATACCAACAAGTATTGAAGGTGATGACAATATAAGAAAGGAGAAAGAAATCCAACAAAGACAACGAAGTCAGAAATACATAGATTTTGCTATAAGAGGACTAAGGCCACAAGGTTTAAAACGCAAAGCGCACGAGAAACTTATTGAGAATCCTTCAATAACTTGGACACAGTTTGTCGATCACTTAGTCGTAAAAGACTTAACATTTTCTGTAACAACAGAGTCTAGTGGAGCTACAGGAATAGATAAACTTAAAACACTTGAGAGCAAAATTAATGATTTAACCAGTCTTTTCAAAAGCAACGAAGTGAATGCTATAGATACTTCTAGGCCAAAAGACCCTAATATAAAAGGTAGACCTAACAGTACTAGATTCTGTGATTATTGCAGAAGCAATTGTCATTCCATCTCTAGATGCACAAGGAAACAGATAGATGATAGTGTTAACAAATTGAGAAGGGAACTAGTTGAACCAAGAAGGCCAAATATAACATTCTCTAATGATTATAGAAAGAATAACCTAGGCAATACAAGATTCAATGGTCCTAGAAACCAAGGCTATCAACCAAGAGGTGGCTACTCAAACTATAATCCTAGGTTCAACAAGCCTAACTATCAACCACAAAATACATCTTTCAACAGTTATGGCAATAGATTCACTCAATCATACGAACAAACCTTCCCTCAGCAAAACACATATAGAAATAATGAACCAAATCTTGAACAACAATCACCATCACCACAACAATAGCAACAGCCACAACAAAGTGCTAGCTTCTATACACCAAATAGAAATAACAATCTACAACAAAGACAACGAAAACCCAACAATATTCAGCAACAACCAAATCAAATAAGTTTCGTTGAAGGCGACGATGACTACGTAAATGCTATAACGGACTTCTTTCCTTTAAACTTTTGAAGTCTCCGAACGCTACTAAAGAAAGTAGTACTAAGTCAAGAATTTACCTTAACTTATATCACTTTGCCACCGGAGACATTAAAAATAATAGTGGTTTAGAAGTGGAATTCATGATTGACCCAGGATCAACCTGCACCATTATCAATCATCCTACATACCTTGCACTAGTAAACCTTGGACAAAATTTGCATTTACAAAATACAAATTGTGATTCAAAAACATATACTGGTTCATCAATCAGAATGCTTGGCTACACAACTATTCAATCTAGCTTCGAAACTGACGGTAAATATACAGTCCCCCAAAAAGTATTCGTTACTAAAGAACAGAGACAGAATATAATAGGTATTGATTTTTGTCATTTGTTTTTAAAAGCACTTCACTTCGATATCCCCGCAGTAGAATTAAAAACTGAGAGAAACCTAATTTGCTACGGCTCACTCAACAATGAGAAAGATTACCCATACATAACTGAGATGACTGCTTTAAAAGTAGCTCAACCAATCTTTCTACAACAGAAAAGTACACAATTGCACAAGCAAAAGCACCCCAGTCAAGCCTTATTCCCACCAGGAACATATTTCATGCCTCATATTAATGTTGCAAAAACTGACCTAGTCTTTGTGAACACACTTTGTCCACAACCTGAAGAATTTCTGCCCATATTTATGGAGAATCAAAAGAATCACCCAATACAGATAAATAGAGGAATAATAGGTTATGCTATGTGTGATATAACCGACAAACCTATACAAAGATACAATATCAAAAACTCTAATATGCCTATAGCGCACACGATATCCTCAGATGCAGAAATGAGAAAAGGTTTTGCTAACACAATCTCCAAAAGAATACCCTTATTAAAGGACTACTGTAAAAGTAGAAACTGTGATATAGGTGACATAATAATTTTCAGAGCAGATAATAACTTAGTATACAGTCTCATCACTAAGGCTAATCATTATGAGAAGCCAACAATTAATACAATCAAAGCAACACTACTTGCTATGAGAGATCATGCACTAGGACTAAATTTACGCTGTATAGCGATGCCAAAAATAGCTTGTGGTTTGGACGGAATGAATTGGAGAGAGATATCTTCTCTAATTGAACAAACATTTAAGAATTCAGGAATAACTATCTATGTGTATACAAGCAAGGATGATATTGATAAACTACAAAAAGTAGAAACTAATACACTAGAACAGGAAGAGGTGCTCGAAATTATTGAGAGTGAGTTAATAGAAAAATGCAAAGAAGACGAGAGAGAACTAGCCACAGACTTCTCTACCGAAGCAAAAGAGTTATGTAGACCTAAAGTCAACGAACAGTTTCCTAAGTTTAGAGATAAACTACAAAGCAACCGAATCATAAATAAAGCAGTTAGTGATTTTGTAATTAAGCAAAATAGAAATACAGTTCAAGACATAGAGTATCTAGAAAGGTTCTTAGATAACTTTGATTTCACGCAAAGTGATTTGACTGATGATGAATTGTTTGAGTTGATAGAAATAATACTTCAGGATAATGATGTCTATTCACATCATAAGTATGATATTGGCAGAACTAAACATAAGTTCCATTTACCCTTGAAGAAAGACGCAACCTTTAAAAAGCAACGACCAAGCAAAATACCCATTCATCTCAGAGATAAATTAGAAAGACTAATGGATGAATTAATTCAAGCAAGGATAATCAGAGAGCTCAATGAAAACGATGATATGAATATTTGGTTTGTCAATCCCGTTATCATATTACCTAAGAAGGATTATGTAAAACTAGTCATTGATGCTAGATACCTAAACTCTATAACTGATACAAGTAATTCTAGTTGGCCACTCGAACTACTAAACGTTCTAATGACAAGAATAACCGGAACTATATTTACAAGTAGTGATTTATCATCGGCTTATAATCAAGTACCACTAACTGAAGATACACAGAAGGTTACAAGTTTTATTGTAGGAGGCAGACAGTACACCTATCAAGTAGGATTTTATGGTCTTAAACCATTACCCAGTTTCTTTAGCAAACTAATGCGTTATGCATTTGGACCTCTTATAAAACGTAAATAAGCCATAACATATATAGACGATACTTTATTACAAGCTAAAGATAAACAAGAGATGTTCACAATAGTAAAAGAGTATCACTCTTTGCTTCGAAAGGCAAACCTTAAAGCAGCCCCCGATAAAACAATGTTTTTCTTACGAAAAGTGAGATTTCTAGGACATGTTATATCTAAGGACGGACTATCGCCTATTGCTTCGCGCATAGATGATATTAGAAACCTAAAAACGCCAGAATCGAAAACAGAAGTTTTAAGAGTTTTAGGAATGATGGGTTTCTATCACACCTATATTTTGAACTTTCACATAGATGCAAAACCTCTATATGACTTAACCAAAGATACAACACTATTCAAGTGGTTACCAGAACACGAAAAATATTCACAGACCTTTAACAAAGATTCTGTCACAATATTTCTAACGCGTTTCCTTCTAATGACTATCCCTTTCATATACATGCTGATTCATCTAATTTAGGAACAGGCTGTGTTCTTATACAAGATTTTCCTGATAGAAAACGTATGATTTCAGCAAACTCGAGAGTATTTGATAAAGCTGAACAAAAGATGTCCCCTCAACATAGAGAACTATGCGGAATAATATCTGCATTACAAACATATTAATTTTATGTTATTGGATCCCCTTTTCCAATTTACTTATATTGTGATCACAGACCAATTCTATTTCTTTGGTCACGACGAGGACAAATGTCACATCGCTTCTTTAAGTATCAAGTTTTAATAACTAAGTTCCAAAACTTGCAAATTATATACACTGAAGGCAAAAACTTAGCGTTCCCTGACATTCTTAGCCGAAACGTTTCTTTAGCAGATGCTAAACTTTATCAACTAGAACACAAAGTGATACCTAAAGATATAAAGTTTCATATTAACGGAAAAGAAGTTAACTACTCTGTATTGCATCAAGACGATAAGGACGCATCAGCTAACGACTGTTATCCAATTATTGCTCAAGTCAAAGGCGAAAGAAAGAAACTTATTAATATAAATGATGAAGGTGACTTTAGCGTAGATGATGCACCAGACTACATAAATGAACACTGTAATGCTATACACAGTTTCTCTGATTGTTTTCGCTTTGGCACACAAATAAATCAAATAAAGAAATTAACTTCAGAACTAACTAGCGAGTATGATAATCACTACTATTCCAAGATAGAAGAAATAGCTGAAATAAGTGATGACCGAGAAGGTTATGATGACCAAGATTGGTTAGACTTAGAAGAAGGTAATATTGAAAACTCACTTATTGAACAATTAGAATCTGCTAAAGCCGACTATATCAGACGGACAAAATTTAAGAAACTTATTGAACCAGAAGCTTTTCAAAACATCTCAGAAAAAGATGTCCACACAGATACATTAGATTTAATAGCTAAATTACAGATTTTGCAAAAAACGCTAATCTTGACACCGATAATATTCTTGAAGAACAAGTAAACGACTCCGTGATAAATAAAGTTAGAGATTGGCTAAAATTAGGCAAAGCTCCAGAAAAGGACTACATTATTAAACAATCTAAAGCACTACAAACTTATAGGAATAATTTCAACTTGTTGTTTCTAGAGAATCAATATGATTTACTCTGTTATTCCGAACCTTGTGAAGACGGCTCTTTTGATGTTAGGATATGTGCACCACTTTCGCTATTTATAAAGATATTCGAAGTCGCACATACGCATGAACTTAGTGGTCATAGAGCAGAAAGCACAACTTACAGTAGAGTTAAGCGATATTTTTATTGGCCCGGTATGTTTAAATGGATCGAAATGTTAATGTTAGATTGCTTAAGTTGCCAAACTAATAAGTCAGCACGCAAAGACTTGAACGAAGCACCCTTAGAACCATGGGGACAATTAGAAGCTATACCCCTACATACACTTCATATTGATCATAAAGGTCCACTACGACCACTCAGTAAAGGAAATAGATTTTGTCTTGTAATAGTAGACGCTTTCTCTAGATTTATACAAGTATACCCTAGCAAGAATGCTGAAGCTCTCGAAACAGTAAATCAACTAGAGAAATTTATAACTACATTTGGTATACCGCAACAAATAGTACATGATAACGGCAATGCTTTTATTAGTAATGATTTCGTTCACTACACAAACGAAATGGGAATTACACTATGCCCCCGAACTGCATATTCACCGTGGACTAACGGCAAAGTAGAAGTACAAAATAAACATTTGACTAATTACCTAAGACATTTTATTAGTAAAAGTGGATCTAATTGGTCCGAGTACACTAGTAAATTTGCATTTTCACACAATACTGGAGTAAACTACAGTACGGGATATGCCCCTTATGAAATACTATTCGGAACGAAACCGCAAATACCCTTATCACTAAAGTTAGGACTACTACGAGATAATCAAAAGAAATGCACATCAGAGTATTGTAAAAATCTACCGCCACACTCACATAGTGAAGAAACTTGTAATAACAAAAAGATAGAGAAATTGTTACAAAACAGATTATCTAACGAAATGTTAAAGCGAGAGAATACATTTAAGACAATATACTCGAATACCTACACTAAATGTAGACAAACTACGAATAAAGCACACAAGTATAGAAATAGGTTCAAACCCGGAAAGCCTATACCTGAAGGTAGAAAAGTACTACTAGAAAATCACTCTAAAGGACTACTAAGGTCTAAAAAGCTACAAGAGCTACGCTCAGGCCCTTACACTGTGCAACGAGTGCTAACTAATACTACATATGAAATACAACATGATAAAACAAATGAGAAGAAAACCGTGCATAGAAATCATATAGTGCCTTATTACCCGAAAGAAGAAAAAATACAAGAGTTATTTGAGAACTATATAGTCCCAGACGATACGGATGATTATTATACTCAAAATAATAAGCATAAAATATCCAAATCTAATGCTTATAGAGGCGCACAACATATTGCTATTTCACAGTGGCCTTTAGTAGAAACACAACCCACTATAAATTCTAATACTACACTACAGCCACCTTATAATGTTGAGGCTACCCCAACAAAGGACTCAGGCTTAGAATCGCTACAAACACGAGCAGATAATACTACGCATATACAAGGCACAAGCTCTTCTAATTTTCTACCCCCACGCATTTCAACCCCCTACCCTATGCAAAATATGTATTCACCTAATAGCCCACAGCAAGAAAATTTTTCTACCCCACCTGATAGTACTAATAAATTTAAAGCTACACGCAAATTATTCCCCCAAGCATCGCATAATACCCCCACATCATCACCTTATAATTCTACACCTACAGCATCACCTAATATATCTAATTTACCAGACGCAAATGAAGTATTAAGCAGACCCCAACGTAATAGAAAAGCACCTACATTCTTTGGTGAACCTATTCCTTCTGACTTGCTACATAAACTCAAAAAGAAATAGAGACACAAAATCTCTTTTCAAATAATAACTTTTATATTAAAAGCGTTTTTACGCACAAAACCAAATAAAAAGTAGATAACAGCATAACTGCGAAAAAGGAAAGCTCTTTATATAACACACAAGTAGTAGTTATTCGATTTCCAGAAACTTTTGTACAAGGCCGTTCATTACTGAATGTTTTAGACCCCCAGGCTTGAAGAGAAGGAATTCTTGATAATTCCAGGCCTTTAACATCTTATATGCATCCTGCAATACTGGGCCTACTTCTGGATCCCACCACGCCTGTTGTAACGCCCATAAGTGGTTTTCTAACTTTTCGTGAGCCTCATATTCCCACTCTACCTTGTGGCCCACGTTAAACTCCTTGAAGAACTAAACACAAAACTGTACCCTATACCAAACTTTATTTTAAAACTTTTTTTACTCCTTCCCCTTTTCCTCATATGCAAGCTTCATATTCCAACATTTGGTCCCAATACACAGTTTTTCTCCAACAGCCAGGCTGAAGGCCTCTAGATTACACAAATTTAAATCTAGAAGTCAATAAACAGTACTCACATTCCTCCCCAAGAAGAACTCAATCACATCCACTGTCCTGCTAGAGACAGTGCGAGTTTCTCGCTTGTCCCACGGATTGAGCATGGTACTAGCCCGACAGATTCCCAATAATTCTTCATGCCCCAAAATGATGTTAAGGTGCTTGTATGAAGTTGATAAGTAAAACAGAAAATCAGAAGCTTCCAAACCCCCGATATTTTCATTAATATAGTTTTTATAAAGGTACTGACGCACCTTTAGCCTGAAATCATAAACAGGAACTAGAACTATGCCCTGTTGTTCAAGAAGATATTCAGCCTCACATAACAAGTTTTGAAGCTCCTCACCCGGCTCCAAGAAATTCATATCCCAGAAAGACATAATGAAGATTTTAAAGTTTAAGGTTAAATCGAGAATAAAGGAAGAAAGTTAGTGATGAAAAATTAAGAAAGTTAAAGAAATCAGAGAGAGGCTAAAGATTTGAGTAAGAGAACAACTGTATAGTATGAACGTTTAAGGCAAAAAGCATATAGCCCACTCAACACAAATCCTACATAAAGTACGCAATTAATCACCATTGCAAGCTGTTACACACACAAAAACTTCTATACATGTTCAAAACTCATACTTTCACAATTTACGCATACCTTTTATTGCAAACTAACGCTGGAAACACATGTTACCAAAAGCAAATCTAAGTAGAAGTTATTCCCCCATGAGCAAATACTTTATCTAAGTTAATTACCTTGAGTACAGGAATGTGTCCCTTAGGAATCGCATTTAGTCAGGAACACACACTTTAAGCAACCCACATAGTCAACAAATAGAGCTAACTTTACTAGCTTAAGCACCCAAGGAATGTTTAAGGTAAACCTTAGAGCACTTATGAACAATAACTAACTAACCGCACAATTATAACTTCTACACACAAGAGTTATTCAACTAAGAACAAACAAATACCCGCTACTAGAACAAATAGAAATCAATTTAGAATTATGGCTAAGGCCCACTTCTATCACCAGTCAGTTGAACATGCATTTCAATCCTACACTAACTTAAATTAATAAAATGCGCGAAATCATAAAAATTATACGAAAAACTTCAAATATTAACTAACCCTTTTTCTGAACGCGTCCAGATAAGAAACTCAAAATTTGTCCAAATATGCACAAAAACATAGCAAAGGTTATGGGAACAGATTTTTAATGTCTAGCCTATATGTAGAGAAATCTTACCTTGAACAAGCACAAAAATATCGAAAAACAGAACTTACCGCTCATTAAGTTCCAAGAGGTCTCCGAGAGTTTTTGCTGAAGAAAAATTGTTATTTTTTGGCTTAACTCAAGCACTCATAACTGTACTACAGCCCTACATCTGCGATTTCTAAAATTCGGACCAGAAGTTCCTTTTTAAGACACATATTTTAATCGTATAGAACATATAAAAATAGCAAATCCTGAACGTTCAGTTTTGCAAAATTATCGTAATGTGCTTGTCATATGACCAATTTATCACGTTGCTATATGCCACTAGTCAAGGCTAGCCATTGGCCAATCAGATTTGAGCACACAAATTATGGTAACTTGATCCTGAGAACCACTATTTAAGAGCCTTACCCAAATTCAAAATCACTTTTCTCAGTTACCTTCTGAAATCAATTACTTCTTCTCTCTCAAATTCAGCTCTAACTAAACTATCTCTCTCTTACTCTCTCTCTCTCTCTCCCCCTATTTCTCTCTGTCCCAAATTCTATCTTCACATTTTGCCCCTTTCAAATAATAACTTAGAAAACTTAGAAAAGTTTTCAAGCATTTCAATTTGTGAACACCAAACATTTGCCACAACACATCTCCACAACACATATACCAGGTATCTCAGTTCAATATTGATTCTCAATTCAATTCTTAGTCACTAACTATAGCAGGAGTTCATAACTCTTTAGAGACTGACAATTCAGAAAGTTTCTAAATCCCGACAAACACTACCTACACTAAACACTTTCATCACCAGTTAAACACACCACAATACACCAACACCGTAAAAACAATCAATCCTAATATATGACCGAAGTCTCATTCGACCAAAACGGTTTTCTTATTTCTCTTTCTATCAACCCTGATACACTTGTGAAAGTTTCCATTAAGGCAAATCAAAAGCTGAAATTTAATAGTGAGTTTAACACCATAACCAGTTGTCAAATTTCTAACGAAGTAAGAACTGTAGTATTCTTTGCTACTAACTCTAACGAAGACCCTATTGCTGTCTTCTGGGGAAAATACAATCCTCAACAACTTAACAGTCTATTACTTCAAATTCATTCTTCAAGCTGAGTTGACTTAGACATTTTAAATGTCCCTTGTTTGGTTTTAGAACCAACAACTGATCAATGAATATTCCGCTAAACGATTATTGGGTTATAGCTTCAAGAACAACTTTCTCAACTTCTTACAGCCCTTATAACATCCCACATAAAATTTTGAAATATAATAACAAGTCAGCAAAAATTGATCGATCATATATTTCATATAAAGAGAACGTTGTTATTTTCTTCGTTAAAGACCAGTTTGTAAATTTAGAAATAATTGTTTGTTGGACCCCTAACAAACCAGAACATATTGAACGCTTTCATTTCCAATTGAACAACAGAGACGAAATAGACCTTGATATCATCGAAGCTCCCTTTACTGTAGACCCTTAATCTATGTTACCACCTTCCCTTGAAACACAAGTTCTTACTGCCCTTGCATTCGACCCGCTATCGTATATTAGAATATTCCTCCTACAGAAAATATTGAAATTCGGAAATAAAACTGTAACACTTGACAAGTGTTTTGTTTCTAATCAACAAAGAACAGTTGCATTCTTCGTAACATCAGAAAATAACGCAAAATTTGTCATAATTTGGGTACCCTATAATCCCGCTCCCGTTCACGAGCTAAAATATTAGATTACTTTCACGGATAATATTAACTTGAATCTGTTAGACTCACCTCATACTGTCTTCGTTTATTAAATGGAAGACGGAGAAATCAAGAAATCACCAGCAATAGACGAAGTAATAAACGTAAGTTACAAAATGCTTATTTTTATATTACTTTGCTTAACTCTGTTCCTACCTGTAACAACTGATATTGAATCTGAAATTGCTCAGCATATTGCAGAATTAAAATTCCTAGTTGAATATAACGATTCTCATCCACACTTCATAGAATGTGTCGAAAATAGAAATAATTGTCTACCTGAAGAAATTCCGTACCTTAAATTACTAGAGCCTCCTGAAAAGCTAATAATTTGGTCAAAACGCAATGTCCATATGCCACTATCACTGATTAAAAACCAGTTTAAAGAAAAATTTACTGATAAGAAAGCGTTTCTTTCAAAAGTAGAATATTTTTTAACCTACATCGGAAACCAAATTCGTTCTGCTCAGTTTCTTAAGATTATTGCTATAATACCTCTCGCACTTCTCTGTGTTATAACTGCTTGCTCTGCAAAATATTTGATCTTTATTATATTTCTTGCATTATTAATCTTAACGTCTTTCACTGACGCCAGACCAATTGAACAAATGAGTATCTATGAAAACACAGCTCCTAACCTTCACGTTAACCACTTTGATTGCTCAAAAATGATTTCCAACCAGATGTATTCTCTCAACAAAGTAGCACCCTGCGAAATTCGCCCTGATTAAATTAGCACTAATCAAGCACGAGTCACTCTCTACCAAAGAAATTATAAAGTTAAACTAGAAGCAACTATGTGTAAAGCAACCCAACAGCAATTACGTTGGTTCTGCGATTCTTTTGACTCTAGCGGCATAGATGCCAGACATAATACTATTACTACTTCAGTTAAGCTTGATGCTCAGAAATGCAATCTTGCAAAGGAAAGAAAAAAGATGAAGCTTTCCCCTTCTTCTAATTCAGTAGAATTCGACTTTGACAAATCTTTATTCTCAAACTTTAACTCAGGCGATGTTGGAACTGGGAACAATGAATGTAACTCCCGAGGTTGGATTACACATTACACTTATGAAACATATATGCAAAATGTTAGCCTGAATGTAAACCTTAGAGATGGCACAGTTAATGACTGGCAAAATATACCTCTACCTTGTCCTTTGTCAGCAGGAGGCTGCGATTCTACATCTACTGATCCATTTGCATACACTTGGGATGAACCCAATAATTGTCTTTTCACTATAATTCGCACTTTTGACGCTCAAATGATTAAAGCTAATGATAAATACTATATAGTAAATGATCCTAATTTTACTTCAGCTCAGTCAGATTTCGACTTACAAAGCTTTATGTTCCAAGTTTATAATAAACCACAGTCTTTATGTAGTCATCCACGAATAGTATATCCTCCGCCATATGATTCTCTATACATTAGTCTTCGTGACGGATTTGATATGAACACTGGAGAACCCATTCACAAATTTAAACCCGATACTGGTGCTATAACTCTGAAAAATAAATTCTATTCCAGTGACAGCAAAACAGTTGATACAACATATTCTCAAGTTTATGAGAATATTGATTTCGAAGCACATCTTGGAACAAAAATTGACTATTTGCACTTTAATAATCTTCGGCAACTTCAAACTTCTACTCTAGAGCTATTAAGAAATGACTGTGAATAAGAGCGCTCAACTATTCTTAACACTTTAATGATTTCTCATGAAAATCCGCGTTTAGCTGGATATACCTTAACAAGAAACAGATCTACGTTTCTCAAAACAAATGGCAATGTTGCCTGGCTATATAATTGTCCTGAATTTCATTCACCTTTACAGATTCTTAATAAGTGCTATAATCGAATACCAATTCTTTTTGAAGATGAAATTCATTTTGTTGATCCCATTTCTAGACAAACCTTCATTGAAGCCGAAGAACAATTGTGCTCTGATAAACATTCAAATTTATTTCAACTAGATGTTGACGATGATAATTCATGGTTTGAGCTAACCCCACAAATCACAAAAGTAAGAGGACCTGCACTCTTCAAACCACACATAGTTATTCAACAAATTTCGAATGTTATTCTGCAAGTATTTATGCTTCTATCTACACATATAAAGAAATGATGTCATTCTGGAATTCAATAACTTTCAACTCCAATATGAAAGGAGTTCTTAAGCACTTTACTAAGTCATTATTAGATAGCAGAGAATCCTTTTCAAATATTTCAGGCACGAATTATTATAACTCTAGAACTATTTATCTAGATTCATTTATTTCACCGGACTTCTTTAATAATCAATTTGTTGAAACCTTTGGTAAAATACAATATATAATCGAGCAATTCGGAATATTCTTTGCCGCTTTCTTATTCATTAAGCTACTCATCGACATAGTTTTATGCTTAATCCGAGCAATGCAAATTAACAAAATTACAGGTGCATCTATTCATTTTGGTAAAGCACTCTTTGCTGCCACATTTGATTTAATGTCAGTTCCAATTCTCACTTCTATCTATCAAGCAACTAATTCAGAGAATAATAACACTGATGAAAATAGAGAACCAACCATGCAAGTTCCAAAATATGATAATGCTATTACTAGAGAACGAGTTATTCAAATTCCACCTTATACAGAGAATACAGGCTTACAAGCTTTAAGATTTGAGGAAAAAGTGGTTATCCAAACCTACATGATGAGAATAATGAAGACGAAAATAGAAACGATCACAACGTTCCTACGTCTCCAGTATAGGATTAATTCCTCTATTACTTTAATTTCATCAAACTATATGATGATAATATAATACAGACCGACTTCATATTTACTACTGATTTACTTTGAAAGAGAATACAAAAAAATAAGAAAAAGAGAATACTTGCAAAATAACTTCAAAAAATATACTCTTAGAATAGATTAAGAGTAGAGAATACTTGATATTTCAGGAACTTTCTTCAATCCCTAACGAATTGATACCAGTCTTTCAGAAGGAGCCTTCAAGTGGTTGGCCCAAATACAATACACAATCAACTTCTAAACCTCAATCTGGAGTTAAACAACTTGACAGACTAGTACAACCCACAACTCACGTTACCCCATCTACAACTTTTCTCTCAGCTATCAAGATTTCAGCAGTACAAACTCAAGCAACTAGTGCAAATTCATCAACAACAGTTACATCAACCAAAAGGAGAACTAAAACCGCAGATACAATTGCAAAGAAACAACCACGTAAACAATTCAGTAGAGAGATATTCAGCCCAGCGACACCGCTAGAAGTAAATATACCCCAGACAAACAGTACGGCACCCAACGTCTTAGCAAACACTACAACTACTCAATCGTCACGACCAAACTTTCTTAATCTTCATCATTTCACAACTACCCCCCTGCAAGACCCCCTACAAAAACAACATCAAGCTGAAATACAAGCTAAAACCCCCGGTTTTAGTGGACACCCGAACTACGATACGAATTTAATCTACCAGCTGCAGCCCAACATCAATAGATTCAATCTCATTGGCTATTTGTCAAACAAAAATTCTTATCTACTAACTATTCAAAACCTTCAAGGACAAGCAATACAAGTCCCGTTTGATAATATTACAGCAAACCTCACTCCTCAGCTTGATACCTTCACTTATCAGGTACAGCAAAACTTTCTAACAGAAAGACAACGCTCTCAACAGCTCGAACAACGGATTACTGAGCTCCAACTGGAGATCGCAAATCTGAAGCATCAACTCCACATCCTCCGCTCATCACGTTGAGCACTCACGGAATGGAATAGATAAATTTGTCGTTGTTGATGTTCAAGTACTTCCTTCATTACTTCTTCTTCTTTCTCCCGTGGTGAGGAAAATTATTCGTTAGTTTAAACGAACGCTTAATTATTAGTCATTTTGATTACCTTACTCTCTTTGATTCCATTACTCACATCAAGTAATGTAATCCACATTGAAACTATCTTCAATAATTACACTTAGCGCAATTTATGGTGAACAATGAGTCCATTCTTATCTTTAGATTGCAAATTTGATTTGTTCTCGCTTCTCTGAATAATATCTATTCTTTATCTTTACCGATTTATCTTGCTTATGACATCATTCGATTGTTCCATTGAATTCCATAATTTATTTAATGTCTTACAACCTTTCAGTAGACGTTAAATATTTCAAAACATATTGTGATCTCGCTGAATTTATTCAATCGCAAGTTATTAAAACTTCGAAAACATTCTTAGTTGGAAATAAATTCTATACACCATTGTCAGTTCATTGGACATTTGAGTTACAAGAGATTATCTTATTCTTGCAAAATAGCAATTCCAATGAAATTGTAGTTTATTTTCATCAAGTTCCTGAGTACGATTTATTTGAAATTCTAAAGCTTATTCATACCGAAGAAATTCTTAACATCAATAATCTAAACTTTCGACCGCTCACTTTTTTCAGTTAATATGTTAGTTTTCAATATTTTGGTAATCACGAATCTATAACACTTTACATATAATGTTACAACATCTCGCTAAGAGATTATTCTGATTTCCATCCGCCATTTATAGTTTAAGTACTATTTGGATCTTCCTGTCAATTCCTTTCAAAGATTAATTGGTCTTCCATTCTCCCCATTGACACAAAAATTGAATTACTATATTATTCACAATGAACACATATTTTGAAGGAGGTGTTGATATCGAATGGTTTAAAGATTATTGTCAACTCTCTGATCATGTTGAATCCGCATGGGTTAACTTTTCTAAACAGATTACTTTTAACGATAAAGTTTTCAGGATCTCCTAATTGTATTATTCTGGATTTCAATGCGAAGTTATTTTATTTCTTGAAGACTTTGAACAAAAAGAAATTGTTATTTATTTTGAACTAATGACAAAAAGCAAGATTAATTATTTCTTAAAACTAATTCATAATGATCAACTAAGTCTAAATATTAATTCCTTAAACTATAGCTACAAAGCTTACTTCAATTGATTTATTCTTCGACAATACTCAAATAAAGATGAATTACGAAACGGAATTCTTTATTTGGGGAGTTATTTCAACAACACTAGCCCTTATGGTGTTGCGCGCAGTCATTTTAATTTCCCTATTCATTTACCTCGCTTGTCATTATAGACCATTAACTTAACCAGTATATTCTTCAACTTATATTTTTCTATTATTCAACGTCAGATGTATTAGCAGCAAAATTTTATAGAAAAACAACTTCAAAAGGTCTATTATAACGACCAGCCAAAAAATTGGATCTATTATTTTGTACAGTCCTGTATCTTAGGACATCGTCAACCCTTCTTCAAGAGAGAACTCAGAAACAAGAAGCTACGATGAACTTTAGAACTTTAACCAAGTAATCTACCTCACAAACTTTAAATGCTTAATTATTATAAAATTAAGCTAAATAATTTATTCGATTATGTAAAATTTGATGTTTTGATTTAATACCTATGGACCGGGATGGGATGTACTGAAGTGTGCTACACTCAGTAACACTATTTGATAATCTTAGTGCTATTTTGAGAACTTACGTTATAGTGCGTGAAGCACAAACTTGATTTGGACAAAGTCCGTTTTAACGTGTGAACAAATTACTAAGTAGTTTTGAATAAGCTACTATTTTAAGATCACTAACTAAAAGTGAGAATACTATGACGTGATATTATCACGCCACACAGATAACACCAAGTTAACCTTGGTAACTCTGTCGACACTGTTATCTCTATCCAATAGGATACTAGAGAACCACGTGTCCGCAAGTATAAAAGGAGCTTGCACGCTCAACTACCAGCACAATTTGGTCCCCGATAACTTCTGATTTAAAATCATACTCCCGTATTGCTCCCTTGCTCAATCTCAGCTTACTTGAGATATTTTTCTAACTTAGAATATTTTGTGACTTGTTCTTAACTAAGAACTCTCTAAGTCATAAAATATTAACTTAGCACAAATTTGGAAATCAGGTAAGTTTAATTTAACTTCTCTAAGTTATAATTTAACATCTCCTAAACTCTATCTAAGTTACAAGTTAACTTAGAAAAACTCAACCTGTACTATTTAGTGCTATCTCAGTCTTAACAACTTTAATTATTCTATCCCTTCATGCTCGGTTCATAATTGATGCTGTTTAACATAACTTATTAATTCATATTTGCATTTAACTTTCTCTAATACTTAACTATATACCAAGAACAGAACTAGGGGTTGAACTCTCAAGTTATACATGTGGTCCCGCGATTAACCCCGTCGTTTAAGTATCTAATGTACGGACCAGCAGTATAATGGTCTAAGACATAGTTCAGAATTCTGAATTCTGTTAATTTCCATTTTATGAGTACGTTCAAACCAGCGATTTGTCTTTTCAATCCAACTAGTTAACTCAAGAACTTTTTTCTAATTAAAAATCTGTTAGGTTTTCTTTGATTTCTGCTTTATCGTGATTAGACGATAGCTCAAAAACAAAGATCGTCGAGAAATGCGACGGGTATTTCCAAACCTTTCTAAATTTGAACTAAATTTGCCTTACTGTCATTGTTTTTCATGATCGCTTGTAACTCTAATTTTAAAAAATGGGCCGCGAATACTCCCCAAGAAATCAAGCAAATTTTCTTGTTTTTGGGTAAGTTTTGTCGCGTAATGAAGTCAAAGTATTCACAAGACTTTAAAAGAAAACATTTGTAAACACAAACAACTCGATATTACCTGACTCAGAATGTGTTTTGGGTTGTGACAGATGTGCACGCAATTTTTCTTCTTTCTCAAAAATTTCCCTCGCCCTTTTCTTGTGAGGGGGTCCGACCATTGCTGCCAAGTGTTCTGGAGTCTTAGAGTACACCGACATCGCTTCACTTCTATTAGTAACAGAATTAGCCCAATTAATTTCCTCAACACTGGCTGAAAATTCTCGGTTGGCTATTGCAGTTTGGGGCAAAGTTAGCGTCACTGCACCGTCAAAACCATTCCGGTTCCATTTTCGGAAGGTTTTCTCTGAACTAGTTGGATCGAAGAGTGTACACACTGCCCCTATTGCCTCGATGCCAGCGCTTTTTGCCGCTAGTGACGTTTTAACAATCAAAGCATCGTCCACTAAACTTGGTTCATTGTCAAAGGTAAGTGATGTACAATTATCAGAGCTAAAATCCTGGTTTCCGAAAAACAATGCGCAAATTTTATCAGTCGATTGAGCAATTTCGAATAAATTAGCATAACCCTGACTGCTTTCGATTACAGGGATCAAAAGTTTATTCTGGCCGTTTTCTTTGTCCAGTCTTGAAGCTATTTCTTTCAACATTCTGCCATTTTCAGCTTTTGGTATTATGAACCCAAACACTTGCGGAAGATTAAGCCGTGCAATATCTTGCCAAATAAGATCCCCATCGTCAATTGCGTTAATGCGAATTGCAAGTGGGCGGGATTTGAAAATATTGGTCAGAATCATTTCCCGATAGAACTCCCGATATTTTTCTTTCTCTAAGTGAGGGACTGAATCTTCCATATCTAGGGTAATGACGTCAGCATTTGAGGCTGCTGCGTATTTTAGCCCACTTTCCGTTTTCTTTGTCGATATCCATGATCTGGTCGGAAAAGGCAATTTTTTCGAGAATCTTCTCTTTGTGACTATGTTACTGAAGTTATTCATGTACCTTTCTAGCATTGCTTAAATTAACTAATTTGAATTATTCTAGAATCTGATGGTCTTTTTTGCCAGTTATCTGGTGTACAATTGTCGATTAAGTTTGCTGAGCTTGAGTTAGATAACCTTGTGGCAAAATTTGTATTTTGTTGATATAGTGAACTTGTTCACCTACTATTACTTAACTAATGGTCGTTTGTGAAAACGCGTTTCCTTACTGTCAAGAAAGATGAAATTGATAACATTCTGATGAAAGCTGGATTAGCTTCGAGAGCTGCTGAATATATGCTTGAACATTTTACTACTGGGTTCACAGGTACAGCTTATAGGTCAAAGTTTGCATTTCAATGTCACTCATGCAGCATCAGCTTGTTATGAACAAACATTTATTTAGCAGGCTTCAAATTTGTTCACGCAAACGAAAAGAGATGTATTCTAAGTGGTTCGATTGACTTTGACTGAAACAAAGTCACTTTGACTGATAATTACGGGTTGAGAGTAATTAAATCAGAAATGTCAACAATTCAACACAGTCCATGTCATTCTAATTCTGATATCTTTTTGCCCTAAAAAATCATAAATATAATGGGATCCATTTCTCAAAAAACCTTGTTGGCTATCCAACTACTTAGCTATCCAGTACTTATGATCCAGCGCACTGAAACGCATGAAGATACCTTTTTTTAAAAAAAAATGTGCTATTTTGGTCGATCAAAAATATTTGTGAAACAATACATAAATGGTAACAGATGTGAGCCCCTGAAGATTTGAAGGGTTCCGTGGGAGAAATTTCAAGCTACTTATTTCTCGAAGACAAATTGAAGCTCAAAACGTGAAAACTTTTTGCGATTTGTATTTTACGGCGGTTCATACACGCTAGGAGTACAAGAACTTCAAATGCATAGAATACAGTTTTAAATCGGATACAATACGATACTGTTATAGTGAACTTGCTAATTGAAGATTGCCTAAAGATGAAAGAAAACAGCAACCCAAAACAAAACCGAAATTGAGTTTAAAAAGTTTTGAATAGCAACCCAAACAAAACCAAATTTGAGTTTGAAAACTAATTTCTTGAAAAAAAGTTTGTCCCAAAAATAAAAGTTCTTGATAAAAAGTTTTAAGATCAACTTGAAATTTATCTAATAGATTGATTCCTATTGATTACCATTTTCAACTTTTGATTAAAATAGCTTTCATGTCATTCTCAATTATCTGTTTTAACTGTTCAAAAATCAATCAAATAGGTTTTCTGCATAAACTTCAACTGCAAAGATAAAAAAGCACCACTTAAGATGGAATATTTTGTGTAGTTGGCATCAATAAATATTTTGGCTGTAACTGCCCAAAAGAACTCTTAAATTGAACAATTTAAATTGAACAGAGAAATTAAATTGATCTTCATTGTAAACGATCGATTTGCACCCAAAATTATGAAGATCGTCGTCTGAGTTGGAAAATGAATGACCTGAAGAAAAATTAATAAGACAAACGAAAAATTAATTCAAAAGAGCGAATACTAGAACTTATTCGCTGATATTATGTTTACTTAAATTAAACTTTTTCTCAATTGTTGTAGAAATTTTGTTAGTTAATTACATTTTTGAATAAAATTTACTCTTTTCAAAGTGTTTTTTCGGGAGCTCCAATTTTTTAAAGAAATAATAACCATTTCAACACTAGAAATAAATAAAATAAAGAAAAAAATTCTTAACCAATTTTAAAAAAAATCTTCATTCTGGATTTTTGCAAACTGTAAAAAAAATTGTCATCAGCACCTAGTGATATGTTTTTGAAAATCACTTGAAGTATAAGCTAACCGATTGAAAAATAAAATAATTAGATTTGGCGATCACGTTTCCTACAAATGATCAAGCCTGATTATTTAGAGGAGCTGATAAACTTAACGATATCGTTTTTTGATTGAAATTCAAACACATTCAATATTATTCTGCTCAATTGCTTTTCAACCACAAAATTCGCCAGACTTTGCTAAAACGCAGACCACAAAAAGGGATTTTATGTTTTCGGGTCACTTATTTTCAATCTGAAAAAAAAAATCAAACTGATTTCCCTTATATTTTTTGTTTCATTAGTTGCGTTTAAATTGACCAAATAATTTGAATGCATTGAATTTTGGACCAAAGAATTAGCTGCACTGTTGAACTGCTTATAATCTAGAATCTAATTGTCTTTTTGCCAGTTACCTGTTGTACTTATGTAGATTATATTTGCTGAAGTGAAGTTTGATAATCTTGCGGCAAAATTTGTACCTTGTTGATATAGTAAACCTATTTACTCACTTTTACTTAACTGATGGCCATTGGTGAAAACACTTGTTTGATTGCTGTCAAGAAAGACGAAATTAATAACATTCTGGTGAACGATTGATTAGATTCAATTTACAACTGAGTTCACAGGTTCAGTTTAGATGTCCATGTTTGCAAGCAGCATCAACTTGTCGCAAAGAAAAATCTCTTCGGCGCGCTACGAATTCGTTCACGCGTTGAAATGGCAAAAATTTTTAAATGGTTGAATTGACCTGCAATGAAACGAAGTCATTCTAATCAATAAATACAGTTTGAGAATAATTAAATCAAAAATGTCAACAATTTAACGGTTCATGTCATTCTAATTTTGATAATTCATCCGGAAAACTTACCCAGATTGTTTGCCCTTATAAATCATAAATTGAAATATAAGAGGATCCTTTTCTCAATAAAAAGACTTGATGGTGACTATTTGGCTATCAAAAACTTATGCATCATTGAAACGCACGAAAATGTTATCAGAAGTGAGCCCCTGAAGTTTTGAAGTGGTATGTGAGAGACATTTCAGTTTACTCAATTGTCGAAGACAAATTGCAGCTCAAAACGTTGAAAAATTTTGCGATTATTCGTACACGCTAGGAGTACAAGAACTTTAATTGCTTAGAATATAATTTTTAATCCTAATGCTATGCAAAGCGATACTGTAGTAGAAGTTTTTCTAATTGTAAAGTGCCCAAAGATGAAAAAAAATCACAATTTTTTTAATAGCAATCCAAAACAAAAACCAAAATTGATTTTAAAATTGTTTAGTAGCAGCCCAAAATAAAGCCAAATTTGAGTTTAGTATGTAATTTCTTGAAAAAATATTATTTGCCCCAAAAATAAAAGTTCTTGATAAAATTTTTTAGGATCAACTTGAAACCTATGTGGTAGATTCTTCATATTGATTAATATTTTCAACTTTTAATTAAAATAGCTTTCATGTCATTATCAATTATCTGTTTTCACTGAGCAAAAATAAAAATAAAAGAAAACAGGTTTTCTGCATAAACATTAGCCGCAAAATTAAAAGGAGTACAACTTAACATGAAATATTATGAATAGTTCACCAGAATAAATATTTTGGTAAGAATTATTTTGGATCTAAATTGCTCTCAAAAATATTCGGCTTCATTTTTAACTGGCCAAAAAATTTCAACCAATTGACATTGAATAAGAAAATTCTATTGAAGTTCATTTTAAGCGATCGATTTTCTCCCAAAATATTAGAAATCGATGTCTGAATTTGAAAAAACATGACCTGAAGAACAGTTCTCTAATTCAACCATCGCCTTGCACTGCTTGAAGCTTCAAATGCTGATTGGGTTGAAACCAAAAAACAAGCTAAAATAGGTAAAAGTTTACGCGACCCAATAATCATAAAGAAAAACTTTATTTTCAACTTGTCAAAAAATGGTTACGTTTTTGACATTTTGTTTTCTGTATTTGTGTGTCTGCAAGATAGAAACGTTACAAACAAAAAATTACTTGAAAACAGCGAATATTAGAATTTTAGAGGAAGCAATAATTCTTGAGTAGTAGAGAAAAAAGAGAGACCAAATCTTTTTTTTCTGATAAATTAGAGACTTTGGTGTATTCAAATACTTAACTGAAGATTTTAAATATTTTCCGATTTTCGTTGTTTCCTCTTAATCAATTGGAGGGCTGGAACGTTATGTGCCCTGCCAGCCGATTCAGTTTGCCCAATATATTGGTGTTCGTAAATGAATGCATAAATTATCATATATATTATCAATGGGTCGAATATATATTATCCCGGGTCGAAATCAAATGGTTATCTTGCAAGATTCTGCCAGATTCTGCCAGAATCTTGCAAGAATATGCATATTCTTGCAAGATTTCTGCCAGAATCTTGCAAGATAACCATTTTTCTGCCAGAATCTTACAAGATAGCCATTTTTTCTGCCAGAATCTTGCAAGATAACCATTTTTCTGCCAGAATCTTACAAGATAGCCTTTTTTTCTGCCAGAATCTTACAAGATAGCCATTTTTTTCTGCCAGAATCTTACAAGATAGCCATTTTTTCTGCCAGAATCTTACAAGATAGCCATTTTTTTTCTGCCAAAATCTTACAAGCCATTTTCTCAACTACATTTTACACTTGAAAAACGCGCTGAATCCACTCCTAAGACCTTGAAAATGAAAATAATTAACGTCTCAATATTTGAATGTACACATAATCTGGGCATCGACAAAATCAAGAGAAAAACAAGAGACATCAGAAAAATATTAATCTAAGGCATCAGAAAAGGAGTCCTTCCAACTTTTCGCTTTCTTGTTTCATTTCTTGACTTTGTTTTCTTGAAAAGTTTTTTCTTTTTCTTGGTTCATTTCTTGACTTTGTTTTTGGTTATTTTAATGCTTAGACCCTTTTTCTTCTATATCTTGCAAGATAGCCATTTTTCTGGCAGATCTTGCAAGATAACCATTTTTTTGCCAGAATCTTGCAAGATAACCATATTTTGCAAGATTCTGGCAGAATCTTGCAAGATAACCATTTGGTCTCGTCTAGGGTTTATACCGAAATTTGACAAAACTAAGCAAATGTTCAATGAATTGTTTTTCTTTAGATGTTATGTTTACTTAAATTTCACACTGAAATTAAACGTTTTCTCAATTATTTTAGAAATTTCATTAGTACCTTTTGCATAAATACCTTTTCCAAAATTGTTTTCTCTTTGCAAAGTGTTTTTCTTGAGGTCCATTTTTTAAAAGGAATAATAAACATTTCAGCTCTAAAGATTAGCAAACTAAAGAAAGGAAATAATATAATTTTCTTTTAACCAATATTGAAAAACAACAAGTCTTCATCCTGTATTTTGCGAACTTAAAAATAAACTAAAATATCATCAGCATCTAGTGATATGTTTTTGAAAACCACTTGTAGTATCAGGTAACTGATTGAAAATTAATATAATTGGATTTGGCAATCACGTTTGCCTACAGTTGATCATGCTTGATTATTTAGAGGAGTTGATAAACTTTACGATAATGTGAAGTTTGATTGAAAATTAAACACATTTAAAAATTTTCAGCTCCATTGCGTTTTGACCACAAAATTTGCAAGACTTTGCTAAAACGATTGCAAAGCTGCAGACTACAAAAAAGGGAATTTATGTTTTCAGATCAGTTTATTTTCTTCAGGAAAAAGGCAAAAACTGATTTTTCTTTTCCATTGTCTTTGCTTATTTTTGATTAGTTACGTTTGAACTGTCGAAATAATGTGAATGCAGTGATGGACTAGAAAAATTAGCTGCACTTTTTCAGTACTAAAGAATGCTGTTTTCTAAACACAACTAAATGCTTTGGCAATCGTCATTTGACAATAATATTTGTGGCAATTTTAAAAACATCTTTTGAAAATAAACAAACTACACAAATCAACTATTTTAAAACTTGTTTACAATTTAGCATTTTCTGGTGACAAAACATCAGATAAATAAGTGCCTAGCCGTGACTTGATGGAAAACCAAATAGTTGGTCGCAGAGCAGGTCACTTCAACCTCCAGAGTAACACGTGGTGTTCATTTTAGATAGAACCATGTATTCGTTTTAAAGACTATGTTGCAGAAAGCAACTACGAATGAAAGACTTAAATAAACGAGAAAATGCGTAAAGATCACAAGTAAAAACAATTGTAAAATCACAGCTGCAAGTAGGAAAAAATATTACAGCGGAAACGTCAACCTTTACTCGATTCAAAATGTTAAAAAGATTGTAAGAGAAAAAAGAAACAATCAGAGTCAACTGAATTGCTGAAATCCGCTGAGCACAAAATTTTCATTGAATCTGTGACGCAAATCCTTCTTTTTGAAGCAAAGCGTGCAAATTTTGATAGCCCATTTCGGTACCGTTGCCTTCCAATTATAAGGAATTAAAGTGAAAAATCAATTTGAGTACAAGCATAGAAGTATCAGGAAAAATTGAAACTTTTTCAGAAGGGATACATTTTTATTTTGTCTTAAAAACCTCAGCCAGCCGCTCGCTTAGAAAATTTGGGCTGAGTTTTTTATCCAACACAAGGAAACACAGGTGATATATATCGACTAAAATATTTCTTTTACGCAATTATGACCAGCATCTGCGCCCTCTTCGGAAGCCGTACTTCCTTAACTTTTTTACTCGTTTTTTCACCAAAAAACAATGAGAGAAAAATAACATTTCTGTCGGATAGGAAACAATGTATTCGTGTTCTGCGCGCGGTTTGGTTCAAAGGTTTTATTGTTCAGGTCAGCTTGGCACTTTTAATTAACCACTTCTTAACCATTTTCAAAATTGCAAATTAATATCTTTTGCTGACAGCAAACATTGGATTACTAAACCAAACAGATGAAAGAAGCACCACAGACCTATGATCTATGGAAGCCCGCCTTGACGTGCAGGAAAACCAAATAGTTATTCACAGGACAGGTTGAATACACCTCCATGAAAAAAGACAATGGATAGATTCCCTATATATGTTAGGACCTAAAGTTCGTATATAGAAAAAGTAAGGACAAAGAGAATAAGAGAACTAGAAAAAAATCGCTCTTTAATAAAATTAAAATATCAAAAGGCAGGGCAGGCAAGTAAGAGTAAGAAACAATATGTGAAGAAAAATGAAAAGATCAAAGAGTAAAATCAAAATTTGAGCGAACTTTGACAAAAATCTACATGTAGAGAATTGTTACCATCTCGAAAGAGAATAAGTTTGCTAAAAACTAGTGCGGACAAGAACCCATTGATTCCAAATATGAAGTCTCTGAAACCAAAAGGAAGCTCATTCACTATACGAGCAGCGGATAAAACGCACAGAAGCTGAGCAAACAACTACGCATTACGTGGCCAATGTCTGAAAATGTTTCATGGAATCGAAGACGAAAGCGCGCCCACTTTTCACGATTATTATACAAATTTCGAGGATGGAATTTAGTTATGCAAAACGTGGACAGAGGTTACTTATATCGTGGAAAGGGCTTAAAATTTGTCATCAGTATCATTCACGTAACTCAATTCCACATCATTGCCCGAATTTTATTGGTAATTAATTGAGAACAAATTCAAAGACTCAATTGTTCTTCAGAACCGTGCTCTAGGAAATTGCAAAACCGGCTATTGTCTTGCTAACCGACTAATGGTATTGAGAGAAAAATTCCTAAGATTAATCACCAATTCGTTGCTCTCTTTCATTCCGGTAATTAGAAACTGTAATCGTGGGAAACAGTGACCAAGAAACGCGTTACTTATAGGGTAGAAATTAGTGTGGCGTGAAAATGATAAAATGAATTTTGTCCTAAATTTTTACGCCAATCCCAAAGACACGCAATACCAAAGACATCGCTATATCTTGTGTTTGAAGCAAATTTGATTTTCATTAGTCCTTTGGCAATCGTCTCCGCATACGCTTACAAATTTATTTGTAAAGCAAGGTTTGTGGAAAAGAAAGCCCAAAACAATCGAGTATATATACTTGAATTTTTGAACAAGGGCCACGTATTGCCATACAAGTATTCCTCAGAGAAGATATGTTTAATCTGATGCCAAAGTGAACCGAATTCAATTGACAAAACAGTGAGAACCAAAAATGGAGACAAGCAGAAACAACCTAAGCGAAAAATGAGAAAAAAATAAATGCAAAATTATTTTAGCACTTATTAAGACTATATGGCAATGCAGCAAAAACTAATATTCAGGAAGAACCACTATAAAGAAATTTTGCAAACACTACCCAAGTTTAGGTGTCACGCCCAACAGAACACTGATCAGACCATTTTCAAATTTTGTCTCCTGATCAAACTGCGCAAAACTGAATAAAAATTTTGACCAGACTATTTGTGACCCAATAAATGGTGCGATAATTAGTTCAGACCAGACCTCCGTGGAACCTTATTTTTTGAGCGACTTTCTGGCAAACCAATTTGCGCAATTCCAGTCAATCAGACAATGCTGAAGATTTTGCCTTCTGATCAGACTATTCGCTAATGGATATTAAAATTATTTGTAATTCGCATAAAATGTGCCATTCCAGCATATATATATATATATATATATATATATATATATATATATATATAGCACTCAATCTAAGTTTGAATAAGATATTATTTATTGTTATTGCTAGTCTAATAGACAAAATTACTGGGAATATATTGCCATAGTGCGTGCAGCCTTGTTTTTGATTGAACAAAAATAACGCTATCAGTTATTGATAAAAAACAGTTGAAGGACAGTTTTTTTACTAATCATCTTTTTAATTTCCAATCTCCAATTTTCACTAATCAGAGATTCTTTTTCTTGCTTCCAATTTTGCTAACTGCTATTGTCAAGTCATAAGGCGCCAATAATGAAAGATTTTGTCTTTTCCGAATTATTTTGACACTCATTGACATAATTATTCTGGCCGCGACAGGATATTAAACTTGCATAATCTTGCAAGATTGAAATCCGAATTGCAAGTTTCTCAAATTCTTTTTTTGAAGTATTTCAAGAAAACTAAGAGTAAAATAGACGGCATTTGAATGCTTTTACTTATACCTTGTGATGTAAAAATGATAAAAAAAGAACTTTTACGTAAAATTCTACTTTATTCTAAGATCTTTCTCTCATTTTTGAAGAACAGAATTGTGACTCAACAGAATTGAAACAAAATCACTCAGTAAAAAGAATTAAATTGTTATTACATAACCCATAAAGAAGAAGGTGAACAGCTTTCCTGAAACTTTAGATTGATAATTCTGATGCTTTTGTTGTTTATGTCTCTTTTCCTATTTGTTTTCTATGTTCATAGAAGTTGAGTTTTTGGCACACGATAGGATAGTTTTTCAGACTCTGTATTATGAGTATCATTTCTCTATATTATTATTCTTGAGTCTCTACGTTTATTGTTTCGTCGACGTTTTGTTCCATGTTTTTAGAGTTCCTTTGAAAGCTTTTCGATTTTGCAAATCTAATCTTGCAAAACTCTTGCTAAATTTTTTACCATTTCTGGTATTCAGGCTCAATCAATATTTGAATTCAATCTGCCCAGTGCCTAAACCCACATAGCAATTCTTGAAAAGATCCAAGACATTTCTAAATAACGTAAGTACACTGAGGTGCTTGGGAAAAACGTCTTTGCAAATTGGATAATTAACTGAACATGAAGCTGTATGAATCCTGTTAAACAATCAAACTATATACAATTTCTCAATGATTCAATGTTTTTATATAATTTCATTTTTTTAGTTGTCCCAAGAGTAATTGTTTTATTCTACAAAAAATATGGTTCTTAGTATTCGTACAAGGTCATACCAGATTCTTAGTAATTCTACTAGGTCAAATATGGATTGCATCATTTCTTACTGTCATCTATCATATAATTTCTAGTTAGTTATACAAGAATCATTAAAAAAACTGTAGTCCAAAATTTTTATTCCCGATAGACATTTTCAAAACTTCTTGGAAATCATACGGTAAATACTTTACATAAAACATTGAATAATGCCCTGAATTCCCGTATAACTAGAGAGCATTTAAATTTGACATATTGTAGTCCACTAATGGCAAATTTGGTGCACTAAAACAATAACTTAAGATTGAATACAAAGCAAAAAATGATTTAAACTATCGAGTCAATATTTTCTGCTTTTCCTCTATTGAAAGAGCATTCTTTTTATAATTTGGCTTCAGTGAATATAAACTCTTTCATCTTTTAGATATACATGTTTTTCAATTTAGCATCCATTTTGCGCTACGTATTGCGGGGCAATTTGCCGGATCACAAATGGTTCCGGTTAATGACATAAGTGTCGCCTCATTGGCGAAAAGAAATTTATGAGCTCATGAAGTAAAAATTAATGATTGTTTTTTATCATAGTTGATCATCTTTGATTTTTTGGTAATACTACTAAGATAATATATGATTTTTGTGGATCCGTACTAGGATCGTAGCAAGAAATCAAGAATGTAAAGTATCAAATCATATATGAACCTATTATGAAATCGACGTAACTTCAACCCGGGTATTGCTGAATTAATGTATATTTGTTTAAATGGTTGCTTCAACTAACAGTTTAATTATTTTCCTGTTTGTTTACGAAAACAAACAACGCTATTTCTGCCGTTAGTTAATCCCATGATAATCCCTCAAAATTCTATTTGCTATACGCATGATATAGACGTAAAAATTGCCAACATATTGTTTTTTGATACCTAATAAGGCTGAATTTTTCAGTGAATTCATTTATTTTTTATCAGCAATTGAAAAACTGAAACATAAATATAAATAAACAAAATTGCTCAGCGGCGCTTTCATCCGTAGAGTTTTTCAGGAATTCTAATCGATACGTGAGTTTTCATTGAAAAACGTTCATAAATTTTCGAAGGAATATCATTCCGTCTGCGATATGATTCCAAAATTACTAATGCGATTTGAGCGATACCAAAATTGACACTCTAAACACTGCAAAGCACCGTAAAACCACTTGTTTGGTTGCACTATAAGTGAAGTGCAATCAATTCATATTTGAATTCAATCTGCCAGGTGCCAAAAATTGCATAGCAGTTCTTGGGAAGATTCATTAGATTTCTAGAAAACGTAAGTACCCTGAGGTGCTTGGGTGCGTTTTGCAGGCCAAAACGTCTTTGCAAATTGGATCATTAACTGAACATGAAGCTGTTTGAATCCTGTTAGACAATCAAACTATATACAATTTCTCAAAGATTCAATGTTTTTATATTATTTCACTTTTTTAGTTGTCCCAAGAGTAATTGTTTTATTCTTTAAAAAATCATTTTTGATTGTTCTTAGTATTATTTTTTAAGAATTTACTATAGTTGAGTCTTTGTCGAAAAACATCCTAAATTTCGTAGTTCACAAAATTATTTGATTCCAAACATTTGTCATAATAAGTAGTATTAAAAATAACAGCTTCGGATAATCAACAACTTGAATGACAAGAGCAAAGATGAATACAACCCTTGAAATATAAGAAAAATGTGTATTAAGACCTTGTATGCCATATATTTGATAAAGTAAGCAATGAGTTCAATTCAAATACACACAGTTCATTGAACGTACAATTTTTTTTGATTTCATACTGGTTCATTTATGTTTCTGATTATTCGTACTAGGTCACAAATGACTCTTAGTAATTCTACTAGGTCATATATGATTTGTGTCATTTCTTACTGTCATACAGAGACCATAGAATTTCTTGTAAGTTATGCGGGACTCGAAAAAAAATTGTGGGCCGATACCTGGAAAATTACTATTCCCGATAGACATTTTTAAAGCTTCTTGGAATTCTTACTACGTTAATTATTTTACATAAAACATTGAATAATGCCGGGAAGTCCCGTATAACTAGAGAGCATTTAAATTTGACATATTGTAGTCCACAAATGGCAAATTCGGTGCACTAAAACAATAACTTAAGATTGAATACAAAGCAAAAAATGATTTAAACACTCGATTCAATTTTTTTCTGCTTTTCCTCTATTGAAAGAGAATTCATTTTATAATTCGGCTTCAGTAAATATAAACTCTTTCATCATTTAGATATGCATGTTTTTCAAATTAGCTTCCAATTTTGTGCTACGTATTGCGGGTTTTTTGCAGATCAGAAAAAGTTTCCGGGTAATGACAAAGGTGTCGCCTTATGTGCGAAAAGGAATTTATTAGCTCATGGAATAAAAATTAATGATTGTTTTTTATCATATTTGATCATCTTTGATTTTCTGGTAAGACTACTAAGATAATGTAAGATTTTTTTGGTTCCTTACTAGGATCGTACTAAGAAATCAAGTAACTAAACAATAACTTAAGATTGCATACAAAGCAAAAAATGATTTAAACTATCAATTCAAAAATTTTCTTTTGCTTTTTCTCTAATGATTGAGCACTCATTTTATCATTTGGCTTCAGTGAATATAAAATCTTTCATCATTTAGATATATTTGTTTTTCAAATTAGCTTCCAATTTTGCGCTACGTATTGCGGGTTTTTATTACAGATCAGAAAATGTTTCCGGGTAATGACATAAGTGTCGCCTTACGTGCGAAAAGAGGTTTATGAGCTCATGGAATTAAAATTAATGATTTTTTTATTATATTTGATCAACTTTGATTTTTTGTTAATACTACTAGGATCATATATGTTTTTTGTGGTTCCGTACTAGGATTGTACTAGGAAATCAAGAGTGTAAAGTGAGAAATTATGTATGAATCTAAATTGAAATCGACAAAACTTCAACCCGAGTACTGCTGAATTAATGTATATTTGTTTAAATGGTTGCTTCAACTAACAATTTAACTATTTTCTTGTTTATTTACGAAAAAAAAACAACGCTATTTCTGCCATTAGTTAATCCCATGATAATCCCTCAAAATTGTAATTGCTATACGCATGATATAGACAAAAAAATTGCCAACATATTGTTAATTGATACCTAATAAGGCTGAATTTTTCAGTGAATTAATTTATTTTTTATCAGCAATTGAAAAATTGTTAATTGGAATTTCACTAACAAACACCGTGAAGTGATGAGCCGTTACGTTTTTCTTTTAAAAATAAATATTAATAAACAAATTGCTCAGCGGCGCTTTCATCCATAGAGTTTTTCAGGAATTCTAATCTATACGTGAGTATTCATTGAAAAACGTTCAAAAATTTTTGCAGGAATATCATTCCGTCTGCGATATGATCCCAAAATTACTAATGCGATTTGAGCGATATCAAAATTTACACTCTAAACACTGCAAAAGACCGGTAAAACCAATCGTTTGATTGAGATTTAATTCAAGTGCAATCAATTCATATTTGAATTCAATCTGCCAAGTGCCAAAAATTGCATAGCAGTTCTTGGAAGGATTCATTTCATTTCTAAAAAACGTAAGTAGACTGAGGTGCTTGGGTGCGTTTTGCAGGCCAAAACGTCTTTGCAAATTGAATGATTAATTGAACATGAAGCTGCATGAATCCTGTTAAACAATCAAACTATATACAACTTCTCAAGGCCTCAATGTTTTGTATAATTTCATTTTTTAGTTGTCCCGATAATAATTGTTTTATTCTTGAAAAACATCTTTGATGGTTATTAGTTTTATTTTTTAAGAATTCATTATAGTTGAGTCTTTGTCAAAAAACATCCTAAATTTTGCAGTTCACAAAATATTTGATACAAAACTTTTGGCATAATAAGTAGAATTACAATTAACAGCTTCGGATATTCAACAATTTAATGACAAGAGAGAAGAAAAATACCAACCTTGAAATGTAAAACAAATGTGTTTTAAGATCTTGTATGCTATATAATTGATAATTGTAATCAAAGATTTCAATTCGAATACACAGGGTTCCTCGAACGTACAATTTTCTTTGATTTCATGCTGGTTCATATATGGTTCTTAGTATTCGGACCAGGTCACATAAGATTCTTAGTAATTCTACTAGGTCATATACGGATAGTATTATTTCTTACTGTCATACAGAAACCATATATTTTCTTGTTAATTATACAAGAATCATAAAAAAAATTGTAGTCCAAAAACTAAAATATTATTCCCGATAGACATTTTTAAAGCTTCTTGGATATGATTTTTTGTTAAATACTTTACATAAAACATTGAATAATGCCAGAAATTCCCGTATAATTAGAGAGCATTCAATTTTGACATATTGTAGTCCACAAATGGCAATTTAGGTGCACTAAAGCAATAACTTAAGGTTGAATACAAAGCAAAAAATGATTTAAACACTCGATTCAAATTTTTTCTGCTTTTCCTCTATTGAAAGAGAATTCATTTTATAATTTGGCTTCAGTAAATATAAACTCTTTCATCATTTAGATATACATGTTTTTCAAATTAGCTTCCAATTTTGCGCTACGTATTGCGGGTTTTTTTGCAGATCAGAAAATTTTTCCGGGTAATGACAAAGGTGTCGCCTTATGTGCGAAAAGGAATTTATTAGCTCATGGAATAAAAATTAATGATTGTTTTTCATCATATTTGATCATCTTTGATTTTCTGGTAAGACTACTAAGATAATGTAAGATTTTTTTGGTTCCGAACTAGGATTGTACTAAGAAATCAAGTAACTAAACAATAACTTAAGATTGCATACAAAGCAAAAAATGATTTCAACTATCGATTCAAAAATTTTCTTTTGCTTTTTCTCTAATGATTGTGCATTCATTTTATCATTTGGTTTCAGTGAATATAAAATCTTTCATCATTTAGATATATTTGTTTTTCAAATTAGCTTCCAATTTTGCGCTACGTATTGCGGGTTTTTATTACGGATCAGAAAATGTTTCCGGGTAATGACATAAGTGTCGTCTTATGCGCAAAAAGAAGTTTATGAGCTCATGGAATTAAAATTAATGATTTTTTTATTATATTTGATCAACTTTGATTTTCTGTTAAAACTACTAGGTTCATGAATGATTTTTGTGGTTCCGTACTAAGATTGTACTAAGAAATTAAGAGTGTAAAGTGGGAAATCATGTATGAATCTAAATTGAAATCGACAAAACTTCAACCTGGGTACTGCTGAATTAATATATATTTGTTTAAATGGTTGCTTCAACTAACAATTTAACTATTTTCTCGTTTGTTTACGAAAAAAAACAACGCTATTTCTGCCATTAGTTAATCCCATGATAATCCCTCAATATTGTAATTGCTATACGCATGATATAGACAAAAAAATTGCCAACATATTGTTAATTTATACCTAATAAGGCTGAATTTTTCAGTGAATTAATTTATTTCTTATCAGCAATTGAAAAACTGTTAATTGGAATTTCACTAACAAACACCGTGAAGTGATGAGCCGTTACGTTTTTTTTTTAAAAATAATTATTAATAAACAAATTGCTCAGCGGCGCTTTCATCCATAGAGTTTTTCAGGAATTCTAATCGATACGTGAGTTTTCATTGGAAAACGTTCATAAATTTTCGCAGGAATATCATTCCGTCTGCGATATGATCCCAAAATTGTTAATGCGATTTGAGCGATATCAAAATTTACACTCTAAACACTGCAAAAGACCGGTAAAACCAATCGTTTGATTGAGATTTAATTCAAGTGCAATCAATTCATATTTGAATTCAATCTGCCAAGTGCCAAAAATTGCATAGCAGTTCTTGGAAGGATTCATTTCATTTCTAAAAAACGTAAGTAGCCTGAGGTGCTTGGGTGCGTTTTGCAGGCCAAAACGACTTTGCAAATTGAATGATTAATTGAACATGAAGCTGCATGAATACTGTTAAACAATCAAACTATATACAACTTCTCAATGCCTCAATGTTTTATATAATTTCATTTTTTAGTTGTCCCGATAATAATTGTTTTATTCTTGAAAAACATCTTTGATGGTTATTATTTTTATTTTTTAAGAATTCTTTATAGTTGAGTCTTTGTCAAAAAACATCCTAAATTTTGCAGTTCACAAAATATTTGATACAAAACTTTTGGCATAATAAGTAGAATTACAATTAACAGCTTCGGATATTCAACAACTTTAATGACAAGAGAGAAGAAAAATACCAACCTTGAAATGTAAAACAAATGTGTTTTAAGATCTTGTATGCTATATAATTGATAATTGTAATCAAAGATTTCAATTCGAATACACAGGGTTCCTCGAACGTACAATTTTCTTTGATTTCATGCTGGTTCATATATGGTTCTTAGTATTCGGACTAGGTCATATAAGATTCTTAATAATTCTACTAGGTCATATATGGATAGTATTATTTCTTACTTTCATACAGAAACCATATATTTTCTTGTTAATTATACAAGAATCATTAAAAAAATTGTAGTCCAAAAACTAAAATATTATTCTCGATAGACATTTTTAAAGCTTCTTGGATATGATATTTTGTTAAATACTTTACATAAAACATTGAATAATGCCAGAAATTCCCGTATAATTAGAGAGCATTTAATTTTGACATATTGTAGTCCACAAATGGCAAATTAGGTGCACTAAAGCAATAACTTAAGGTTGAATACAAAGCAAAAAATGATTTAAACACTCGATTCAAATTTTTTCTGCTTTTCCTCTATTGAAAGAGAATTCATTTTATAATTTGGCTTCAGTAAATATAAACTCTTTCATGATTTAGATATACATGTTTTTCAAATTAGCTTCCAATTTTGCGCTACGTATTGCGGGTTTTTTTGCAGATCAGAAAATTTTTCCGGGTAATGACAAAGGTGTCGCCTTATGTGCGAAAAGGAATTTATTAGCTCATGGAATAAAAATTAATGATTGTTTTTTATCATATTTGATCATCTTTGATTTTCTGGTAAGACTACTAAGATAATGTAAGATTTTTTTGGTTCCGTACTAGGATTGTACTAAGAAATCAAGTAACTAAACAATAACTTAAGATTGCATACAAAACAAAAAATGATTTCAACTATCGTTTCAAAAATTTTCTTTTGCTTTTTCTCTAATGATTGAGCATTCATTTTATCATTTGGCTTCAGTGAATATAAAATCTTTCATCATTTAGATATATTTGTTTTTCAAGTTAGCTTCCAGTTTTGCGCTACGTATTGCGGGTTTTTATTACGGACCAGAAAATGTTTCCGGGTAATGACATAGGTGTCGTCTTATGCGCGAAAAGAGGTTTATGAGCTCATGGAATTAAAATTAATAATTTTTTTATTATATTTGATCAACTTAGATTTTCTGTTAATACTACTAGGATCATGTATGATTTTTGTGGTTCCGTACTAGGATTGTACTAAGAAATCAAGAGTGTAAAGTGGGAAATCATGTATGAATCTAAATTGAAATCAACAAAACTTCAACCTGGATACTGCTGAATTAATGTATATTTGTCTAAATGGTTACTTCAACTAACAATTTAACTATTTTCTCGTTTGTTTACGAAAACAAACAACGCTATTTCTGCCATTAGTTAATCCCATGATAATCCCTCAAAATTGTAATTGCTATACGCTTGATATAGACAAAAAAATTGCCAACATATTGTTAATTGATACCTAATAAGGCTGAATTTTTCAGTGAATTCATTTATTTTTTATCAGCAATTGAAAAACTGTTAATTGGAATCTCACTAACAAACACCGTGAAGTGATGAGCCGTTACGTTTTTCTTTTAAAAATAAATATTAATAAACAAATTGCTCAGCGGCGCTTTCATCCATAGAGTTTTTCAGGAATTCTTATCGATACGTGAGTTTTCATTGAAAAACGTTCATAAATTTTCGCAGGAATATCATTCCGTCTGCGATATGATCCCAAAATTACTAATGCGATTTGAGCGATATCAAAATTTACACTCTAAACACTGCAAAGACCGGTAAAACCACTTGTTTGGTTGAATTTTAATTCAAGTGCAATCAATTCATATTTGAATTCAATCTGCAAAGTGCCAAAAATTGCATAGCAGTTCTTGGAAAGATTCATTTCATTTCTAAAAAACGTAAGTAGCCTGAGGTGCTTGGGTGCGTTTTGCAGGCCAAAACGTCTTTGCAAATTGAATGATTAATTGAACATGAAACTGCATTAATCCTGTTAAACAATCAAACTGTATAAAACTTCTCAATGATTCAATGTTTTTAAATAATTTCAATTTTTAGTTGTCCCGATAGTAATTGTTTTATTCTTGAAAAAAACATCTTTGATGGTTATTAGTTTTATTTTTTAAGAATTCATTATAGTTGAGATTTTGTCAAAAAACATCCTAAATTTTGCAGTTCACAAAATATTTGATACAAAACTTTTGACATAATAAGTAGAATTACAATTAACAGCTTCGGATATTCAACAACTTTAATGACAAAAGAGAAGAAAAATACCAACCTTGAAATGTAAAACAAATGTGTTTTAAGATCTTGTATGCTATATAATTGATAAGTGTAATCAAAGATTTCAATTCGAATACACAGGGTTCCTCGAACGTACAATTTTCTTTAATTTCATGCTGGTTCATATATGGTTCTTAGTATTCGGACCAGGTCACATAAGATTCTTAGTAATTCTACTAGGTCATATACGGATAGTATTATTTCTTACTGTCATACCGAAACCATATATTTTCTTGTTAATTATACAAGAATCATTAAAAAAATTGTAGTCCAAAAACTAAAATATTATTCCCGATAGACATTTTTAAAGCTTCTTGGATATGATTTTTTGTTAAATACTTTACATAAAACATTGAATAATGCCAGAAATTCCCGTATAATTAGAGAGCATTCAATTTTGACATATTGTAGTCCACAAATGGCAATTTAGGTGCACTAAAGCAATAACTTAAGGTTGAATACAAAGCAAAAAATGATTTAAACACTCGATTCAAATTTTTTCTGCTTTTCCTCTATTGAAAGAGAATTCATTTTATAATTTGGCTTCAGTAAATATAAACTCTTTCATCATTTAGATATACATGTTTTTCAAATTAGCTTCCAATTTTGCGCTACGTATTGCGGGTTTTTTTGCAGATCAGAAAATTTTTCCGGGTAATGACAAAGGTGTCGCCTTATGTGCGAAAAGGAATTTATTAGCTCATGGAATAAAAATTAATGATTGTTTTTCATCATATTTGATCATCTTTGATTTTTTGGTAAGACTACTAAGATAATGTAAGATTTTTTTGGTTCCGTACTAGGATCGTACTAAGAAATCAAGTAACTAAACAATAACTTAAGATTGCATACAAAGCAAAAAATGATTTAAACTATCGATTCAAAAATTTTCTTTTGCTTTTTCTCTAATGATTGAGCATTCATTTTATCATTTGGCTTCAGTGAATATAAAATTCGCATAAAATGTGCCATTCCAGCATATATATATATAGCACTCAATCTAAGTTTGAATAAGATATTATTTATTGTTATTGCTAGTCTAATAGACAAAATTACTGGGAATATTTTGCCATAGTGCGTGCAGCCTTGTTTTTGATTGAACAAAAATAACGCTATCAGTTATTGATAAAAAACAGTTGAAGGACAGTTTTTTTACTAATCATCTTTTTAATTTCCAATCTCCAATTTTCACTAATCAGAGATTCTTTTTCTTGCTTCCAATTTTGCTAACTGCTATTGTCAAGTCATAAGGCGCAAATAATGAAAGATTTTGTCTTTTCCGAATTATTTTGACACTCATTGACATAATTATTCTGGCCGCGACAGGATATTAAACTTGCATAATCTTGCAAGATCGAAATCCGAATTGCAAGTTTCTCAAATTCTTTTTTTGAAGTATTTCAAGAAAACTAAGAGTAAAATAGACGGCATTTGAATGATTTTACTTATACCTTGTGATGTAAAAATGATAAAAAAGAACTTTTACGTAAAATTCTACTTTATTCTAAGATCCTTCTCTCATTTTTGAAGAACAGAATTGTGACTCAACAGAATTGAAACAAAATCACTCAGTAAAAACAATTAAATTGTTTTTACATAACCCATAAAGAAGAAGGTGAACAGCTTTCCTGAAACTTTAGATTGATAATTCTGATGCTTTTGTTGTTTATGTCTCTTTTCCTAATTTTTTTCTATGTTCATAGAAGTTGAGTTTTTGGCACACGATAGGATAGTTTTTCAGACTCTGTATTATGAGTATCATTTCTCTATAATATTATTCTTGAGTCTCTACGTTTATTGTTTCGTCGACGTTTTGTTCCATGCTTTTAGAGTTCCTTTGAAAGCTTTTCGATTTTGCAAATCTAATCTTGCAAAACTCTTGCTAAATTTTTTACCATTTCTGGTATTCCGGCTCAATCAATATTTGAATTCAATCTGCCCAGTGCCTAAACCCACATAGCATTTCTTGAAAAGATCCAAGACATTTCTAAATAACGTAAGTACACTGAGGGGCTTGGGAAAAACGTCTTTGCAAATTGGATAATTAACTGAACATGAAGCTGTATGAATCCTGTTAAACAATCAAACTATATACAATTTCTCAATGATTCAATGTTTTTATATAATTTCATTTTTTTAGTTGTCCCAAGAGTAATTGTTTTATTCTAGAAAAAATATGGTTCTTAGTATTCGTACAAGGTCATACCAGATTCTTAGTAATTCTACTAGGTCAAATATGGATTGCATCATTTCTTACTGTCATACAGAAATCATATAATTTCCAGTTAGTTATACAAGAATCATTAAAAAAATGTAGTCCAAAATTTTTATTCCCGATAGACATTTTCAAAACTTCTTGGAAATCATACGGTAAATACTTTACATAAAACATTGAATAATGCCCTGAATTCCCGTATAACTAGAGAGCATTTAAATTTGACATATTGTAGTCCACTAATGGCAAATTTGGTGCACTAAAACAATAACTTAAGATTGAATACAAAGCAAAAAATGATTTAAACTATCGAGTCAATATTTTCTGCTTTTCCTCTATTGAAAGAGCATTCTTTTTATAATTTGGCTTCAGTGAATATAAACTCTTTCATCTTTTAGATATACATGTTTTTCAATTTAGCATCCATTTTGCGCTACGTATTGCGGGGCAATTTGCCGGATCACAAATGGTTCCGGTTAATGACATAAGTGTCGCCTCATTGGCGAAAAGAAATTTATGAGCTCATGAAGTAAAAATTAATGATTGTTTTTTATCATAGTTGATCATCTTTGATTTTTTGGTAATACTACTAAGATAATATATGATTTTTGTGGATCCGTACTAGGATCGTAGCAAGAAATCAAGAATGTAAAGTATCAAATCATATATGAACCTATTATGAAATCGACGTAACTTCAACCCGGGTATTGCTGAATTAATGTATATTTGTTTAAATGGTTGCTTCAACTAACAGTTTAATTATTTTCCTGTTTGTTTACGAAAACAAACAACGCTATTTCTGCCGTTAGTTAATCCCATGATAATCCCTCAAAATTCTATTTGCTATACGCATGATATAGACGTAAAAATTGCCAACATATTGTTTTTTGATACCTAATAAGGCTGAATTTTTCAGTGAATTCATTTATTTTTAATCAGCAATTGAAAAACTGGTGATTTGAATTTCACTAACAAACACCGTGAGGTGATGAGCCGTTAGCTTTTTCTGTGAAAAATAAATCTAAATAAACAAAATTTCTCAGCGACGCTTTTTTCCATAGAGTTTTTCAGGAATTCTAATCGATGCGTGAGTTTCATTGAAAAACGTTCGTAAATTTTCGAAGGAACATCATTCCGTCTGCGATATGATTCCACAATAACTAATGTGATTTGAGCGATATAAAAACTGACACTCTAAACACTGCAAAAGACCGCTAAAACCACTTGTTTGGTTGCACTTTAAAAGTTGATATTTTTTTTAAAAAAAAAACAACTCAAGGATAAAGACAAATACTTTTCCAACGTTTCGTCTTTATATTTTCCTTTTGATGTGTGAAAAAGAAACTTAATCGCAAAAAAATTAGCAATACAAAAAGTAAAAAAGATATTTAAAATTTACCGCGATCCCACTCCTTTCTGTTCATTTTTTCTTCTTTCCCTTTCAAAATTTCTTCAGTTGCAAAAATCAACATTAGGCTGGGCTTAGCTGGACATTAAGCTCAACATTAGGCTGGAAAAAATTAAACTAGAATTTCGGAGAAAAATCAAAATAGTCAATTCGGCTAAATTGGGTTCCTTTTATAATCAAAAACATTATTTTTTAAAACGAATGTGTGCATTTTGTTTTGAATAGGTTGCTTTTGGAAAAATTACATTCACTTGAATAAAAAACTGAATAAACTGAAGGAACACGTCAGTTTAGACAATACCGCACGCACAAAGCAGAAGACAAATAAAATAAGAGCTACTTTTGTTCATACATTTTTGTTCAGAAAAAATAAGTATAAAAATTTTTGAAAGTGAGCTAAAATTTCTAACCATAATTTTTATTTTTGAAGCAGTACTGTAATTGTAGCTCTAGATTTTTGGTTTAAAAGGTTTTGGCTATTTGAGTAACAAATTATTCAAAAAATTTATTTGCGGAAACGTTTCAACCATAAGAACCAAGTTTGATGCTTCTCAAAGTCGTTTCCATCTAATTTTGTTATTTTGTTTTTTTATCCATTTTAGGAGTTTTTCTATCTTTTGTCAGTTTCTATAGTATTTTGAAAGCTGTTTTAAAAAAATAATTGTTCCAACAGAAGCTCATTGTTTTCCTGTTTTTCAATTTGTTGCAATTAATTTTGAATTGTTTTTGTCGCTAAAAACCTGAATCAATAAATCAGGTTTTTGGCCCTCTTTACGTTTTTTAAACAATTTTTTCTGTTTCCTAGTTTCCTAAAAAAATTATATCCTACTAATTTGAAGCTTTTATTTTTATTTTTAAGTAAAAAAACTTCGAGATAAGGCCCTTTTTAAGTTTGCCCTTTGCCTAGTTGTCCAATATTTTTGTGAGAACAGTGTGAGAGTATGGTAAATTTAACTAGACTATACTTTTGCCACTTTTTTATCACCACCATCCAAACAACGGCTTAGAATAAGTTACAAATAAACATCTAATGCAAAATAGTTTTAACCCACATTAGCAGATTTTTGTGAAATTGATAGTATTTTTAACAACTTATGCAATTGTTATGATCGCAACGAAAATTGATTTCTAGCTATATTCCTCACATTCTATGTTTTAAACGTCACAAGAATTGTTAATGAGAAATCTTCTGATAATTTTTCACTTGAATCAATAGCCACCTCGGATTGTTGTTTGAATTGAAATTCATAATAATGAACAAGGTGCTGTACACTGTTTTTTTTTGGAGTGGCAATTTTGTAAATACTTGAGTAAAAGTTTGTAAATATTGCTTTTCTTGTTTTATCTTTCATGGTCTATGCTAATGAATGAAGAAATTAATATCCCAATTGTTATAATAGTGGTAATTGCAGCGGAGTCTTTAGCTTGTTGGGAACCTCCAGAAAAGTTAAATGCGTTTCGTCTTTCTTTGTTTTTTCTTCAATTAATTAATCACCTTCCTTGTTTTTTTCAGAATAGAGTAATAAATTTTTTGTTGCTTTATCTCTGTTTGTTTCTTAGGCTCCCAGGTAGTTTTTTTTCCTTAAATAACAAATATCATATAAATATACAATTTTGCCTTGAATTTGCAGTTTTTCAATTATTTCAGTTTTTTCTGGTAATGTTTATGATTTATTTCAGATCATGCTGTTGAAAAAGTTCTTGTGAGCCTGTTGCTGGACTATTGCATATTTTTTGCTATTAATAATTTAATTTGGAAGTCCATAACACCTAGAAACTTCCGGTAAACCTTAGTAGATTTGCTATTTTCATGTACATGCAATTTTGTGCTTTATTTTTTCACTACTTTTTTACTGTTTGCTGGCAAAGTATATACAGTATAGTTGCTATATTTTCATTGGTCTCTAAGTCTATGGAAGTATTTTTTCCCATTTAGTTCCGAATGTTAAATTGGTCTCCTGGTCCAGTCAAGAGTTATATTCTCTTTGTTTCACGTTAAATTTTTAGGATTAAAACTCGGAACTTGTCTTGGTGTTTTAACTGTTCAAGCAATTTACCTCGAATATTAATTAATATTTAGGTATTACAAACATTTCGTTCGTTTCCTGAGCCTTCCAATGTTTCGTTTGCGTTTATCACAGTTTTTTAAAAATACATTTTAAGTTCACGTTCTTTAAGATCAAAAAATGTTTAATGCTAATGAGATCACTGCACACACATCACACTAATCAGATTCATTTAATAGCAAACAGTCTTTTATAGTACATAATAACAGATCTTCTCGTTATCATCTTTTCATTCACGTTTGTTTGCTGGTTTGCACCCACAAAAGTTTTCTTTTGCTATGTAAATATTTTTTCCATTGAAGTTGAGGAACTTAGAAAAATGGGAAAAATTGAACTATTTAGAAAGCCAATAGCAAGGTAACTTTAAAATTTCGATTTCCGATTAAATGCTTACATTTCCAGGCTAATGTCCAAGAACAAAAGTCGATATGTCTGGATCAAATCGAACGCATAATTGGTGAGGCAGGGTCGTGCATTCGAAAGTACACGGACTGGAAACATGAATGAACGCATGCGAGATAGACATAGGAAACTTTGAACGCGCTAACTTCTGGCCATAGCTATCTTTGAACGGAGTTAAGTCTGCGCAGAGGTAACTTCAAACGCACAAACATTTGAACATAGGAAACCTTGTGCGCAAAAATGGATTTAAGTTTAAAAAAAACTGCTAAAAACATTCCATTGACCTCCGAAAGTTCATTGGCCACGTTTTATTCATCTTATTTGCTAACTAACTACTAAGCCGTTCATCTCAACCATAACCGTAGATGTCTATGCATGCAAGGGATACATTATGAAAATTTTCTGTACAATTTATACGTACAAGTACGGAGATATATCTCGAAATTATCGCATACACTCTCTGGACATACTCTCTTTTGAACACACGAGGAACACAAATACACGAATACACGAAGAACACACAAAAAATTTAGAACGCGCGAAACTCTGGACATTGGCACTTTTGATCGCATGAAAAAAACGAAAGTCTAGCGAACGCTCGAAAATCTTTACGTATTTGCCTTGTACGCACGAAGAACTAAAAAAATAACGCACGAAACTCCGGAACTACTAACTGTTGCACACAAGAAGAGCAGACTCATATTTTTGAATACACGAAAGTCTGGTCAACGCACATAAATCTGGACATACTAAAACGAACGAAGAAAGCACAAAAATGTTAAACGCAAGAGAGTCTGGATAGCCTCAAAGTCTTGATTTCTTGACTGGGACGGTCTGAGTATGCTAAGTGTCGGTCTGGGACCTCAGCCAAGGTTGTAGTTACTTTGTATTTGTCATAGATAATTTAATTTCAAATCTTGGCTGTTTCGGTATTTTGTAAAAGCGAATTGTTATTATATGCAAATTTAAATATCATATCCGTTAGTGTCACTCTATAGCTTTCTCGCTTAAGATCACACAATTTTTTTTCTCCTGTGTTGAAAAATGCGCCCAGAGTAATTTATTACGTTTTTTGGAGTTTTCTCGTGTTTCATTTTCTCTCCCCATCTCGGAAAAAATAACTTGTGAGAACACAAAACTTTCAGTGTGATTAATAACGGAAACGATCCATAATAACAGAATTTTCACTTTCTTGCCCTTTCTATGGCATGTTTTTGCAAGAAACGACTAAACTTCGTATGATAAATCTAGCATCTCTATTGAACAGTTACATGGTCAAACAGGTGAATTACTGGCTGAAACCATTCAGTGGTTGTAATTTCTTTCAATTCGGTTTATTTTCTAGCCATTATAATAAATACAACTTTCATGGATTTAACGCTTTTCTACTGTGTAAAGATACAATATGAGTCGTTTTTTAAGTAGAAGCGCGCGACTTTTTTGTTTTTATCTTTTCAATTTTACTAATAGTTTTTTTGAAATTATTTTTAGATGAGAATTAATAATTAAAGCAGTTTGATTTAAATTTTGTAAAAACTTAAATCTAACTTTCAATCAAAATGAATGTTACTTCAAATCATAAGCAAGAGCCATCAGACAGCAAGAACTAACTTTTGAGATTGAAAAACATAGAACTTGTCGAAACTCAAAATTGACTGAAACTGAAAATTTGACAAGTTGGGACTCCAAAGTTGTGCACCCCGCCCCTTTTAGGAACGGAAAACTTGAGCAACCGACGACTTTAGCACTTGTTTGGGGTAGGCTCCATGCAATCCAGATACCCGACGAACGTTTTTGCATCATACCCAAAAGTGTAGCTATTAACACTTTTTTGGAGCAAAAGTGCATTTTTTTCATATATTTCCTTTTTGTAGCTAAATTTCCTTATATGTTATTTACGTGGACCCCTGGTTATTAGTTTATAATCAAATGCCATACATTCAAGGCATCTAGTGCTACTTAATAGCCTTCCGGGCTTTTGTCAATAAAACCATATTGCGCCATTACTTGACATTTACTATGTAAATTTTGACCTAAATCACTTTACTTGATTTACCAATTAGAAAAGATTTATGATGATATTATAGATAATGTTTACTTTTGCTCTTATATCTGAATTGTGCAATCGTATCGAAATTAGAATCTAAAGAAGTTGGTACCGGTATCAGCTGGTTTTCAAATTGACTAAAATTTGATTCTTGATCATCATTGGTCATTGTCAGGCTACATAGCTAGATTTTGACAATGTTTTCTAAGTTATATTAGCTTTCTTATAAGAAGTCAGCAATATTATTTCCACTGGATGAAGCCTTACAAAGTTCAGCTCAAGAATGAACTTATTTGGTCACTTAGGAGATACTTAACTTCAATCAAGCCAAATCAATTTTAAAGTTACAAAACTCTATTACGACCAAGCGACCAGTTGTTTCGAAGAGATTATTAGTCAATCAAATTAAAAAAGAAGCAGGCTGGCGTAAAGCTCAAGACCCAGGCTGTGCAAATTTGGTTCCACTGAGATTCTGCATTACTTGGTCCGCGGATTCCGGACGACAACACGAATAGTAACGAATCTTCAATTCAATTTGGTGGACCAGAACGAAATCTGTAGGATGGCTTGAGAGAGCCCCGATAGATATTAGAAATCTCTGACAAGATATCAGGCCAAATCAAGATAAAAAAATGAGCACGCTCAATTACATAAAAGTTTTGACGGACATCTTGTTTTAAAACATTTGACGGACATCTTTCTTTAAAACATTTGACGGACATCTTGCTGACTTGAAAAGTCACTTAGCCCAAAAAACAGTGTCTGCCGAAAAAGCATATCGGTGTTTCTTCGAGACATACGTGGAACTCGAGGCAAACAGACAACTTCAGACGCACCTCCTGAAGCTACACAACTTTGAGAACTTCGATGCCGACATCGAACGAAATTTGGGCGAAAAAAACAAAGTACTCAATTGGTTGCTGAAAATTTACCAAAACTTGGAGAATTTGTAAAATATAGCAGCTACGTTCTCAATTATCGAGGGAACGCCTTCCGATTTCACAAAAGGACGGGAAAATGTTTATCGTTTTATAGCCATGCAAGAAAATTGGAAGAGGAGTTGGGATGAGAAAGTTTAGAGGACCCCCCGCAAGCTAGCATTAAATGACAAGCTGGAACAGCCGCTAGCAAAATTAGATTTCAATCAGGCATAATTTACAAAAATTTTTGATGTCGGATATTGCTACAGATTGATTTACGGCTTTGAGCAAGAATAAAGATGATAAAAGTGGCCTGCTAAAGCAATAACTGAAAACCACAGATATTGGAAATCAGACATTGTTAGTGTAATCCACATCAGCCGGTGATAAGGAATCAAACAAGACTTTAGTTGGGACAAGGAAAGTGCTTAGAGAAAACGTCGAACAGAACGTTGAGGTCTCATTCAGGTATTCTGCTACACCCCGAAGAGTAAGAACCCAGTATTGCGAACTCATGCTCATCGAAAAGTCGAAAGATCATGGAAACGGAGCTCAAAATCCTAAAAGCTGAGATAAACACCGAGCGATAACTGCGAGATTGGCAGTATGAGTTGGAAAGGGAGAAAAAGGAAATAGAACTACGTCAACAATAAGAGGAACTACAACAACAAGAATTACGTCTAAAGTGGCAACAACAAGAATACGAACGACGCCCGCGACAGCATGAGCGAGACCTCGAAAACAAACAGAGAAAGCAGAAGCTGACGAACACCAAAGGCGCCTGGAATTTGAACTGACAAAAAGAGAAGTTGAAAAGCATCTGGGTCGCAGGCAGCCAACTTAGAAGGCGTTGGATGAAGACGTCAGCTAGAGAGAACGACAGGCTGGGCAAATTCAGTTGCCAACCAGCTGGCACTAGCTGGCCACTATCTCCATATGCTGTGGTCAACCCTTCTAAAAATGTTATATTGGACATGTTCGAAAAATGCTTCAGCTCCAACCAAAAAAGTACCCCGCTGTCCCAAGCAGCTGTAGAACTCGTGTTAGCCACTGCGTGACTCGTGTTTTCTGATGAAAACAGATATCGCTAAATTATCTAGGTTGAAAGAACCAAAAACGCATTTGCCTAAGACGCCGTTTCAACCCCAAAGAAAACAGAGAGAGTAGTCAAATGCCAAGCACAACTCTGGTAGAATATCGATGGAGAGCCAAAAACCAAACAAAAGTGAGCCAATTTACACCAAAATTAAATTACCAATCCATTGGTGATTCAAGACGATTACCAAAACACAAATTACGAAGCTCTCGGGAGATCCCTTGACGTGAACCGAGTGTTCAGAACGTTTTGATGTTATTTTGCAACCAAAAGCGACTGAGCGGTACTGAGAAGATGCAGTATCTGATGATTACCCCCACAGTTAGGTCGAAAGCTACAATATCTGGATGGGGCTTCAGCCTACAGTCATATGATGTTGCATGGGACGTTCTCTGCAAAATGCTTGGCAAACCTAGAGTCATAGAGAAAGCTCAACTTTGAAGATTTATAGAACAAGTGCTGAAGTTTACATTTTGTTTCGACTATCAGAAACCTGGTCATCAATCGAGGGATTGTAAAAACAGAACTTGCAGTGTGCCCATTTGTGGCAGAGCATATAACAAGGGCCGGCACAGCAACAAAGAAGAAAACCACAACAGAAGTCTCAGATGCTACGACAGCAATAGCAACAATCATCAAACAAGGAGGGCTCCCCGTGGTGTGCAGTAAACTGGTGAATGGAAACCACAGATTGAGCGCGCTGGCAGTATATGAGACGGAATCTTTAGTTTACATTGTAAATAAGTCAATCGTATGTATACTGTATCTACAAGGACAAAAAGCATTCTTGCCAGTTGCAAGAATCACGGACCACAAAACGTAAAACAGAAAAAATTGCTAATCGCTGTTTCAGCACACGGGAAGTTACGGCCACTGACAACAGTACAGTTCTTTTTTCACGAAACTTGACTTTGGGTGAGCAGATTGTAGATCTTCAAGGTTTAAAAGATCGCTACCCACATTTGAGCAACCTGACAAATCTGAGCTACAATCTTAGTCAAGTCATTTTTGGATATGACTGCTGTGATATACATAACTCTTTAGAATTCAAGCGGTAAAAAAACAGAATAGCACTTTGGTCAATTAGATCGAACATAGGATGGGCCTTGAGTAGTTCCCTATCAGCGAAGCAAGCAGCCACACTTTCTACAACAGCCACCTCAATTTTAGAAGACAAATTAGCTAGCCAAACGAGTAATTGCTGGGACATCAAATCGTACACCTCAAATTGCAACGTCATTGGTTTATTGATAGATGAACAGAGAGCAATCAATACACTGGAGCAAACAACCCGATTCATCGATGAAAGATATTAAATTGGACTTTTGTGGCGCGAAGATGAAGTGAAGTTATCAAATGAATTCTACTCTGCCATGAGACAACTTAAATCCCCAGAAAGACGCTAACAAAAAATTGATAAGCTACGAACGCGATATCTGGAAACCATTAGCACTAACAAACATTAAATGGCACTTCAAGCCGACATATATAAGATGTTCAACAAATTGCTGTCCCAAGCTTTGACACACGATGCTTACGATTTCTCTCGTGAGAAGATTCAAATCATAGTAGAGCGGTCTACGAGTATACACAACACGTTCTTTGAGCGAAGAGCTCCCAAATTGTGCAAATTACGCTTTGCATCAAGTGGCAAAATACCACGCGAAGGACGACAAAAATCTTGTCAAAATTGTACAGCAAATTTTGTACCTGAACGAATTTTAAAGATTTGAAACATCATCAAGCAAAAGAATTGAAACATCATCAGCAAAGCTGGAGTCAGTTTGTCGAAATGAATACCGAGTGACAGAGAAGTTACAGATCCCTGAAGCAGACAAATTGACAAAAGTAGTGAAAACTTTCGAGGCCGAGCCACAACTCTACGTGAGCCTTGGAATAAATAGGAAAACAGTTTCCGACACTCTCATAGACTGTCGTGGAAATTAATAGAAAGATCCATCAAAAAAATCAGAGAACTTTGTTTCACCATTGTTCGACCCACTTGGGATATGTTCACCATTCACCATAAGGACGCGGTTTCTACTTAAGAGCATTTGGGCAGCTATGGTACAAGCACGGGACAAAGAGTTGCCAGCAGAGCACTCGAAAATATTCGGCAATTGGTGCTAGGAGTTTAGAAAAAAAAGATGGTGTCGATGAATCAACATTATTTCGGAAACTGATATAAAAAATTGAGAACCCACGTGTTCACAGATGCGTCAGAAAAAGCAATGTGCATCGCGACATATCTGCAAGATGATGCAACGTTGAAACACTTATATGTGATAGTATATGCCGTTCATCACCTATCCGACACAACGACAGTTCAGAAATTAGTACTTTAAGCCGCAATTTAAGGATTGCGTCTCAAGAGGCAGATATTGAGAGAACATCATGTGAAAATTGACAAAGTCTATCAATGGAGAGATTCGTCAACCATGTTACAATGGTTACAGTCAGCACACTAGAAACAAGAAGTATATGTTGCCAGCAGAGATACTGGAAAATTTTGTAGTGGTTTTTATAGTTATCGAACGTATTAAGGAGTCCGTGTGGTTAAGCGCATAAACATGGCTGCAGAGAGTGGAAGTACAGTCAATCTCCTTAGCTATGCTGCCGAGTGAACAAAGTTGAGGCTGAGCAAGCTACCAGTACTGTTGCAAAAGAATCTAAAAAGGGCCAGCCGTTTGACTACAGACGGTACAGTAGCTTCAAACAAAGCTTCAAGCAAAGCATGATGTTCAAGATAAAGCGGAAAGGACATCTCATATCAGATGAGATTCACCAAGCAAAGCAAATTTTGTTTCGATTTGCTCAAAACAAAAGCTTCCCGTATGTTTCGAAGTCGAAAACAGATAACAAAGAAATCTCAAAAACATTGAACATTGCCAAATGGTCATCCTTCATAGAAGAGGGTGGGCAAATTTGATTGAATGGTTGGCTGAAAGTTTCAAGTTTTGATTACAACGACCAGCATCCAATATTATTGACAGCAAAACATCCAGTCGTACAACTTCTGTTAGTGAGAAGTCGCACCAGTATAACCCATACGAGGGCACAGAATACGTAAGACACATTCTCCAAAAAAGGTACTGCATCATAGAGCTAAAAAACGCATTAAAGAAAACGAATTGAGAAGTGTCAAATGCCGGCATAAAAACGCCAACCCGATTCATCCACCAATGGTAGACTTAGCAAGAGAGCAACGTGCTGTACATGTGTTCCCATCCACTCATACTGGAGTTGAATATTTCGGACCCTTTGAAGTCAAGTTTCTACGGCTTGTTGTTCATTGAAGAGACATTGTTAATTTTTCAAATGTCTAATAGCCAGAGTAATACACATTGAAGTGGCACGGTTATTATACTCTCAGTCATGTCTAGATGCAGTGACAAAATTCATCGCAAGACGTGGCTCCCAATCACCATCATCAGTAGCAAGAAAACAAAAATAGTCGTAGCAGCTAAAGAGCTGAAAACATTTACGGACGCATGGGACAAAAACTAATATTGAATGTGACTTGGCTCAGATCGTTTAAAAATTCAGCCCGACTGAGCGCCACTTTTTGGTGGAATCAGGATGAAACTAGTTCAAAATTGCAAGATAGTCATGGTTGCAATCTTGAACAACCGAAGCTTCACAGACGACGTACTCAGCACAACAATGGTTCTTGTGGTACATTCTCTCAGCGCAAGACACTTGACATTAGTATGTATCGACTCGGGAGAATTGACAGCCCTCGCACCAAATCACTTCTAGCTGAGACGGGAAAATCGAGTGTTTCATTCATGCCATCCAGTGAGAGCTATGACTTGAGAAAATCCTTCACAACGGCTCAAGCATATGCCGACTTGATCTGGAAAATATGGACTCGTAAATACCTTCCTTGATGAAACCAGAGTTCAAAGTGGTCAAAATAACGTGGGCAAAAATTCAAAGAAGTTGAAATTTTTTGGCTACTTAGGGAATCTTTGAAACGCGCTGAGTATAAACTGGGGAGAACCGATCAAATTTTCACTGGCAACGACGATGTTGTTCGATGAGGAAGAATCAAAATGGCAGATGGGTAGCTCAAACGGTCAGTCTTGATGCAAAAGTGCATTTTATCTTATATTTTCTAATTTAGCTAAATTTAATTTTTTGTTATTTACGTGATTTCTTAGTTATTTTTATGGTCAATTGCCATTCTTCCAAGGCATCTCGTGCAACTTAAAAAACATCCGTGCTTTTGTCATTAAAATCATGTTGCACCATTACTTGACAATTACAATGTAAATAGTGATCTAAAGCTTTCTACTTGATTAACCTATCAGGAATGAGTTGAGATGATGTTATAGATGATATCCATTTTAGTTTTTACTTTTAACCGTTGAATTGAATTATGAAATTGTATCAAATTTATAACCTGAAGAAGTTGTCACCGAGATCATTTGGTTTTCAATTTGACTATAATTTGCTTTTTGATCATCATTGGTCTTTGTCAGATTAAGTAGCTAGATTGTAAATTCGGCAAACTTTTCTGAGTTAAATTAGCTTTCTTATAAAAAATTATGAACCTTATTAACGCTGGCTGACGCCTTACAAATTTCAGAACGACATTGAACATATTTGGTCACTTAGGATATTCTTAACTTCAGTCAAACGAAACCAAAATCTACCAAATCAAAAGTTACAGTCCTTTGTTACGACCAACTGACTAATTGTTTTGAAGGATTGTTAGTCAATCGGATTTAGTAAGGAACCAGGCCGGCGTAATGCTTGAGAACCAGGCTGTGATTTTTTAGTCATGCTGAGATTAATGAAATTCTTGAGATTCAAAAATTAAGTTTTGTAATTAAAACATATACTACAACAGCAACCTGAATGTATTGTAAGTGAAATGAGGTAAAATTGCTATAAAGAGAATGTGGTAACATTTTTGTTGTTGTAAATCGACTACTATACTTAGTTGGGGGTGGCAATAAGGGGAAAAATAGCCTTATCGACCTGGAGTGTCAAGAAAATTTACCAACTCCATTTTACCTAATGCCATTAAATCTAATGCCATTTTACCCAATCTATGAAACTAAATGGCCCTTGGAACTTCTTATGAAGCTATCACAAGCGGAATCCCGGATAATTGAACGATATTATCAAACAGCTTGCATTGGATGGGTTTGCTTTGAGTGAGTTTGCATTGGGTAAAATGTGACAGAGTAAACTGTATTGGGTAACTTAAAGCTAACCTCAACCAAATGATAGTTTTTGTGGCTGTGTAAATTCAACGTGCTTTTTTTTCAAAACCTGAGCGGGATTTTTTCAGTAATTAGCCCTCTTTGGTACCTAGTAAAAAATTGCCTCCTTCTGTGCTATACTTTACCGGAAACACACAGGGCTTACCGGGGTCAAGTTTTGATGTTAAATGGCAAGATCTTGCAGGACTTTTTGGCGCAGTCATGCAAGGCTAACATCCAATATTCAAGAATCTTGAAAAATTAACATTTTCATTTCGCAAAATTTTTGAAAATTGACATCCAAAACAAATTGTAAAGAAGCCAATGCAGCATTTAAAAATACAAAAATCGACAGAAAACGCTAAATAACTGCCGTTGGGTCTCTCAAAAACCGCAATAGAGCCTATAAATCTATCCCATAAAACCTTGAAACTTATCCTATAGAGCCTTCACGGGTCGAGGTGCTGGACAAATTAACTGGGTGATCCAGACGAAAATTGGCCATGCTCAGACGAACCAGAAAATAGGCCATGATTCGAACTATCGCGAATTAATGCTAATTATTGCAAAGTAATTGGAAAAATTGCGTTCATGTCTTAACCCTGCTGGACTATGCAAAATTTTGCAATAATGATTCGACGGTGCAACTATTCGAAAATGTGCGACGATGATCAGACAAAAATCTCACTTCTCTACTCTAGAGCACTGACAAAAAAATCTTTGACTAATGACGTGACTGAAGCCATGGTTTTGTCAAACATACAAACAAAAGATGCATGGTTTGAAATCAAAAAGTTGTCTGAAAACTGAAGCCAGTGTGACTTGATAAACTGAGACCGTGACGTAGGAATACTTGTTCCCAGGCCAGTATTTTATCCGCTTTCATATCTTTTTCTATTGGAAAACTGGTTTTTTAACGGTCTCAAACATCTTTTTTTTCTCTCAAAATTTACCTGAAGACAGTTGCGTTATGTGAGTTGGTAACCTAATTGAAATATCATCAGGCTTTTCGCCGATAAATCAAACACCAAATTTTACAAAGCCTATCGCGTTATTTGAACGCAACAATAATCCGAAAAGTCATCCACAATAACTTGAATAGATAAAACCTACAGATTGCGCCAAGTCATTGAATAAATCAGATGTTATAGGTTAGGACTATTAAAACGGGTATCAATTGACCAGTATGAGCACCAAAAAGCAAAAAAAACTTTCTGAGGCCTATCTTCATTTTTGGGGAATTCGGAATTTTCCAAATAATTATACTATGGAAGGGAATTAACCAGACTATGATTTGCTCTGTCTCGACCGTTCAGGGCCAATTTTTGAAATAATGCGGCAATGAGTGGATATTATTTAGACTATTATTCAACTTTTTATGAACCGAATTAGGAAAATTTAGGAAGATTTTGCGGGACTATGATTCGATTGAGCCCGATTGTGATGCTATATAAACCGTGCGCTTCAGATTTTTCGCGGTTATGATTCGTTGATGCCAGATCATGATTGGAAATAGTGCGACCCAAAAGTTGGGCCCAGACCGTGTATTCATCGTCTGGGAGGGGGTACCCACAGACAAATTTTGTCGAATCATATTGCAACCACCTCACGACGTGTTGAAACCTATATATCCTATTAGAAATCAAATAAGTGTCAAATTATGAACGTACAAAAAATGAAATCAACAAAAGAAGTGAAATGTCTAGAATTATCAATTTAAGGCATCAAGAAGTGCTGACTGGTTTTAAGGTTCCAAAAAGACGGTGTACTTCTGCTGTGGGAAAATTGATTTGAGAATACATTTAGACTTTTTTGCTTAAAGTTATCCAGAAAAAAATCACATCGGAAGGTTTGATAGAAAGCCGTCTATATCACTTCAAAGTTTCTTGATTATCTTTAAAAGAACTGTTTTTCACAGGTTAGAATTCCGATGTTAATTTTGCGAAATTAACATCCGGTACCAGTCAGGGTAGAGTTTTGATAGCCGAAAATCAGTATATACCCAATTCCGGATCGCTCGCTGTTCATGGCGTTTCCTTTCATGTGCTGTTGCATGTTATCCGGAATCCGGAAATAGCTGGTCGGATATCGCAGAGAAGTGAAACGCTCCCATCGATCCAGCAGTTTGATTTTTTTGCTTTGTATTCCATTTCAGCTAATTGCCATAGCATGGCGTATTTTATTCTATTCAGTTTGATATAAAATCCGCATGCGTGGAAAATTTTTAGTCGCCTTAAATTGGTTAATAATTGGCTTGTTTAAAATCTGTTCAATAATAGCCCTTATTTTGCAAAGGGGGCAGGGCGCAAATGTTGAATAAAACCTCCGAGCTTCAAAATTGTCATTGCGTTTGTTTTTGTTTATCTTTTCTGCTCGTTTTCTTATTGCATGGTGGTAACAGCAACAAATGCGTTTATAATAAACGCACTTAATGAAAATAGATATTTGCCACGTAGTGTATTCCATCACCGTATGACGCATACAATTTAACGTACTTTGAGTTTGAGTTTGATGGTTTTTGGCAAATGCGTTTGTTATTGTATGAAAACCGTATAACACCCATATAAAACCGTATAACGCACCATACACAATTTTACGTACAGTGAGTTTGAGAAATTTTCGCCACTTTTGACATTCCCTTGTTTTTTTAGGCAAAATCCGTGAATCAAAACTCTTATCGCGCTTGTTTTTTTTCTTGTTCCATCATTTCAGGCCAGTTTCACGTACATTGAGTTTGGATTTTATCTTACTCTTTTTAAAAAGTTAATTTTTGTTTGCAAACTGTTCGTTTTTCACTGAACGCTGTCCCACCGTTGCTAAGGAGTTGAAACTGTTTATGATTATGGCAAGTTGGAGCGAAACATCAGTTACTGCGGATGGGCCAAGAACACGACCGAAACGTGAAAGTGATATTATCAAACTGGTGGAGGAAAAATTCGAGGTCAAAACTGAGCTTCGCAAGCAGAATGCTTCTGCGGCCTTTGCAGTGTTTGTGTTGGAACACCGATTCAACATTCTCGTCAAGCCGCCTGAGGGAGAATTCAAGAATATCAACACTGTATTTCAGTTAGAAGAAACGAATTATACACCTTTAGGCAAGACAATCGGAAGCAAATGGGGCGATATGCACTTGTACAAAACTGAACCCACTGAATGCAAAATTTATATTCTCGGAAAGTTTCTACTTCAGAGAAAAACAGAGATTGTAGTAGGGTTTGTAAAAACTGATGTTGGTCAAATGGTTCCTGTTCATGTTCATATACCGAAGCTGAAAGAAGGCAGTTCCCCGGAAAACAGTGACATCCATGGTCAAGTATGGATGGTTAACTTGTAAGAACTTGTTGTTTCTTAAGAGTTCCTACCAGGAAACAAGGGATCGCCGCTTTTTAAGTTGTTCTGCCTAATAATTATAAGTTCCTATGGATTAACTCGAGAGATGAAAAGAATCAAATTAAATCAACTTAATTGTTAACATAAAAAAACTCATATATTAACTCATATTGAAAACTTATTTTTTGAGATTTTCTAGTACTATTTTTGCAGTTTCTCCCTGCTATTTTCCCCCTCTTTTTATAACGTGATTGGCTGAGTAACTGAATTAAGTCATTGGAGCAATGGTGTAACAAGCCAAGCATGTACAGCTCTCTCGGATCTTTTCTGCTATCCCCCTCCACCTCAAGTACTCAATTGCCAAAATATATGCACTCCAAAAATTAATGTTTGGCTCCCTCCTTTAAAGGTTATTAATATGCATAACTATCTTCCGGGTATAACAGATGGACAACTGTGTTTTCAACTCATTTTAACAAACCTAATATTGTAACCCCTTGACAAAGCCCAAATACAAACAAAAATTTGCAATAAGACCAAATTTCAGATTGATGTTTACATTACATGCAGTGCATTATTACTCTGAAAGCATTAAATACAAACCTCCGCTCTGCTGATGTTTTTAGATGCCTATTGATACGCATTTACGTTAAATTCACGTCAAATGCATGCATAGTGTAAAAAAACATACAAATGGGAGTGTCTAATTTAATTAGGATGGGGGGTGAAGGTATCTTTTTAACTAGCATCCCCCAAGCCCTATATAGCTACTATTTTAGAACCCACCAAAATCTAAGTTTTTGCCAAAAAAAATAAGAGCAAAATTTGCGTTTCATTGAAACATGAGTGTCTAGGTAGATTGAAGGCAATTTCATTTCCTTAAAAAAACAAAAATCAAGCCCATATTGTAGCCGATATCACCAAAAATTATATTTTACAGAAATACTTATTGATATGGTTAGGTTATCTGCAACAAATTTTTGTTGCAATACATTATATTTTCAAACCATAGCTAGGCTAGTTTTCAAAAAATGCCTATTGTTCATATATAACCATGTATAAACTTACTTAACCTTAGCAGTTTGTTTAAACGGGGGGCGCAAAACTAAGCTGGTGGGCGCCAGCAGAAAATTCCGGGTGAAACTAGCGCAAAAAGACATTTCTCTAAAACAATTAAAACAAGACAAAAGACAAAAGATAATAGAAAAGGAGAGTAAATATGTATATAATGTTTCTAAAAACGAATTGTCAAAACGATGTGTTAAAAAAGTCCACCATAATTGTAACGGTTACTTCTTCTTTCCTTTCAGGCTTGAGACAAGTAGTGGTAGAGTTAATGAAAAAAATTGGAGAGCTCTGATATGTCGCGTTGAGAAATAGTGATAAAATTTGACATTTTATCACGAAGCTGAACATTTTTCCCGCTGTGCCAAAAGTCTCTATTTCTCTTCTTTGCACAAAAAAAACATAAGCAGCAGGGAGATCAATATCTTGCGAAAAAACAAACTTTTTGTAGATTTCATGAAAAAGAATTACAGCGGTTCCAGTTTGTACGTTTTGTGGGATTAATTAACATTTTAAAAGAGCTGTTAAGGATTTCAAAGTTTTATCAGAATCTTGCAAAACTCTTTTTTCCTTCCAACCAAAGAAAAGTTTGATAAAGCATCCTAACTGTTTCGGCGTTCCTGGTGATCATTAAATTTGTTGAAGCATCTTTTATATTATTTTCACTCCCAAAAACGGATTTCAATTCAAAGAATTCAAAATCTTGAAAGATTTTTGCCCTAGTTATCAATTGCACAACGCGTTCTATGAGCTGTGAAAAATTTTGTAAACGTGTTTGTAAATTACTAGAGCATAATAAATTTGTAATAAAATTTGAGTTTGAATACACTCATTACTAGAAAACTATCTACTTTACAAGTTCTTGCACGCTAACCATCCAGGATCCTACTGGGATAGCAGCGCCATCACTGGATACAATGGACGATGCCACGCTTGATTGTTCCCTTGATGCCACCGACAATTCAAATCCACTACATTTTTATGAAGATACTGATGAGTACGCTGACTCTGATGATATAATCGATTGGGGCGACAGTTCTAACGACGAGAGATCACAAAGTGATAGCGCCTCCTCACAAGGGAGCGAAGATGACGGGAAACCTATTAGCCAGTCAGAAGGTATGGATCAGAGTACAGCCAATCAAGATGAAGAAGATGTCGTGTTTCGTGAACTAGAGCCACCTCAAGAATCTCTCCCAGTTGAGATTTCAACGAACAATGCAGATGTGCCTTCCGGGGAGCCTCGAGTTTACGTTGATCAAAATATTTTGTCGGATGAGGGAGTTCGTGAGAAAATAAAGTCCCTTGTGGAATACGCTGTTGCTATAAAGTATACACATTCTAGTTCTAGTTATTCCTAAGGATTATCGATCTATATTATTATTAATTAATCCTTGTACCTAACCAGTTTATTCTTAGCGTATCTTAAATAGGTTTGGCAATTAGAAAATACATAGTGAACAAGTGATACTTATTCTAGCACTTACGTAAGGTCGCTTAAATAATATCGGTTTAGCTGTGGTATATAGTTATTGTGGTAATTAAGATCTAGCGAATAAAGTCCCCACCACACGGAGTTAAAAGTATGCATTTAAATAGTTTTGTATTCTTTATTGGGATATCCAAAAGAAGTCTGTAATGCAACTTAAATAAAGCGTTTCAAAACTTTGCGTTAATATAGAATGCAAAGAGGAAAAAAATCCTCAAAAAATTTTGTTCCAATTAATTTATGTTGAGGGTTTAGCTACTCTAAATCGTCTTTCTCTTTTTTTGCCTTTTTAATTGTGCGATCAAGGAGAAATTTTTATTTCAACAACTGTCTTCGAAAGTGGGTAATATTTTTGGTTGCTTTTCAAATGACACAAAAATGTTAAAAATTTTTTAAACTCAAGTACAAGGTGATGACAACAAGTTTTGTCACAATAGGTGTTTGTCCTTTTGGAGTAATATATTAAAAAATCCTGTATTATAATATAATCAAAAAATATTGAAATACCAACAAATTAAATTGATTTAGAAACCAAGAAACCAAATTGATTTCAAAAAGAAACCTCTGCACAGTGTACTAAACCAAGAAGCGAGGTTTATTGATTTCGGATTTTAGATCTATATTAATCGTGCTTCCTTATTTAATTTTACATTAGTTTTATATTGCGTCTTAATTATGAGCAGTTAATGAGAAGGTTGTGACAAGAAAATTCTAAAGTTTAACGGGAGAGAACATCGTAGAGATGTATCAAATTTTCGTTTGCTAATAATAACGCAATTTTCCATTTTCTATTATGTCGAGTCAAGGTTGTTTTAAATTACATTGCGTAAAACATTTCCACTTATATTTGAAATATGAGGTTTTCTTGCTTGAAATTCTGATCACGGTCATAAAATCCTACACTTTAATATCATACACTTGATCACCGCTTGATACAAAACAGAAATACATTTAATTTTTGTGTTTAAGTATAACCATTGATTCATAAGATTTTATTCAAAAGGGGTAATGGGTTCCATCATTTTATTCTGCATATCTAGTCACATTATTAACTTTTTTTAGATTTGGCATTTGAAGTTTGTATACAGTTTTTTGTATTCATGAAGTACAAAGATTTTTTGTAAACAGTCATATCAGAGAACTGTTTCAACCCGTTATTTTAAATATTATTCGGTGCCTAGAAAAAAATTCAAAAACAATTGCTTGGGGAAACAGTTAAAAAATTTTAAGAACTAATAACCTCAAATTAGTAATTTATCGGGAGAGAACATCGTAGAGATGTATCAAATTTTCAGCGCAATTTTCCATTTTCTGTTATGTCGAGTCAAGGGTGTTTTAAATTACATTACGTGAAGCATTTCTGCTTAAATTCGCAATATGAGGTTTTCTTGCCTGAAAATCTGATCACGGTGGTAGTATCCTACACTTAAATTTTCTTTTTCGGATCAAAGTTGCTCAGTTTCCGATCAATAAGCTGTTTTAAACAATAATCACAAAAATTTTACGATCCTACAGAACGGAAACAAGAACGCGTTTTGCAATATTATTTTTCAATAGCTCGCGTTTTCTTTGTTTTTGTTTGTACAAATTGGATTTAGGCCAATTTTCTTACTCATATCATTTAACCCCTCTATCACTTCACCCCTCTATTATTTAACCCTTCCATCATTTCACATCGTCATTAGGCAATTGTTTTGTCATAGTTTCATATCAAGTCCCATGGGCCGCTGAGTCTTGGCCATAACCCCCGACGCATGGCCAGGTAATTATTTTATTTACTAATTTAATAGTTTTTATTAAATGAAAGTTCAAAATTGGAGTTGAATGATAGATGGTGAAAAAATTGGGGTAAAAAAAGAGGGCTTAGTGGTTCAGAGGGAATAAAGAAAATCTAAGTTGAATTCAGTGTCTTTCTATGTTAAATTCAGTGTCTGTGTATGACAATTTGTTTGTCAAAACTGCCCCTTTAGTATCAATTCAATGGCTTTTGTATCCACACTCATCACGCGAGTTCTTCAATTAATCATCACGCTTGATCAACGCTTGATAAAAAACAGAAAATCATTTAAACTTTGTGTATGTGTTGTGTTTAACAGTCATATCAGAGAACTGTTTCAACCCGTTTTATTAAAAATTATTCGGTGCTTAGAACAAAATTCAAAAATATTTGCCCGTGGAAACAGTTGAACAACTTTAAGAACTAATAATCTCAAATTAGTAATTGGTTAAAAATGATTTCGCTCAAAAAAAGGTTTTCAACATGATTCAGTATTATTCCTGATCGGATAAGGATTACGCGAACTAAAGTGTACTATCCATCAAAATGTTTAAATTTGTTGAAGAATGTTTGATCAAAAATTTAACTTTATAATTAAAATACGGTTTGTCATTTTTACGACAACTCAATAAGGCAAGTCAAGATAAAACTTCCATTTCCGTCTAACTATACATATCAAAATTCGGTTAGAGAAAATAAAAAAGAATTTAAAGAACTGCAAAGTTTCATCAAGAAAATCTCTGACTTTTTTTCAAATATTTTTTAGATCATTATCGAATTTTGGGTCGGGATTTGTTGAACCTCTACATTTTTCTTATGAAAACTGTCATTTCAATCATTTGTTTTCCTCATGTTTCACTATGAACACAAAACAGGTGTAAATAATAGGTGCTATATCATTAACTCTAACGGCAAAATTTGAAAATATCTTTTTTGATTGAAAGTGTCTTAAGCAAAGTTATAACAATCTGCTTCTATTTTTAAAAATAAATATGAGGAGATCAAACCATTTTTCCTAAGTGTTTTGTCCGGAGTTGCAGAACCAGAGCTACAAAAATTTAATTCGTTTTTGAACTAAAAATTTTGAAAGTTCTTGATGAATATTTTTTCTTGTATTTAATTATAATATGCCTCAGGCAAAGATTTGAAAATAATTATGCTCTTCTTCTCACCATTGTTTTGAGCAACATAAATAGTATAATACAAATGCTTGAAGATCGGAGGGGGGGGGACTGGGGGAGAACCTTCGGGGGTGATACTTTTGCCAGAGGGAGAGCCTTGATCCCGTCGGGAGATATTTTATGCGGTAAATGAAGAAAGTGGTAATTGCGCTACATGTATTTGTCTGACAGGCTGATAGTTAGTATAAATATTTATCACGCTATTGGAGAGACATTGTAGTTTATGAGAGAGGGGAGATCCTTCATGTTAAAAGATTGGTTTCTTCGATATTTGTATTTCTGTGGTTCGCTTTTTGTCGGAACATAAGTTTGTTGGAAAGTCAAACTCAAGTGGGGAGGGGGAAGTTATCCTAGAAGATTAGATATTGATGGTTAAGAATCACTTTGTCTGAATTTTATTTGGTGAAGAGGATGGCCAAATGGATAGCAACCATTGACCTAAAAAATATTCTTGAAATTTACCTGCTGTTAAAAAAAAAATTATCCAAAGTACGGTAAAAGGTTTCTGTATTTTCTTGCTGCTTCTGTATACCTTGATCTTGAGATCGATTTGGAGCAAACATTGAAGCTCAGTCCGCATGGCGGTCTAATTGGAATCGATATTTTGTTACTGGACAACTACTTCCAAATCCTTCAAAATAATTCAAATTCATGCAATGCTCCACGACGCATCGGGTTTTATAGCAAAGTACAGTCAAAAAGGCCCTGGATAGTCCTATGTATTACCTTGCCCAATTACGAACAAGTAATTGGATCATATCACGGGTTTGATTTTTGTCGTTTTTTTGTGAAGACGTTCAAAAACAAATTGTTCATTTTGTAGGAATGGTGAAGCAAGAAATAGTGGTTTTAGAGTATAAAGGTTTTCGTTACAAGACTGATTATTTCATAAAAGAGTTTTCGCTTTGTTCAAATATTTATAAGGCAGAATTCGTTTCCTTCCAACACCTCACTTTCCGCAGTTTCCAACAACTCACTTTCCGCTAGTGACAGGAGATCTCATAAATGATTTTTCAAATTTTTACATGGTTTGTCTTGCAGCAGCGGCACTTATCATTACTAGTTTCTATCACAAATCATTTTCGCCAGTAAGCATCGGTTTCCGTTAGAAAAATTTTTGTGCCAAAGGGAAAGAGAAAACAGAATAAATTCAAACTCTCTTGCAGAAAGAGGTAATAGATATGAACCAATAGATATAAACGCTTCTCCAAAGATTCAGGAAATGAAATCGCCAACTGAGAATATTACTTGCGCTCTGCACTATTTCTACATACCCGAAAAACAAAGGAAGAAATATTGTGCACGGTTGTATTTCTATTGCATCTCCTGTCATCCAATGATCCGTCGAGTGGAGAAAGCGGCTCCTTCAATTCTTCAAGTGAAGTTACCTCCAAGTATGACAGTATGCAGTTCCACTTCGAGTGATAAACAGTTGACATTGACTTTATTTAATGAAGAGAAAAAAGAATCAGGGGCCAAAACATTCTGCGGAAACAACAGATTCTCTGCAACCCCAACCAAAATGAGACGCTGAAGTAATATCTTCCATTATTTGAATGCCTCCACATGGACCATTTAGTTACAACAGAAAAATATAAAATTGAAATTCACGCCTCTAACTACGCCAGCACCAGTTCAAGTACCTCCGGATGATGACAATCTCCCAGATGATATTAAAATGTTAGTCACTGAAGGCAACGTAGAGTCTTTTGTCTACTATGGAGGTTACCTATGGAAGTACAAGCAAAGTATAAAGTAACTTACAAATACGACGAAAAAGACTCTCGATACACTACCGATGAATTCTTTTGTGTTAAAGACAGACTCACAAAAAATCAGTTTAAACTAAAGAACTGAGTGTTAATTCATTTTTGCAAAAGATTTCTTTTCAAGTGAGTGTTGAGGATAGACTCCGCTAATAGAGGGGATTTAAATATTTTAATTTTGATGAGGAAAATCAAGAGATGCAGTCGTGGAAAACTTGTAACTCTCGGCAACCCCGTTCCGAAGTCGTTTGTTTTACTCAAATTTTAATAATGCTTTTCCTATTATGGTTTCTTTAACCAAATTTTTCTTTTCCAAACACAATTGTGAAGAATCAATAAGTTGTTGTCATTGCTTTCGTGCACATTTGGCTACGATCCTCCAAATACAAAGCAATGAACAGAATAATATTCACGAGCAAAAGGATTTTTATGGCTGTTTGTGGTCCGTCTTGTTGTGGAAAAACAGAAAATATTTTTCAAATGTTATTGAGAAACACTTTCTATCAAAACTTTAATTCAATGTACTATTGATATCAACACAAGCAACCAAAGTTCAGAAAAATGGAGCTTAAAGTGCACATTTTGTACTAATTTTTCTAGATTCGAATTCATTTCTCAGCTGCACAGTTGTCTGCTTGTGTTTGACTATTCTTGTGAAGAAAATTCCAGTGACAAACAGTTTTCAAAACTCGCAACTGCCGGACTCCATAGAAATATTAGCCTGATTTATGTTAAGCATAGATTATTTCAACAGAGTGAATGGTCGCGAACAACTGATCACAACACAACTCATATCATTTTGTTCAATTCACCTAGAGACATACAGCAGACCACCTATGTTGGAAAACAAATAAACAAAACTGATTTTTTGAAGGAAAACTATCTATGAGCTTTCAACAAAACAAACTTTTGGACATTCATTCATTGAGTTAGATTAAAAAATTGTTCAAATATTGTACAACCAGGTGCAACAATTTTTTATCTACTTCAAAGCAGTTATCTTTAATTTGACAGATGGAGAGAAAGGGTTATGTATGCTTTTCAAAACATTTCAAGAACTTCCTTAAACAAGCACCAAATAGTTTATAATTCGCCTTTGTGCGTGTTCGCTCAATGTTATCAATGGTAATGTTCCAGTGAAAAAGCAATTAACTAAAAAGTCAAGAGAATTCATTTACACAATTATTATCAAAGGAAACAAATTTTTTTAAAAAAACAAAAAGGTTTAGCTAAAAAACCAGAACTCATGTGAACGTTGGGATTGTCGTGCTACATTTACTTAAATCTCAAATAATGCATGCAGGAGAATCAGTTTTGATCCGTAAAAAGATGTTGATTTCAAAAAAGCCAAGCAAAGAATAAATATTTGATTATCCAATATATCAGCAAAAAGCTACTCAGTTACCTCCAAAGAACTAACCCAAATTTTGAACGGAACATGGAGAAAAAGTACAAGACGCAGAAACTTACACTGATAGGTTGATCAAGAGAACAAATAGTAGTGACAATTATGAAACAAGTAATCCAGACTCTGTGAAAACCGAATTGTTTTTAGTGATGGCAGTGAAATGGAGCCAATAATGAAAAAATGGATGAATTCAGCATTTAACTCAATGTTAGAACTGAAATTAGTGGTTAAAAACAGAACAAAAGAGCTGCAGTTGTCCTAAATAAAATTTTCATTTCAACTAAGGGTAAGGAACTTGCATTCTGATGAAGCCGGAGTGCCAGTGTACCGCTGTGAACACTGATTTCACATCACTATGCTTGCGAAATCTTGAACGACATTTCGGAAACTAACATAAACCGTTAGCACAATGTTGTCTCTACTGCTTCAATGACTTTGACTCTGCTGATTGCTTTGCCACACGCATAAGCGATCAAAATGAGCCGCCATCGAGAACTAGGTAAAAAAGCGGAAGGACAACAGAATCCTTTTTGAATGGAACGAAGGACTTCCAAAAACCCATGGAGTTCATGCCGAAGAAAAGAGACATCTTATAAAGAGCGACGTATTGAATGCATCCAAAAAACTTCATTTCGTTGCACTTTTAGATCTCTGCTGTGAAAAAAGGGAAAATGACAACGACAAATAAAATATCGAAATCTTTGCTAGCTCTGAAATGACTAGAATGTATTTGTATGGACTCTCAAGCGAAGATTTTTCCAAGATGTTGAGTTAGATGTTTCTCTTCATGTTTTTATCACAAAGCAGGATTGATTCTACGCAAAGTAAAGAGACTGGAATTCAAGATAGCGGCTTTTGCTCCCGTGCATGCATCGTGATACGTAGCTCTACCTGGATTCTTGAACAGGTGCCGTTCGTTGCTCATCATACGAAACAATTTCGACCTCAACTGCTTCTTTTATTTTTTTGCTTCCGCGTATCACATCAGAATTCGAATAAATTTACTGACAGAAGCCCGATCGGGAATTGAAAAGACGAATGAAGATACCTACAAGAATGCGGAACTACAACCAGTCGGAGACTATCAGATGCCGATGCCCAAAAACAGAATCCCGTATTTTCCAATGCATTTGTCAAATGTTTTTTAAATTATCTCAATGAAAATCAATTGTTCCCGCTAAACGAATAAAAATGTGAAAACTGCATAGGTCTTGTTGAATTAGTTTCGTTTGCAAAGTTGAGCGAACACGTTTGCTAAAGATTTACGTCTTCAAGAACCAAAACAAACCCTTCATTATGGACCGTGTCCTCCAATTTGAGAAATCCCATCACTACGTTCTCATCTTGAATCTCCAACCATTTGCTGCATACTTCAAAGGTATAGAGCGCCGTGCAGCGCAACTTATATGTCGAAATTGTTTCCATTTGTGTACCAACAAAAAACCTATTAAAACCATGTTAAGCATACAGCAATCATGCACCAGCCGAAATTGTTATGACAAAAACAGGCAACACTTCGCTAAAGTTCCGGAACTGGAACGCACGCTGGTTTCTTCCTGTTGTTTTATAGATTGATACAGAACTTTATCCTTTCCAATTGCTATAACACTACCCTCACCCTCCATTTCCTATGCAGTAGCAATCGAAAAACATGAACCTTTTGGACAAGCCATAGCAGCACTTCGAACTCAAAAAAGGTGACAACAGTTTGAACGAATTTGTAAAATCTTTGTCCGTACTAGCGCGTGACCTGTAAAACCAAAAAAAAATTTTCTCGGGACCCTACAGAGGACCAGTTCCAGTGCGTGAAACTAACACGATGTGTTGGATCTGTGACCACGAAATAAACGGTGAGGATGAGCTTGTTGCTGAACATTGTCACTATGATGATCATTTTCTAAGGTTACATTTAGTTTGTAACCCTCGCCGCAGAACATCTAACGTTACGCCAATGATTGATCATAATATCGAAAAGTATGATATTCAGCAAAAATGTCTTGTTTTGAAGAACCTGAGCAGGAAACAAAGTTTGATATTTAACCTTCTGCTGACGAAAACTATATATCATTCGTTGCCGGAGAGTTCACAGAGATTTTTGAGTTGGAGGCCCTAGAACAAGTACTCATTTTCAAGTACATAAGATTAATTGACTCGTTCAACTTCATGCCCCAATCACTCGAGTCCTTGGTAGCTGATCTGCCTGAAAAATGCTTTGACATTCTAAACTCTAAGTATGAATCTTTCTCTGACAGTGATTTTCAACTTTTCTGCCAAAAAAGTCAGGACAAATACATCAGGACAATTTTTTCAAGGCAAAGCCTTGCCGCCATTATCGGAATGAAAAAATAAATTGCACGGCCGTAAAATCACCATCAGCGAAACGTACTAAAATCATGCCCAAACAGTGTTTTCAAATTATTGTTGTCAAAACATCGGCAACTACCACCTAACCTGCAACATTTTGTTCCTGGCGTACATTTTTGAGGTTTTCAGAGGTATCTGCTATAATATTTACGGCATGGACTGGGTACAGTAGTAGGGAGCATCAAAGTTATCAATAGATGCCTTGCTCAAGGTCTTGCAAACCCGACTTGCATTTCCTAACCAAGAAGGAACAACTTGAACGTGATGCGCGGAGGAGTGTCTTCAGTCTATGAGCAATGGACCTTTCAAGCAAACAACTGCCACTTGACAAAATGTGATGCCTCTAAAACGTCCACATATGCGTTGATGCTAGCGGCAGAAAACCTTTACGGCAGCATAATGCGAAACGACCATTTGCCACTGAGGGGTTTTGCAATAGACGCTCAAATGATACTCAATGAAATACTCAAAAAGTCGTCAAGGACACAGCATGGCTACATCCTTGAAATTGATGTTGACTATCCACCCTCAATTCAAGAAACTCCTCAATCCTTCCCTCTGGCGCCATACTTCTTGCCTGAGATATAAGAAAAACTTTAAGGTACAGATAAATTTACCTGGAAAGTCATCTGGCCAAAACTCGTTCAAACATTGTTGCCTAAAACCGCTACACGCTACATTATCGGCCGGCACAATTCTATAAAGCGATGGAGCTCAAAATCGCAAAACTTCATAGGGCATTAAAGTGTGAGCAAACCAACTGGATGAGATTTTACATGGAGCTAAATTTCAGTCTCCCGATTGATGCCAGTATTGCTTTTTTGCAGAAAAACTTTATAAAAGCATGAATATATTGGCTTTTGCAGAAAATTGCACGTCCAAAAGGAACAATGACCAAGTTGTGATTGTTCAAAGAGCTGAAAGTGCGCTACAAAGGACGCAAAATTTTTACTCTAAATCATTCAAAATCTTTGGAAAAAATATGGCTGCAATGAATATAGCAAAAACGGATTTATTGGAATGAACCTACTATTGTGGGGGCATGTGTCCTTGATCTGGCCAAGCTAAATATGTGCCAATCCCACTACACAGTGATGAAACCAAATTTCGATTGCAAAATTTTCTACTCGGATACGGATTCTTTGCTATATCGAATTAATACAATAGACATTAATAAGATGTAAGCCGAAAAATTCATATTTTTCAGTATTTCAATTTTCCGACTATCCACCACTGCACCCGATTTTCTCCAAAGTGAACGAATTTTTCCTCTTGGAGTTTATGGACGAGTTTGAAAGCGTGCCTGTTCAATAATTTTGTGCTCCCAAGCCGAAACACAGTTTAGTAATCGCAATTAGTGACTTAGTTTTCAACAAACTCACGCGTATCAAAAACAGCCTTTTAGTTGGAACTGTTCCTGAAGTTCAGTATTTTACTTTAGATGGTGGGTAGATGAAATCGGCTAAAGGTGTCACAAAGTTAGCACAACGACAGCTGACGCATGACAAAATCAAAGAAATTCTCTCCTCTGATAAATTGATCCGCAATCATAACCATAGAATAGCCTCTAGCAGCCACCAACTCTATACAGTAACCATTAATAAAGTGGCGCTCAACGCTTTCGACGATAAACGATACATTCTTGACACTGGGATCGATACGATGCCATTTGGTCACAAAAATTTTTGTTCAAGATTGTTTTTTATAATAAAGACAACAATTTGAATAATGAATCGTTAAAATCACCGCAATGAAAAAATCTGATATTGATTCTGATGAAATTGCCGACGAAAACGACATAGAGGAAGAAATTCTAGAGTATAACCTATTGATTGATTATAAAGCGATAGAATCAGACGCTTAATTAGCAAAACAACGCGCTATTTCCTATTCAATTTGACGCTTTTGTACGCGTTGATTTCTCTTGTCTACATAAATTCTGCTCTATGGGTTGTATCGAAATATTTAAGCTTTAAATCTCATCTATTTTGCTAGATTTTGCAACAAATAAGCAAGGCAAGATGAAACTAAAATGGTTTTCCAATAGCGCGAAATATATACATCAACAATAAGCTTTTCAGACAAATACATATAGCGCAATTACCACTTTTTAAACATAGAACAACTCTTCTACGGGATCAGGGATCTCCCACTGCCAAAAGGATTTCGAAGGATCCCTCGATATTCCCGCATATATATCATACTACTGACATACAAGGTTTTTTCCTCCAGGTTTCGTATCGAAAGTTTGACAGAATCGAAAATAGGATGCTTATTTGGTCAAATAAAGAATAGAACACTGAGTTTGTTTGTTTAAATTCAGGAAACCTTTAATAATATAAGTATAAAAATAAACGATTTTTTATATCATCCCCATGTTCTGTTTTTCATTCCTTGAAATTTTTTCAGCAAAGTTTGACATTTCAAATTTTCGCAGAACATATAAATTTGAATTCTATTGAGTTGTTTAATTGATAGAATTTTGTCAACCATTAAAGAAACAATTCGTTGCACCCACTCAGTCTACTTTTCAAGCCAAAAATAATTCGATTGAAATAGTATATAAGAAAAACCTGACTAAATACACAAATACACATTTTTATTTTAAAAAACATTTTTATTTAGACTAAATCGAAGCCAAACTGTTGAGAATGTGATCGAAAAAAAAATCAGATTTGTAACAGAGAAAAATCATTGTTTACTAAGTTTTCTGTTTCATAGAAATAAACACTGCAATTTAAAGTTTCGAGGCTGTCAAAAAATGCATGCAAAATTTGCTTACTTAAATTGTGCATTAATTTGACTTATTTTTTTCGCGGAGGCAATCTTTTTCAACGCTGCAAACATTTTGGTGAATGACACAAAAGGGAAAACGGGCAAATGAAATCAAATTAGTCTGTAAATCAAAAGGGATAATTTCTCTTTTTAATTTCAGCAAGCATTTGATCGAAAAAGATAACACTCAAATAAGTGGACTAAAACAGTGTAATTGTATTGCTTTTCTAAGAGTGTTAAATTTCTCTAAAATTTGTAGTGTATTTCTAAGATTGTAAAATTTCTCTAAAATTGTATTGTTTTTCTAGGAGTGTAATTTCTTTAAAATTATAGTGTATTCCTAAGAAAGTAATTTCTATAAAATTACACTCCTCCACTCTTTTCCCTACTAAAATTTCGACCTAAAGAGTGTAATTTTTTAGCGTGTAAAAAGAGTGGAGTAAAGGGTGTAAGTTACTAAAAATTACACACACTTTTCCCCGCTATTTAAGAGCGGAAATTGCTTTACACCCTTATTCTCGCTTAATAACGGTGGAATACGGGTGGACACCTCGGCCGGGGAACATAGACATACGACTAGTTCAATTAAATGTGTATGGAAGCGACTAAATGGAAAATCTCTGTGAAATTAAGGAGATATTATCAATTTGTGAGAACGAAACGTACGCTCGAATAAGTTCAAAAATTAACGTAATGTTACCTGGAATTGGGCACATAATTCTTAAGATTTGTAATTTACGGTAAATTATTCAGCCAACAAAAAATAATATACCAGCTTTTTGAGATACAACTAGCCTAACATTCACTGGATATACAATCAAATCCATTTTTGCAGGCAAAAGTGAACTGTAAACTCTGATGAAATTGTTGAAATTTTCCCAGAAAAACATGATTAGATTCAAAACTTTTTTCTAACGCTTCATGAGCGAAACTCAGGATAACTAAAACAGAAAACCCGGATGATAAATTGCTGAAACGGTAACATACATACTTTTCGTTGATTGTATTCTTGTCATTTACAATTATGTTCCTCTAAAATTCCTATAGATCCTGTATAACTTCAGTCTTGTTCTCTGGGCTTGTTTAGATCAATCTTTTAACGCTTCTTTCATTGTCACTCAATTCCACTTTCTTTTTAATGCGACAAACATGGTTTTTGTACTCAACGCTTCAGTTATCTGATTTCCATATAAAACTGTGACTTGCTTTCCTCTTTTTAAAAAGTTTTTAGAGTGACACCATAAATCCGTTATTTTCTCTAGGGGCAACGCTTATAACTTTTCCAAAGGCTAATTGAAAGTCATTGCGATATAAAATTTTGATCAGAATCTCGTCAGCCGAGTGCAGTCGGAGGCAGACTGTGGCCATCAACAGGGCTGATGGTTATAAAAACTGGCCAAAAAGAGCAGTCAGTTCGAGCTCTGAGAAATTAGCTTTTAAACTGATTATATAGTGATTCAGTAATGCTTGATACTGATATTGTCTTCACGAGCGCTGAACTACAATGACGCGTAAGTCCAGGTACTTTTAAACTTTTTTATAGTGATTGATAGTGATTTCAGGCGTACAAGAATATGGTTAGCTGTTTCAAAGGTTTGAAGGTCTGCTCATATTTGTGCCTACCTAACTGTGATCAAAGACGGTTTCAGCCACCCAAAATCGAGTCAGAAACTTTTTTCTCGAGATTGGAATAGTTCATTATGTGAAGATACGGCGAGTTATTGAATAATTGGCCAGATTAAGCATAAAAATAAGAACTAATTAAATTGAAGTAATATCATTTGAAATTATACTAGAAATAAACTATTGGTTATCTCTAAACCTCGTTCACTTTGGCAGTAATTGGTACCAAAAAGAACAGAAAAAATTAGAGAAAAAATAAAGCATTGGTAATGTAAAAGAAAACTGGGATCCTTTCCTGTCTGTACCCTTTCCCCTGTTAAACGCAAAAAAAATGTTGCAAACAATTATTTTGAGAGTTCAATCCCCTGCCTCCGTGAAGCTGTCTGTGTGAGGATGAGCTCTTACTTAACCATAGCTTCAGGTCGACCATAGCCTGATCAATGTTGGCTGCAATGATGGTACCACGTGAAAGTTTCAGACGCAAAAAAAGTGGCAATCGTCACCAAAAAAAGTGCAATGATGCTCATAAAAAGAACAGTCTGAAATGTTGGGAATAATAAGAAGAAGGGCAGCTGAGAACAGGCCGCGGTGGCCTAATGTTGTTCCATTGCGATTAAGCAGGAACAAATTATTATTATTATTATTATTATTATTATTATTATTATTATTATTATTATTATTATTATTATTATTATTATTATTATTATTATTATTATTATTATTATTATTATTATTATTATTATTATTATTATTATTATTATTATTATTATTATTATTATTATTACTATTATTATTATTACTATTATTATTATTATTATTACTATTATTATTATTATTATTATTATTATTATTATTATTATTATTATTATTATTATTATTATTATTATTATTATTATTATTATTATTATTATTATTATTATTATTACTATTATTATTATCACTATTATTATTATTATTATTACTATTATTATTATTATTATTATTATTATTATTATTATTATTATTATTATTATTATTATTATTATTATTATTATTATTATTATTATTATTATTATTATTATTATTATTATTATTATTATTATTATTATTATTATTATTATTATTATTATTTATACTTGCAATGGCAGGTGCTCTGTATTTGGGCTGTGCATAGCCGCGTACTATGGGGGTGTGGCAGTAACGGAAATGATCTGCAATTTCTTTCCTTCTTATGAAATATAATTTCAAGCACATGAAGTTCAGGTAATCGATCTCAAAATGGTCTAGGCTTGGATTGCAAGAAAGTTTGGACAATTTTCTTGGCTGAATCCGACCAGAGATCACTGTGGTCTGGGATGGTCTTCTGATCAGAGAAGCCGCTGAGCTCATTTCGAGTGGATGAAAGTCTGGTCAGAGTGGATGAAATTTGAGTGGATGAAAGTCTGGTCAGAGGTCATTATGGTCTGGGAGGTTTTTTTTTATCCGAAGTCAATTTGAACAGTCTGAGATGTGGGAATAATAGAAAAAGGACAGCTGAGAACAGGCTATTGTTAATGCAGACTCAAAGCCTAATGCTGCTCCGCTGCGATTACACAGAAAATTTACTTATTATTTATTATTATATCTGGGATTGTCTGCTCACAGGGAAGTGTCGGGAAGTATAGGGAAGTATAGGCTGTAAACGCAAGACCTCAACCTAGCTTGTCCATTCTTAAGTCTGATCGACATATTCAATTTGAAAAAAAAATTGATTTTAAATAAATTTTTTGTCTTTCGGTTTACTGTCCCAGCTTCCTATAGTCATATCTTTTTCAGAAGTGCTTTCTTGATTCAATTGTTCTGACTACTTAAGTTTAATGACATTGGTAAAAAACAATGCTACATGTATGCAATTTTTAACGATACAACTTCGTGGCCTCCTCCTCTGAACAGAATGTTGCCGATAAAAATACGAATAGAAAATAACTTGTATAAAGATACAATTAACAGAAGATTAAGAAAACACATTACGAAGTTAAATCGACGTTAAATTGAGGTGTGTGTGTCTGTGGTATTCAAGCAGTGATACAGTTTCTATAACATACAATTTGATAAGCTTCGTTTTGAGAGTTGTTTATTGTTTTAACTTAAAAACTTAACCATCTGATAATATGTCATTTGAAAACTGTTTATTTTTCGGACGTAAACTTTGTGTGAACAAATTTTACTATTGTGTCAAGTGCAGTGTGTAAGACAAAAGCTCTAGACGGCCAAATGGCAAATTTAATCAAGAGAAGCAAAATGCGAGTGTAATAGTGTAAAAAAATATTAGTGCAGAATTAATTGACAATTGTTGAGTTCAAATGTGAGTAGACGAGGAAAGATTTTGAAATCACGATTTCTCGAATATTGTGCAAATAAACAAATATTCACCGAGACTATGTCAGAAGTTAGGAAAATTTACGCTTATTTCAGTTCAAAGAACTGAACTCTCTGAATTTATGATATTTGGTCATTGGTTTGCCATTTGGCGGTCTATACAGCTGATTAACTTCTTAAAAACTTCTGAAAAAAGTTTTCCGCGATCAGGTAAATAGAGGAGGAGAAAAGTGAAGAAACTGAGGAAGATAGATTGACACACAAAAGATTGGTACAGAAATCCTCACAGTTGCATTGGGCGAAAGTGGACACACGCTATGGTTAGTGAGTTTTCTACCATCATATCTCCCAGAAAGGTATTGAATTGCACCAACCCTGTTTCAGGTTTCATAGAATGATCTTTACAAAACATTGTTATCTAACTGTCTGCTAAACGTGGCGACGAAAATAAACCTAAGTCTAGTTTTCTGAAGACTTTGATGCCGTGAATATTAGCCGGTAGAATATTGACCAAATCATAGTTACCTTTATATTGTTGCATCCGAGAAAGTTTCCTTCATTGTCCTTAGTTGTTCTTATAACTTTTTTTTTAAAAATGACAACTCTATGTATTTGCTAGCCCCACTGTTTTTGTTAAAATCATTTTCGACTCTTTTTGAGGGCATAACAGCCAAACAAATCTGGTTTCATTTAGGAGCTAACTCACCAAGAATTTCAATACAAAAATATTTTTAAGATCCCGTCGTTTTGAAAAAAAAATTATAACAATTTTGAACGGTGCAATTTCTTCATATTTAGGCCCATTTAAAGCGCTTTCAGCCAGTTTTGCCCATTCGCGATGATTTTGCGGATTCTTAGTACTTTTCTGCAGTTCGTTACAAACACAAAAGCCACAAAAAGTTCAGTCTTGTAGATAGTTATCAGTTTATCTGCTCCTCTCAACTGAGAAAGCACAGAAAAATTTTTCAAAAAACTAATAAGGTAAAACAACACCTGTGCTAGATTTTTAGCATGCATTTTCAACAAAAATAGGTAAAAAACAGTTTTAAGGAAGAACCTACAACACAAGAGAAATTTTAGACAGGAACAAAACATTTCGCATCAAAATCCATTACAACAGCTAAAATTCAGCCGAAATTGTGTCAGTTGAGTGCTAAAATTCAAATTATAACCACCAAAAGATCAATCAGATCCTTTGTTAGTCATTAGAGAGCAACTAGTAGAAAAAAATTATGTTTGATCATCAGCTGTGAAGCACCGAAGGACGTCTACTTTTTAGCGTTTTTAACTTTCAGTTTGTTGTCGTCATATAAATTTGTTGACGGTTTTTATACCAAAAATCTCAACTGTTAACTGGAGTCTATCATTTTAAGTGCCTTTTTAATAAATGATGACACATCGTGAGGGACAAAACGGGGTTTTTCATTATTGCGGGGAGAAGCATAGCTAAATTGGAATTTTGAAAACTCCCTCATTACAGTGCAGAGGTATACCCAAATCGTCACGGGCAGATATGACCGATGTGTGTATCTCGTGTTCGTTTTTACTATGTTAATACATTGAAAGTTGTACAATATTGCGGAAAATAGCTACTTTAGCAGAAACCGGCAAAATGGAAGGGAATATCGTATCCCGTGTTCGCAAAAGTGTCCTAATTTTAGCCGCGGAATACAAGTACAAACTTAATAACCTATTTTTCGCGCGAGTTGTATCACGCATCCGCTCAATTTACGTATCAATTTTTCGCACACAATGTGGCCCGATTTCGCATATAATCCGCAATTAAGCCTAATTTAATGCGCTTTGAGCATCAAAGTGATTATTAAAGCTTTATTAACTACTTTTGTTAAAAGGAACCATTAATTGTCTTATTGTTAAGAACATCTTCGATTTTATTAAAGCTTTATTACTACTTTTGTTAAAACGAAGTCCCACATTATGCTGATTATACTGAGAAGTACTCCCACATTAACAAACAAAGCCTTTTTTGGCCAATGAAAATAGATTTGATCAGTGAAAAAAAGATTCGGCCGCTCTCAAAATTGACAAACAAAGCCTTTTTTCTGAGGGATTTTTTGGAAAAAAGTCAATTTTTGTGGCACTGGGACGTATACCATATATTTGACTAAATAAGTACGGCCAGTACCACATTGACAGTCACCTGGCTGCATTCGGTGGTCTATCGAGCTGAAACAGTTAAGCATTTGTCAGAAAATTTAATTAAGATTCTAAATCTAAATGTTACTAAAATAAACAACATAGAAAATACACACAAGGATTGCTGACACAATGATTGCAACAAGTGTACCGATAGACATTGTCTTGAAACAAGTGTCCCGAGAAGTGAGTGAAGTGAAACTCAGAGGGCCGCTGCATTTAAATTTGATTGCAAAATAGTTCTGTAATCCTCATCTGGGGTGTTGTTTATCAGAGTTGTTATCAGGGTTATTTTTAGCAGCTTCAAAACGTAATCTCTACATTCGGCGATATTGATCATTCTTATAACGTTATACTGCCTTTCTAGTTTTATGGCATCCCATTTCTCATCGAGATATTCGTCTAGGAGATAAGTGGGGATGTCATTACTTTTCGTCGGTTTTAAGGCATATCTGATCTGATGTTTGCTCTCCATTAGACACAACGCCTTTCTCAGCTGCTCGTTTACGGGAAAAAACTCCGTCTGCGTGATGTCCAAGATAAACCAGGCATGCCCCCAACAATTAGGATGTGCATTAAATCAATGGCAACAAAAATATGTTGCTTTTTGTCAATATCGGATGTCCTCAAGAGGTCCTCAATTCTTAAGTTGGAGCCATTTAGAATTGTTTTTGCTGCAGATAAAATTTTTCTTTTTTATGCTCTATGGTTGAATTGGCTATTTCATCAATAAACCTAGCATTTAGGTAAAATTTTCCGTCTATAGAACGCAGGTTTTTCCTGTAGCAGCTTCTTATCTCCTCTTGTTCGTCCATTAACAAGGTAAGATTGCACAGAGGTAAATTTCGGTAAAAAATCAACTATGAATTGATTACCGCTTTTTTGTTGCTAAATTTGATTTAACGAGTGCCTTTCAATTGATTTTGTTCAATTTTAATGAGTTTTTTTCCAATGAAGTTGTTAAATACAGTACTCAATAATTTTGCGTCTAATTACGGGTTTTCAGGTGTCAGGAACAATCCATCGATTTTTCTCCGGAAAATCCCTCAATTCTGCGTGTGTTGTAGTTAACTCTTTATACCGCCATTTACAGGTGTCTATTAAATTTGGACTCATTTACAGGTTGCGTCTGTTTACAGATTCATAGAGTACTATTACCTTATCAACGAACCCCTTTATGTTGGGTTTAGTTTGCTCACAAATACGAAAACCCCACAAGTTGTGAAAACCCATTTTCCATGTGAACTGGTACCGTAAGCATTTGAAAAATGAGGAATGTCGTGTCATTTAACGGAACCCGAAAGACATAATTGTGAATTAATCTCACTTTTAAAGCGTCCCTTTACAGGTTTGTAGGTGCGGGTGAGTAGGTGGGAGAGTGAGACGATTAAACACAAGGTCCATAAAAAACAAAGTACCCTTGCAGACCCCCTCTTACATTAATGTCAAAATTTGCCTTAAAATTGATCTTTAAGAAAGTAATGGCGAAACGACAATTTCGTTTTTGGGTCTATTCCCAAGTTTACAAGCCTATTTATTTTTTTCAGAAAAATCCCTCCATTTTGGTCTCTCTCTCTCTCTCTCTCTCTCTCTCTCTCGCTCTCTTCGTCTAAAATTATTTTCCTCTATTTTTACTATTAGTTAAGACAAACTGCAACCGTGTCAAAAAAGAAAAATTCCTCCGTTGAAGTTGGAGTTTTGTCGAATTTTATTTTTTTCCGAAAAATCCCTCCATTTTGTTCTCTCTCTCTGTCTTCCTCTAAAATTATTTTCCTCTGAAGAGTTTGCTGAGCTTTTTTTGCTATTAGTTTAGTCACACTGCATCTGTGTCAAAAAATCCTTCGTTGAAGTCGGAGTTTTGTCGAATTTTATATTTTTCCCGAAAAATACCTCCATTTTGTTCTCTCTCTATGTCTTCCTCTAAAATTATTTTCCTCTGAAGAATTTACTGAGTGATATTTACTATTAGTTTAGACAACTGCATCCGTGTTAAAACTGAAATAATCCTCCGTTGAAGTTGGAGTTTGTCGAATTTTATTTTTTTTCCGAAAAATCCCTCCTTTTTGCGCGCACTCTCTCTCCCTGCTTCCCTCCCTCTCTATCTTTCTTCCTCCCTATCTCTCTCTCTTTCTCTCTCTCTCTCTCTCTCCTCCCTATAAATAAATCACACAAATAATACGTTCATATATACACAATCTATGGCAGTAGACATTAAGACATTAGGCATTAAGGCATTAAGCCATTTTGGTAGTTTTTTTTGGTAGTTTTTGGATACAGAATTACTGATTACAGAATTGTCATTCCCTGTCAATAGAGTCATTGCAGTTGCGGTGGATTTGTGTGACCATTTGATGTTTGACCATTTGATGTTTGTGTGACCATTTGACCAAGTGCTGCGAACAAGTGACCAGATGACCTGAAACAGTCCGGGGAATTAATTTGTCTTTGTTACTTGGTGTTATTTAAATCAATGTAAAGCTTTAAATAGCTTCAATAAAATCTTAATTTATTATTAAATATTAAACCACTTTTGCATGCTCGAAATGCGCGCATTTAATTAGGCTCAATTGCGGATTAGAGATACTTTCAATGCGAATAATAGATACCTAAATTGAGCGGAAACGTACTACAATATTTGTTACCTATTTTTCGCACCGAATGTTCTTTTATTTCGCAAAATTGGCGGAACCCCTTTTGCGAAATGTAAGATACAAAGGATGTCATCTAATTTCGTTCATTTTATGTAACTAATTTTCGAGCCAATTTTACTAAGGCGGAAATTTTGGGGTATACCTCTGCACTGTAATGCTGGTTTTTTGATGAACACTGAACATGATAGATTTTCTCGGAGAAAATTTAAGCGAACATTTTGCGGCGAATGAATTTGATAACCAAGCCATCTACATTTCAAAAAATCACGTTAATAAATTTCTTTTCCCAGTTCTAATTATTTTAGTTCTTTCCCATTGGTTCAAAAAGATTGAACAATTTTTGTAGACCTGACGGCTATACTAGAGTTTTAATTTTTTATCTCCACTCATTGCCATGATGTATTTTTCACACTAACTCTCTCTAAAAATTTTGACGTTTTTCTGAAAGAGTTGTAGCAGCCGGCGACAATTTTTGCAAAAAAAATTGGTGGCTTCCTAGATCCATTTGGGAATTTTTCATGGCTACTATGCCAAAATCTTTGAAAACATATATGTAGTAAGTTTGAAAAAAAACTTAACAGAAAATTGAATTTCATTGAATTTGGGTATAATTTAGAGGATTTAGTCATTTGGCTGTAACGTATTGTCATTAGTTTGTCATTAACTAAAGTTTTCAAATAGCTTTTTCTGAAAAGAACGGTTGTTTTCTTTGTAAATGCTACTGTTTTCGGATTGTGATTAGAAATGTCATACCAATATCACTGAGATAAAAGTCATGTTAGTCCTTCATTATGCTTCATTGTACTAATGGACTTTTTTGTTAAAAACTTTTTCAACTCTTCAGCTCCTTTAGAAAATAACGCGCACCAAAAAATTTATTGCTGTCTATCTTGAAAAACAATTGCAATCATCTGAGGAACTTTTTCGGTGAAAAATGAAAAACATTTGATGCACGGACACTGTGTAGTCACTGCTTCAACGTTGCAAAAAAATTTTCGTTGCCACTTTGTTCTGAAACATTTTTTTTAAAAATGCTAGCGTGTCTGATAGTCTACCGTATGCTGTGATTTTTTTGCCTCTTGTGCTCTCAATCATGATTGTATTTTTCCACTGCACTGAATCAGGCGAGCCTTCTTGGTGTTCTTCATTGTTAGTTAATAGAGTGCCAGATGGTGAATTCTTTGGTCATTAAAATGATTTTAGGATTTGCTTTAATTTATTTGTTTCATCTCAATTAAAATCTAATTTTTTTCCAATTTTGGTGTAATTAATTAATTTATTTAGTGTAGCAACTGCTACACTTGGTTTCGAGATTTCTAAAGAGTTTCTCATTTTTTGGAGCGTTGTCCTCAATGAATTCTATTTGTTCAGCTCGGGGCTTTTAATTAGTTCTCGCTATCGATCTTTAGTTACACTAACTTGGAATTAAACTCCAATTTAGACAACTAATGCTAATTATTACAGAAAAATATCGCAACCATTATTTTTCCATTTAGCATAATTCAACTTTTAAGGAGAAAAATATGGTTACTGAATTAAGACCAGGATTTTCGTGCGATTGTTTGCTCTCTTTTGCCCCTCTTAATATATTAAATGTAAAAAATACAAGGCGGCTCGGTAATGTGCGATCGCACATAAGGTTCCGACCCCGCTCATCCACAATTTTGGCATAATTGTCAACCAAATGAGGAAAAGATAGAAAAACATAAAAAAATTCAAGTATTTTTCAAAAAAAAAAAAAAATGGTGTATGATCGAAAAGATAGCCTCCAAAGCAAATAACTCAGTGGAGTAAAAAATGATGCATTAGATTGATGAGATATGCCGATATTAAGAAAGCGAGCGAAGACGAACGGCAAAATTAAACAACAACAACAAACATTAATAACATCAAAAAACTTATGTCCGTTTTAAAAAACAAAACTTAATAACAAATTCATCAAAATAGCGTCAGATAAAACTGAAAATAAACAAAATAACTTGTAATTCATCAGAAAAAAATGGTTATTCACCAGTTCATAAAAAAGCTTGGTAAAAATTAGACAAAAAACAACAGAAACTTTAAGGTTAGAAAATTCGCTGAATTTAAAAAAAGAACAATTAATTTCAAAGTAATGAAATCCATTAGGAATCAAATAAAATATCCCAGAGGTTTACAATCACCAATGTGTTTATAGAAGGGAATTAGGAACTCTTGATATTCAGTTTTTTATGCAGTTACAAAAAGAACAACAAGGAGACAACAAACTAAAAATCAATTAAAATTTGCCAGAAATTGCTTTGGAAGCCGTAAAGCCATATCTTGGCCCCCAAAATATGCTCAATTGCACCTTCGTCGAACACCAAAAATGTATTATGTGGCCGCTGATTAGTGAAAATAAGCAACAAATAGACAAAAAAGAAAAAAGCAAGATTATGTAAAACTTGTCTTTATCGAAAAAAATTTATTTCCAAAGACATGAAAGCCAATAATTACAAAATGAAAAAATTGAATAGGTTCGTTTATTCCCCCAAAAGAAGCCCTCGAGACCTGAAATTATCTAGAACATGTCTTACGTCTACAAAAAGAACGTAAAATATGACAAAAATCAAAAATTAATTTTTTTTTTGTGAAAAACCCGTGTCGGAGCCAGTAAATTCATAACGAATTCTTTAAAAACATTAGATATTTCGACACCAATCCCTTTTGACACCTACCTTTGACAACATTAATGTCATCTTTAACCTTTAATTAACGAGACCAGGTAACAAACAGTCAATAAAGGGAACAAAATTGCGAAATTGAATTTTTTTTTCATTTTTCAAAACAATTGTTTTCAAAGTCATGAAAGCCATTATCTATCTTCTAATATCAGAACATCCGCCCATCTACTCTTCCAGGAAAAGCCAATCAAACCGGGTCATTGTACAGAAAATTAAATACGACTAAAAAGACAAAGTAAAAACGAAAGTTAAAGACAAAATTAAAATATTCAATTAAATTTTTCGAGAAAGTATTGTCGGAGCGGTAAAGAACCACAATCTATATCTTTAAGGATTTAAATAATATCAATAGTGCGTTATTTTGAACGCTAAAAGTTTGATATATGAACTGACAATAACGTGATAATTTGACAAAATTAGAAAACATGAAAAATGGGCGAATACCCAAAAATTAAAAAAATTTTGAAATCTAGTAGTATCAAAGCCAGAACACCATAACTTAAGGCGTAAAACCGCAATAAAGACTAAATTTGAATTCAGCAGAAGGAAGGACTGATCTTTGATTGCTGACACTAAGCTACAAGTTGACCAAAGTAAAAGAAAAATGGAGGCAAAGTTCAATAAGCCATTTTTTTTTAAAATCAAATGTTTTAAAAGTCAAAACGACCAAAAGCTATCATGCAATTAACTAGATAAATTAATTTGGAGCTGATTAGGAAGCCAATAGGATCTATCACTAGTGAGTCGTGATTTGAATTGTTCTGTTATTTAATTAACATAAAAAAGATCATTTTTTTAAATTAAAAAACCGATTGATGACAATCGGAATCATTTTTTGGATTGTAACGGTCCAAGATTGGTACAGAACTAGTCCTGCTAATGTTGTTTGTCCATTAAAAATATTTAATTTTTGGAATGTCATTGATATAGTTATTTTGTTTGTTAAAAAAATCAAAAGTAAATGCTGCGTTTTTGATAATCAACGAATAAAGTTAGCTAAAAACGGCAAAGTTTTTTTTACAGAGCACTCTTAACGCAAGTTGAAGTGGATTTAGCCCGCCCCCTTTTCAGTCTACAAAGACTGTGTTAGTGGTGTTTGGGTGTGCACTTTCTGCAAACTTAATCAGAGTGGACTAAAGAAACTTATTTCGTGCTGTTTTTGATGAAAAAGTCTGAATTTTGTGAAATTTTTAGCAGGAATTTGTAACAAAAAATTCAATTAAAATAACCGACAATGTATCGACAATGTATTTTGTCTTTAAACGTAAAATCAACAACATCTTCATGAATTTTTTTTTCAAATTTTGTCAAAATTGGCAAAATTTTTGGTCAAAAATTCCGAAAAAAACTGAATGAAATCAATGGAATTTACTCTATTTTCTCGAAAGTTTAAATCTCGATATCTCCCTGTCAAAAACGAAAATCAAAAAAAATTTTGAATTCCATATTCTACGCTGGACAAGCTTTCTAATGATACCAGTCTCAACTCTCTACGATGAATATATCGATCGGCCAAAATTGACTGAACAAAAAAAACCCAGTTGAGTATATAGTTCCTCCCCCCTCAAGAGGGGTCGGAACAATTAACCTAAATTTCATTAGAATAAAATAGAAACTTTAGCAGGAAAGTCCTTGAAGTCTTCAGAAATAGATTGATTTATTTTGAAATAATGAGAACTACAATATTAGTGTGTATAATTATAAGTGTCAATATCTAAAAATTTAGGATTGTTATAGAAGTAAAATAATTTATGCCAACCCAGTGAAATGAAACTTGAAACATCTTGCTAAGAAGCATGATAAAACTTGACAAATCTTGGCAAGATCTTGGTGAGATTCGTGGCAAGGAAACGTGAAGATATGAACGAACCTGTAAGTTCTTTGCAAGAAATTCAAGAAATAAGATCTTATTAAGATAAATAAAAAAGAATTATGATCATAACAATATTTTGTTATTACATCGCCGGATAACGAAAACTTTTTTAATCTGCAGTCTGATTCGAATAAAGCGATTTCATTGTACGGTTGCTGCTGAAATCTGTTTGTGGTGTCGTTCTCGATTGCTTGTTCAATGCTTACACCATCCGCGCGCTAAAACAATCCTCGAGAGTCAGCGATCACCGTTCTTGGATTGTAGTGATGGCTCGACACTCTCAGTCTTTCAATATACAGACCCTCATACTTTTCAGTAGCTAACAAAACCTTATCAGAGCAGAGGTACTTTTCTTGGAAATTGCTTCCTTTAATCTGAAACATCAATGCACCACATCTTGGAGATTTTTTGAGTATTTTAGTGGCTAAGTTTTGATTATCTTTTCTGGAACTTACTTCTAATGTGTTTCCCTAACTGGTAGGGTGCGTTTTGGCAAAACTTGGTTGAATTTTATTTGGTTTAATGGCATTTGATTCAAATTCATCATTGGAAGTTGATAACAAAAAAGTAAAGCGCAATTCTTTTTTATAGAGATACAATTAAAATTTCCAGAGCTGTACTAAATAAAAGAATTGCATCAACAGATTGGAGAAAAAGTTATCAACAAAAGGAAGTATTGTCCGAATTTTAACTGTCTTTATATTTGTTCGAACAAGTTTTGAAGACATTATTTTTCATAAAAATTGGGAAAAGAAATGATGAGTACAAACACAAATAAGTGGATATCTAATGAATTAATAAATTTTATTGACGAAAACATCAAGTTTTCTATTTGGAGGAAAAATCAGATGATTCAACTTATAACGCATTGACAATTATCAAAAATTGCTACTATTGCACAAATAAATAAAATAAGCCAGGTATACTAAAAAAATGTGCCAGGCTCTTCCTTATTCGAAGCAGAAACGAAATTTTTCAGATACAATTCAAACAAAGGTAAGAATAATATCAAACTATGAATTTAGGCCAATAATATAATCATAAATGATGAAAAGCTCGCTAACGCAATGAATAATTGTTTTCCGACTTTGCGATTTTGTTAAGGGGCAAAAAATGTAGCCTTACCGAATTTTGTTTTCGAAAAATGTTTTTCAATCAGATGAATAACGTGAAAAAGTTATATGACGTCATTGACAAAATACCACATAAGAAAGCGTCGGTTCCTAGTTTTTTAGCGCTTAGCTTATCGATTGTTTTTTATGTGAACAAAGTATTTCCAGGTTTGTTTTATAAGCATATGCGTGATCCCGGTTATCAAGGAAATTACAGATCAAATTTGGTGACACCAAGCCTTGCTACGATTTCTGTAAGGTTTCTGTCGCAACAAACAAAGAAAACAAAAAAACTGAGATACATATTTACTTTTGAATTTGTGAAAAAAAATTATCGAATGACAATGTTTTTCAGTTCATCAGCAGAAAAAAACGAACAAACAGAAAAAAGAAGTTGATAGTATTTTATCAGTCTACCAAGAAAGTTTCTACGAACTTTTTACACTATTTTTTTTCCAGAAAATTACACAGTATGGATTTGGCGTGGAATCAAGAATCATTCTATGATCAATAGAAAACAATGCATGAAAAACAAAATCATATTTCTATATTGGATGACAATGAACCAAATACCTCAGGGAACAGTCCTCGGTCCATTGATCTTGTTATTATGTACTATTGAGGAGAAATAATAAGAAAAATGGGAGGAGAAACGAGTTTAACATTTCTTGAAGGGCACATTTTTATCTCACTCGAAAACAAATAAAGACCCTCTAACAAAAGCAACTTAAGACATTGATATGAACCAGATTATAAGAACAATGATCAGAATTGAAACTAAAGTTACTGTTTTTTCAAAGGAGTCAGTTGCGAATTGCGATAACTTTTGAAAGCAAATAATAAAAAACAAGATTAATTGATAGTTTGATTCGAAATAAATTGATGTTTGATGCAGAACTAAATTAAATGCTGATAAAAAATTGCAACTGCTATTAGAGCAATCTATCAGTGAGACATCTAATATAGTTAAAAGCAATAGTTTTTTTTTGAACCTTGTGTCTTGTCAGGTTTTATTTCCAGTGCTTTTTCCCAATCTCTGCCTGCTTCATCACTGCAGAAATCAAGGAGTCGGAAACTAATTAGTCGATTAAATTAGGGGTAATAAAGTTTGCCTTTGTCGTTAAAATTTTGAATGCGAAAAGGAATTTACTTTGAAGATAAAATTTTACCCGCTCTTCTTTTCATTAAGACAATTTATTTTTTGTTCAAGTTTTTGATATATTTTAGCTCTATAAAGAAAGGAGCCGAATATCTAAGAAAGTTTTGATATTGTGATGTTTTGTCATGTTTTGCAATGTTTTGTCAAAATTCAGAGGAGAGAAAGTTCTCAGACAGAGTACTGTTTTCTCAAAAATATAGGTCAATGTAAATAGAGTCACAAATCTTAATTAGAATTTTTTTCAGGAAATTGGAATAATTTACAAACAAAAATACGGAACTAAGGAACAAACATTTAGATTTGCGAGGAATTAAGTAATAAGTACAAGGTTTTAGTGTTTATTTCTGATAATTCTATGCGGAATAAACTATTCATATGTTCATGAATGATTCTCTAGATGTAAAAGTCTTACCAATCTCTTTTGTCATGGTTATAAAATTTCATTTACCTTGCAACAAAGAATTTTAATGTGAGCTTCACAAATAAATCAATAAAAACAAGTTTTGTTCCACTCAAGGTCAGGTGTTCAATCTAAAACTGTTCTGATTCTACCTACTTGGGTCGCGCACGGGGGTGAGTTCTGGATCCTTCCACAGAGTATGAAAGCAACCCTACCGTCTGGGTTTTGACTGATCAAGGTTCCATCCAGAGTCTGTAAGGTCTTATCAGGGAATTTCCCCTGTCCAGAGTTTGTATAGTATAGTGGTGTGCTTCTGAGCAGATCCCTAGAGTTTCTACGGTCTGATCAAAATCATTTCCAGAGTCTGCAAAGTGTGGTGAGAACCAAGAAGTCCAGCCGCAGAGAGCAGTTTGACCACTGAAAAAGAAGTATAAAAGAAGTGGCAATGAGACTGTTCTATAAAAAACTTGTCGTATTTCAGGTGATAAGAACAAAATACAACGTGTGCGACTCAAGTTGGTATTACCATAATTGATTTCTGTCTGGATTGTCTCGCACCCCCTGTGCGGGACCGAAGTCTGTCTGCTCAGAGCTAACTTGAGTCACCGACCTCAGCCTGTGTAACCTTTTGGTGAATAAGAAAATTATAATTATTTTTTTTTTCAAGATAATGTAGTTGCCTCGAGGACTTCCTCAGACAGATATGTTTTCGATTTTATAGTCTTCAAGCAGTGGCAGCAGTGGTTCGGGAATTGAAGTGGGAGAGTTGTGCGGTGGAAGGTACCTCTTCAGTCTAGACAGGGTTCTGGGTCAAGGTGCTTTTGGAAAAGTATTCATGGGTTGCTTCAAAGGTCACAACAATTACCACTATTCAAAAATGTTTATTTACGTTTTAGTGTAAGTCGCGAGTTGATGCGATGAAAGTTAAGATAAGTACTGAAAGTGAGGAAATTATAGGTATGTGGAACATTTGAAAGATATGCGTTGCCAGCCTCTGGAAAATTTTTCTTCTCATTGGAAAAATCTTGCCTATTTATCCGCATAATCTGTAAACAGAATTTATGCATGATATGTTTTTTAAAACTCAAGTGGATCAAGCGGATACTTCTGGAAAATTTTCCCGATTATAGATGTTTGTTTGCAGCGGCCGTCAGCGGACTTCTTACATAACTTATGTACAAAACTCTTACAAAACTCTTCGATTTGAGTTGTTCAAATAGCTACTACCGAAGCGCAAGACCTTTAAAACGTAATACGTCACAATTACTATACAAATATAGAAAATGTGCTCTAAACCCGAAATAAGCAATGAAAAACAAGGAACAGCAAGAGTTAGTTTCCTATCAAATAGTTTCTCATATAATTTTTCGATATATTTACAGAATGATAAATCTGAACCTCAGTTTCTTGATAAACGAGTTGTTAATATTTATGCGCCCAACTAACTCACTCAATTACAGAGTTCCCATTTATTTCCACAGGATTCGCGCAACTTTCTCCACCGAACTTTTTAAATGTAAAAAATTAGATTCTGATTAATTGTTGCATCATTTTATTGATCGCGGATATAAATACTCATAAAAATAAACATACAAAACTCAAATATTGGTACATCTGTTTGTGGGTTTTATTTTGTCTCCGGAATTATGCTTCTTTTTTGCGCGTCCCAAGTCTATTTTGAGAGCCTTCGGCAATATACCTCTAAAACTTATATAAAAATTTTAGCAAATGTTGGCGCGTTTCCACTAAGTTTTCATGCTTTTCTGCCGAATTGAAAATAATCGTTCTTGCACAATACCGAATCGTTAGAAAAACGTAAATAGAAACTCTTAAACTATATTACAAAATTTTTCTTTGAAACAGTTAAAAGTTTTTCTACCAAAAATATGAAATTCCAATTTTGAAAGTGAAAGGCAAATTTTATTCTATTATTCGTGAGAATACATAAATTGTTTTCATAGTTTATATTGAAAAAAGCAGATGAAAATGCCTGTGCGTTGTGCTTTTTGTGAGGGCTGAAATAGGCAGAACAAATATTATTTTACTTTCGATTTCTATATATTAGAATACTTTTTGAAATTATAGAAATACGGCACGTTTTTGATTTGCACACAGTAAAATTGAGATTTGAAATCTCATTATTCAAAAACTACAAAAAATAAACTGATAATATTGTCTTTTTTATAGAGGTAATTTAATGTTCAGAAAATATATAAGTTACTGAGGACTTCCATGAGTTATACAACTTGGAAATACGAGGAAAATTTTGAGTTTGATCGAGAGTGATTTGGTTTTTGAGCAGAAAACATTGCGAAAAACCGAGATGCTATAAGAATGGTTTGAGCGAAGCATATTTTACTAATCCGACTCATTTTTTATCAGCTGCAAGTTGTTCTTTCTCTTAACCCTATTTTTTCAATTCATGATACAGTGAAAATACTTCTATTAGGAGTCCATTTTTCTTTCCAGTGAAACAAAATAAGAGTGAACTGCGGAAAAAAAATTTCAGAGAATTTTCTGTTATAAACTTTAAGGTCTCAAATGTATTTCAGTTCAGTTCAAAATAGAATAAAAAAGGTAACAGGAAAATGGTTTTTTTTTTCATTTTCATCTGCTGTAAAAAAGACAAATTCTTGTTGGCAACACGTTGAGGCCTTTTTGTCACCAAAATTCGGCTGGATTCTGCTCATTTGCAAAAAGTGGACAAAACTTGTATAGTTATACCATAAGGCAGAGTATAAGAAACAAACATATAATTACAAAAATCTGGTATCAGGTCTGCTTTTAATAAGTAATTACTTAATGTTTTAGCAATTTTTCAAAAAAAGACTTTATTTTTTTACCATCAAAGCCCTATTTTTTCAATATAGGTCTTAAGATAGGCAAAATTATGTTTCATCGTTATTTTTAATACAATTTGAAGAAATTTGAAGTTAAACTCAAAGACAAAGATAGTTTTCAAAGCAAAAATAACAAATCTACAGCCAGGTAAATGATACGATTTTGGCAGGGCAAGAGGTTAGAGGCAATGTAAACCAAACGTAGTCAAGTCGGTAGTTAAAGCCATGCAACAATTTTTCATCTTACGCAACTTTTCTTAGTCAACTTTCTTCAAATAATTCAAAATATCTTTTAAATGGACCCAATTTGTTCATCTCAAAATTGTGTATAACAAAATAAAATCACAGCTATGTTTTTAAGCATTTTTCTGATCGATGAAAACATAGATTGCCGAATCAACTTGAAACTTAAACAAAGAGAATCTGTAAAACGCATTTGCAGATGAGTTTCAAAACTCTTCACATGATATTTGAAGCAGAGAATGTTTTGCTAATATTTGCTAAAGTAAACGAACTATGGAATGTGAATGTTCTGTTTATTGAAACATTTTAAATTCCTCTAAAACTTAATTCAGTTAATATATATATATATATATATATATATATATATATATATATATATATTTATACACATATGGTGTTTTGTTGAAACAACCAAAATATCATGTTTTTAAATAACAACCGGCAGAAACTATTTACAAAATAACAGTAAAATCATATTAAAAGCTCTCATTGATGTGCAAGATGTTGAAAATGATATTGAAAACATTTGATTTTAATTTCTAATTACCTTGAAAATTTCATGATGTACATAAAAACTGTGCATTAAAAAAATCGCTTGCTTTTACTAATGTAAAGTCAATGTTTTTCAATAACCAAATAATGTTTATGTATTGCTTCTTTAATATTTGCATTGTGGTGGAGGAAATAAAGAATTATTTTTCATTGAAATGACGAAAAAAATAACAGAATCAAAGGAACAATTATTTAAGCCTTATTCTTGGAATCTTTGGGGCTACTATGAATTTTTTTTGGTCAAAATAGCAGGAATGCGTGCTAATTGATGAGAAGAGAGAAATTATTGCCAAACCAGAGATCAAATCTGACCAGGCGCGCTATATAGAAAAATTTATGTTGAAAATAATCCTTTCCATATGTTTTTTGCGAAGCTGATTTGCAAACACATGTAGATTATATACAAAGTTCATATCAAAAAAGTTTTCGCTACGCAATTTAATTCTGAAATCAAAGAGCATCTTCGATAATGTTTGGGATCAAATTAACCAACAACTGAACTGCTTTATTCACGACAAATTGCTAGAAACTGATTAAATGAAACAAAATAGAAAAAGATAAATACTCAAACAATGATAAAAATAAAAAAGCAAAAAAAAATTAAATATGACAAAAAATTATTTAAATTACGACGGTTAGCACTTAGAAGTTAAGAAGAAACAGTATTGAAAACACACTGAAGACAATTTGAGTGTCAATTTTTCCAAACGCATTTTCTGCGATCGCTTGTGTAACAATTTTTTTCAATTTTTTCTCAATTTTTGATGTAAATGAAACAACCATTTTTTAGAAGTTGTTTCCGCCGAGTAAATTTATATTGCAAAATAGTTTTCAAAAAATTTTAATTAAGATTTACGCGGTGACTAAACTATATAGTTGATTTTGTGAACAGCTCATTTATTTCTTAACATATCTTCATTTTTCCCAACGCTAAAATCTTGCAATAAAAGAGGCGTTTTTGCTGAAACATATAAATTTTCATCGACAATTATGATTATTGGAAAAATCAACTGAAGGTTTTTCCGTAAATATTTGTTCCTGGAATGTGTTTATAGTTGGTTTTAATTGACCACGGCAGCAGAAAGGTACATGATCTTTTATTTTTTCACAATGGCGACGACCATATTCATAAAATTTATCAAAAGCAATTTTCTATTGTAATTTTTCTCAAAAATGTGCCTAAATTGTGATAAAATTTGAGCCTCACTTATTCTTCAAGAAACGAAAAATGTGAAAAAGGCTCTTCAGCCATTAATTCATTGTCTCAAAAACGTCTCAATGATGCCACTTTGAACCAAATTAAAAGTTTTACTATTTCCATTTTTGAATTAAAAACAGAAATTTGTTGTAAACTGTTTCCTTTTTTTTTGCAATAATGAATGAACCATTTTTTGCTTGTGTTTCGGAATTAAAAGACCTGATGTACTCATTGTTCAAGAATTGATTTTCATCGTTTCCGTGGTAGGAAGATCTTTGCTATAACTCTTAAGATAGTTGTTATGCTCACAGCTCAAAAATTGGCAGTCACTGCCTATGATGTCAAAAAATTCTGCTTCATTTTCTCCAGTTTTTTTTAAAAAAACTGTCTACCGTTCCTTCCAGAGAGATGCTGATAGCTTGGCTTTTATCAAACTGTAATTTTATGGCAACAAAGAATTTAAAAACCAAAAAAATAACTGCCCTGTGATCATTCTCATATCTTTTTAATTTGGGGAGTTAATCGTTTTCAACTTTGTGTGGAAATAAATTGGGAAGAGAAAAATAACTTCTTTTTTTTCTGATATTCTTGACGTTACAATTGACGATGAACCGAAATTTATATTTATTTTCATGATGTTACTACATTTTTTCTTTTCATATTTGGCCTTTTTTGTTCAGATAAACCGGACACGAAAGTGGCGGTGAAACTGATTGACCTTCGCGGAGGGGATAAGAGTGAGGTGATGCTGGTGATGTCAGAAGCATGCCTTCTACTCAAGATGAAACACCCAAACATTGTCATCATGCACGACTGCGTCCCGGTAAAGAGTTTCCCGTGTTGAGGAATTTTGTTTTTCACTTGTAAGAAATCGTCGTTTTTTAATCATTTTCCTTAGACAAAAACGATCAAAATCCTTACGTGGTAATCGTCGTTTTGTTCGTTATTTCGTCGTTATTTTTATGTAAGTAATGATCGTTTTTTTCATGTAAGAAAAAAACGACTAAACAACGCGCCCCGCTGGGATGCGATCCTTTGAACTCCCGAAATATTTCCTGATGCACTGACCACTGCGCAATCACGACCTTAATACTGATAATCTAAAACGATTTTATATTAGCAACAACCTTCAAGAGCAATTGCTGACACGTTGTCGGATTGAGTCTAATTTCGTTATGCTCTGGAAAAGATTAATCACAGCGAGAGCTACTCCGCAAGTGTCCTTAATTTATACAATGAAGAGTATCCAACAAATGCAATCAGGGTTTTGTTGCCACCTGGTGGGAAAAAAATGTCCGTTCATAATGGTCATTGCATCAAAATTCGTCTCATATGAGTCCATCTAAGTTCAATGATCGTAAAATACAATACTCAAATGTTGCCAAGAGAAAGTTCACTATGCTAGAATCCATTATGCTGAAGTACTCAAAATACTCAAATAAATCTATCTATCGTTAATAATGAGAATAGATATAAATAAAATGTTAAATGTCGTGTTTAATTAATTAAACTTAGAGTTTCATTGAAAAAATTTGTTGAAAAAGAACAGATCTAATGATTGTTGGAAATTGTTCATTTAAGATGAATTCAGGTATAGTATCCAATGTTCCAATGGCGCTCGAAGACGCCCCTGATCTGACTGCTCCAGATTAAAACGTCTTTTGATCAGACATTCAATGGATTTTGTGAAGATTTCGTTTGTCCAATTTAATTTTCCGTCAGTCAAAAGCAGAATATCATTAAACGAGTAGTGTTCTCTGTAATGTATCCTTTTGGTAAAAAAATTCTGCTTATGATTAATTTGGTAATGGTTCATTATTATCGTGAAATGACCAGACCAATGAAAAAACCTATGTGCGCTCGGGTGGCGGTCAAGCAAGCCGATAGGCAAGCAAGCCGAATTTTGAAAATGAGGTCAAGTACCCACTGGATGTCTAACAATTGACGCATTTTTGTTTCTTTGGTGCATTGGAATACATTATGCACTATTATACTAAGCGCAGTATTGATTGTAACGGCTGACAATGTATTATTTCTGATAGATTACATAACTATTACATAACTTTCGGCTTGCTTTTCTGTCGGCTTGTTGGCCTATCGGCTTACTTTGCGTTCGCCGTGCGCTCGAGTCATTTCCAGTTGATGTATTTTGAGCGCTTCATTGCCTTTTATAATATGCCGTTTATAACAGAAAGATGACTGTGTATTCCTCGTGATGGAGTTCTGCAATGGAAAAGACTTGCGTGAGCTTCTCGACAGTGTTGACAAGTTCCCAGAACCCATCATTCAGATATTCCTGAAGCAGATAGCAGCTGGACTGGAATTTATGCACGCACAGTCTGTAATACACAGAGATTTAAAGCCTCAAAACATTCTGCTTCATTATGAAGGCGAAAGCGGCAGCAATAGTGACATGGACATAGGAAATGTTTCGCTCATGTCTGCCATTACAAACAGTTTTCTTGTTTTGCCCATTATTCATAAACCATAGTGTAATTTTGGAGCTTATAGCTATGCACAGAGAAAGTAAAGTATAGTGCACAGACAGAGTAGATTTTTCCGGAAAAATAGAAAAAAAAACATTTATAATCACAAGTTGCGGCTAAACATTACTGGTTAATACATACCCATTAATTTAGATCACATTCGCCCTTCTTTTAGGCCTGTGGAATTCACTTACGGAAACTTGAACTACACTTATTCTAATCAGTCAGTGTTTTGCATAGGACGCTTTAAGACGCTTACTTAACCATAGCTTTAGGTTGACCATAGCCTGACCAATGTTGGCTGCAATGATGGTACCACGTGAAAGTTTCAGACGCAAAAAAAGTGGCCATAGTCACCAGAAAAAGAGCAATGCTGCTCATAAAAAGAACAATCTGAAAAGTGGGGAATAATAAGCAAAGGGCAGCTAAGAACAGGCCGCTGTGGCCTAATGCTGTTCCGCTGCGATTACGCAGGAACCAAAAAATTATATGAAAAGGCATACAGAATTCTGTCAGCGGATTTCACAAAGCATTAAGAAGCGATTCGACATTCTTTAATTCCATTTGTTCTTTCTAATTCCAAAGTTCTTCATTCGAAGTAATATTCTGTGGAAACCACTTACATGTTTCATCGATGATTACATGCACAACTAACTCCTCTCCCATAGCTGAGGTTAATTTATATAATCAAGGGCAATTAGTTCTGATTTCGACAAAGTTAGTTCAAGAACTTCAATGAAATAAACTCAAATGTGGAGCTTTTTGCATTAGTACTAATTTGTTTTCACACTATGAATAATGTATAGGTAATTTTGCCTGCACAATGTGCAGGTAAATTTGTGAGCAGGTAAAAGTCACCGACATAAATTTGCTCCTAGATCTCAAGTTTGCCAACCTAAACACCCACCCTTCAGGTAAAATGCCTTCAAAGGGATCTATTTTCTCAATCGAAAACTCCCCGAAGCAATAAAACCCGCTGCAAATGTTACTGGTAAAAATCAATTTCATACTTTGTTTTATCAGACGGTAAAAAATGTTCATAGTTTTAAATTGATATTTCAAAATCTAGAAATAAAAGAATTTTGCTATCGACAGAACCCGGGTTGCTCATCATACAAATTTCTTAGTAGTCATACTAGGTCATATATGATTCCTAGTAATCATACTAGGTCATATATGATTTATATGATTTCCTAGTAGTCATACAAGGATCATACAAAAAATCAAATTTTACAATAATAAGCTTAAATTATTATGACCTAAACAACTGATACAAAAAAACTGGATCATTGCAGCCATTCTACAAGAACAAAAAAAATTTTTTCTTTGTAATCATTTTATATTAGTCATACAAGGCTCATATATGATTTCCTAGTAGTCATACAAGGATCATATATGATTTCCTAGTAGTCATAAAAGGATCCTATATGATTTCCTAGTAGTCATTAAAGGATCATATATGATTTCTAAGTAGTCGTACAAGGATCATAAATGAGTTCATAAATCATAGGTCGGCTTGCAGTGGTTTCAATGCGTCAGCTATCGGTTTTCGAATGCTTGCGAACTAGAGCAGTATTACCTAACAGTTATGATTTCCTAGTAGTCATACAAGGATCATATATGATTTCCTAGTAGTCATAAAAGGATCATATATGATTTCTTAGTAGTCTTTAAAGGATCATATATGATTTCTTGGTAGTCATACAATGATCATAAATGAGTTCATAAGTCATAGGTCAGCTTGCAGTGGTTTCAATGGGTCAATTATTGGTTTTCGAGCGCTTGCGATCTACGAGCAGTATTACCTAACATTTATGATTTCCTAGTAGTCATACAAGGATCATATATGATTTCCAAGTAGTCATACAAGGATCATATATGATTTTCTAGTTGTCAAAAAAGGATCATATATGATTTCTACTAGTCATTAAAGGATCATATATGATTTCTTAGTAGTCATACAAGGATCATAATTGAGTTCATAAGTCATAGGTCGGCTTGCCATGGTTTCAATGGGTCAGCCATCAGTTTTCGAATGCTTGCGATCTACGTGCAATATTACCTAACATTTATGATTTCCTAGTAGTCATACAAGGATCATATATGATTTCCTAGTAGTCATACAAGGATCATATATGATTTCCTAGTAGTCATAAAAGGATCATATATGATTTCATAGTAGTCATACAAGGATCATAAATGAGTTCATAAGTCATAGGTCGGCTTGCAGTGGTTTCAATGGGTCAGCTATCGGTTTTCGAATGCTTGCGAACTACGAGCAGTATTACTGAACGTTTATGATTTCCTAGTAATCATACAGGGATCATATATGATTTCCTAGTAGTCATTAAAGGATAATATATGATTTCCTAGTAGTCATACAAGGATCATATATGATTTCCTAGTAGTCATAAAAAGATCATATATAATTTCATAGTAGTCATACAAGGATCATAAATGAGTTCATAAGTCATAGGTCGGCTTGCAGTGGTTTCAATGGGTCAGCTATCGGTTTTCGAATGCTTGCGAACTACGAGCAGTATTACCTAACATTTGTGATTTCCTAGTAGTCATACAAGGATCATATATGATTTCCTAGTAGTCATAAAAGGATCATATATGATTTCCTAGTAGTCATTAAATGATCATATATGATTTCTTAGTAGTCATACAAGGATCATAAATGAGTTCATAAGTCATAGGTTGGCTTGCAGTGGTTTCAATGGGTCAGCTATCTGTTTTCGAATGCTTGCGAACTACGAGCAGTATTACCTAACAATTGTGATTTCCTAGTAGTCATACAAGGATCATATATGGTTTCCTAGTCGTCATAAAAGGATCATATATGATTTCCTAGAAGTCATTAAAGGATCATATATGTTTTCTTAGTAGTCATACAAGGATCGTAAATGAGTTCATAAGCCATAGGTCGGCTTGCAGTGGTTTCAATGGGTCACCTATCGGTTTTCGAATGCTTGCGATCTACGAGCTGTGTTACCTAACATTTATGGTTTCCTTGATTTCGTACAAGGATCATATATGATTTCCTAGTAGTCATACAAGGATCGTACCAGGAAATATTTTATGATTTGTATGACATCATATATGATCCTTGTATGACTACTAAGAAGTGGCAGTTTTAATATAAAATGTATATTAAATTTTGCACAAAAGCAGTTATAATAAAAATAGGTTTCCGTTGATTTGAAAAATAGAATCACAATTGCATCAGTAAACGGGAGATTTTCCGTACAGTAAAGACTGTTTAAATCTAGCTATCATAAGAGAGCGAAACATCAATTTTATAGACCAAATCCGGCTCAAACTTGCTGATTTTGGTTTGGCAAAGCAGATGGAGAGAAACGAGAAGCTGGAGCAAGCATGCGGCACCCCTGGATACATGGCTCCAGAAGTACTGGCAAATAAGAGCTATGACTCCAAAGCGGATATTTGGTCTTTGGGAATCATACTGTACGAGTGCTTCACTGGAGAACTCCCATTTAGCTTGGGCGCTATCATGTTAATGGCTATGGGTACGTATGAACGGTAATAAATGAGATGGCACTGCAGTGTACCTATAATGCATGTTATGTCTTAATCAGTACTGAATCGGTCAAATTGCAAGTCATCGATCAGTACTGTATCGGAGCTAAGATCATGATGTCACTATTTAGACTTAGCAGCCCGAGTCGGAAACAAGTTAATCTTGCAAGATCTTGCAAGATTCTTGCAAGATCTTGCAAGACCAACTCCGTCTTGCAAGATCTTGCAAGATTAATTTTTTTGCAAGATTCTTGCAAGATCTTGCAGGATTAACTTTTGTTCTCGACTAGGGAGGTCTTGAATCAAGTCTTAATTCTGGCTAAGTCAACCTGTTTTGTGAGACAAGCTTAATCTGTTATAAACTTCTTAATAAACTTCTATAAACTTCTTTTGGGAGACACCTGCCTACCGTAGTGTCCTAAGTGTTAAGTGTCCTTCTAAACCCTTGGACTATATTGCTCCATGTGGAATTTGTGCTTCCAGCACAAATGGCATCTAACGCGAATTTGACGAGCACAGTTTTATTTGTCACAGTTTTATTTCCCTAACTGGTGCTCATTGAATTCACTGGCGACATTTTTGAATTAATGTGATACTGAGACTAAAAACATGAACACATGCCTCCTTTTTTTTGGTGTAATAGATTCTTGTGCCTTATTTTCTGAATCGATAGAATGTTTGTCAGATCACGGTTTCACTACTTAGAATTGTCGAGGATTTCGTGTCATATTCGCGATAGATTGCGCACTACCGAAGAAGCGAAACATGGCAGCGTTTTGTTGAATTGTTTCGCATAAGTTTGCAGCAATGATATTATTCGAACCATAGCCGTTTTTTGTCTGGATTGTCTTGTCAAAACGAACTATTGTTTAGAACGCAGGGTCATATTCACTACGGGTAGAGTTTAAAAAAAAGTTCTTAACTTTGAGTACAACTACTTATTTTGGCCTGGGCTCGAACAGATGGTGATCAGATGGAATGCATATTTTAACTCCTTTCCTTAAACGGGTGGCACTTCCAAAGCGAGTTGCAAGTGATATGATTTGAATTGTTATTCAAAAGCCCATTAAGGAGCTTAAAGAGTTGAACTTACGTTTCTAATGTGAAAAAAGAAACTTAATACAATTTGTAAAATCGTAACCAATGGCCTAAAACCAGAACTATCAGAATTTTAGGTGTGAAATATTTCTTTAAGTCGAACGAACAATTAAGTAATGCAACTAGAGACAATATAACAGCTGCAAACACCAGACAACCCTTAAGAGAACATTCAGCTCTGTTTTGGGAACAAGCTACCAAGTAGATTAGATTCAGTAATGACTTTAGCAAGAAACGAAAAGTGAAGTAATTTTGTTAGAGCGGTTACCTTGAACTCTCAGAAATTTCGGGTATTCTATTAAAGACTTGGGATCTGTGGTGCACTGATTGAGAGTTGGCAGAACTTTGGCGCTTGCTGCTATCATATGTACTGTTATCACAAAGTGTGGAATCATAATAAATGTCATCATTGAACTGTTACCATGAAAGTCTCTGTGAAGAGGTTAAACCATCTCTTTCAATATCTTGCGTAATTTATATGTAGGTATCCTAGCTCTCATGAGGTCCAATTAGAGCATATAAAAAGCCACTGCTACGTAGCTGAAGTTCATAAACCGATTATTGCTTATTACTGACCTCAATGCATTTTACGGGGATTTATATGAAATTGCGTTCTATACTGAATACTAGCTTGCTGTAATCCGCGAGTAGCTTGTTGCAACATAAAAAAACCGTTAGTAGTCACTGACATCCGTTATAACTGAACGAAAATAGAGTTTTACGAAATTCCCAATTCTGGTCAAATACGAAAATTTTTACAAGTTGGGACTCCATATTTGTCCACCCCCCCAATTTTGCGAACCCCATATGGCTGAACCCAGCCAGGATCACCAACACCCTAGGTGGCCCCCAAGCTCTTTGTGTACCAGAATTGGTAGCGACAGCTTTACTAGGTGGGGAGCCATTAACACTTATATGGGGAAAAAGTGATAATTTTGGGGTAAAATCCGAAAACGCTGATTTTTGAGTTTCATGAACGCCACCTATTACAGGGTGCAATAAGGCCTGGAGCCCATGCCTAATTAGGCTCGATGCGGACCGTGCCCCCCAAACCGCCTTATGTAAACAAACGACCCGGAAATGTAGGATCGGCCGAGAACTAAGCGTGAACCGATTTGCCGGCCAATTTGAACTTTATACTTGTTACGGACGTACAGCGCAACCGGGCCGTAAGCCTACAGCGGGTAAGCGGACGTGCGGACGGTACCCTAGGAATTCCCCTATGTAAACAAATTGCACGTTAGAATAGAAAAATCCGGAGTTCGCATATATGTAAATTTGGTAGCCATCTTGACTGATATCTATTAGGTAAGTTCGGTATTCGACACGTTGAAGTTTTACGGCTTTGGTATGACGGAATGTAAACAAAGTAGCCAGTAGCATTATGGCAAGTGGAGACGTGGTGCAATATCGACGGTTATTTGGTTTGAGTAAACAAACTGTTTGCTCGGCTCAGTATAAAAGCGGCTTACACTATAAGCGCAGCGCAGAAGTTGCAAACCGTGAACGAGTTAATATTCGATTGTTTGGCATAGTTTGCCGGTATTAATGAGCGTGAGGCTCTGTGAATCGTTATTAAGCGTCGTTGCGTTAACTTTGCCGGAGCGATTGAGCGCGATGCTCTGAATAGTCGCTGTTATAGAATTAGAGTTATTTGGCAGAGTTTGCCTGGTTGATTGAGCGAGAAGCTCTGAGTAGTCTTTGCGATTCGGTTAGATTATTGAGCACAGATTGCTGTTGCAAGTGAGCGAGAGGCTCTTGAACTTGTGTTATTTGATTGAGCGAGAGGCTCTGAATAGTCGCTGAAATCGGACGCGCGTTGTTTGGCAGAGTTGCCTGTAAGTTTGAGCGTTGAGTTCGGATCGTAGTCTAGCGTGTTTAAAATCGCTGGACGGGTTAGTTAGGTAATAGAGCGATCGCTCTGATAGTTTGCGGGATTACCGACGTTTATAGTGGGTAGATAATTGTCTAGAATCGTATCGTTTCGTGGGAATTCGATTAGAATTTAGAGTTCCTTTGTGCTTAAGGATTACCAGTCAGTTCTCCGAGTAGTTCTTAAGTGTATTCTAGTTAGTGCTGTTAAATTGTTACTTTAGTTGAGTTACATTGCATAGTTTGATCGCTTGGAGTTATAGTTACTATTATCCTGATAGTTATTTAAGTATTTAGTTTATTAATTGAATAGTTGCACTAACTGTTTTGATCGAGCCGGAAGAGCAAATAAACGGGCTAATAACAAAATTGAACCACCAAGCAAAAACCTTTCGAATTGTGAGATCTGGGCGCTGGTTCCCGTTCTAGGCCGCCTAATAAAGTTCAGAATCTTACAGGGGCGCTCCTGGGTGGGCCAAGTTCCGTGGTACTACTGGAGAACAATTCCTGACTGTTAGCTACCATTGGTTCCTCCAGACCAGTCACTTCTCTCCAATGGTCAGCCGCATGCAACTGAGATTTGAACTCAATTTTAGAGTCTATGTCTGAGCCACGATGTGCGCTCAAGTGTTGGACAACCGGCTGCTTGTCCGATGACCTCGTATGCAATGATTCTCTGAGCGTAGTCTTCGGCCTCTCCGACTGCAGTAATTCAAAGTTCTGCTCACTCTGCGTCTCGTCTATCGCCATGAAGGAAGCGGCTAGACACTCCCAATCTGTTGAGAAGCTCTCCTCGCAATCGGGGGTCGGAATGCCAAAGTCAGCGTGTCCGTGGCTGCTTTGCAGCTCTTCTTCGGGTCCTTCGTTCGAATGTTGTCTCAGCGATGGCTCCGCGTTGCTTGAAACTGGCTCGCTTGCCTTTCTTCCCTCTAATTCCACTTTCGCTACAGCGTTGTTGACGTTTAGTTCAGTGTTTAAGGCTTCCTCAGGTAAGCTTCCTCTGTTCTCCTCGTGCCGTTCGTCTGGACCTGCCAAGGACCCGTCCACCTCAGCGTCTGAAATACAATTCGAAGAGCTTTGCGGTTCTTGGCTCCAGGCAGCCGTAAGAAACACAATCTCCATCAGTTTTGTCAAGATGAGCAAAGTCTTTTGCAGAATTGCAGAAACTGAACACCTCAGCAATTGGCAGTTCCCTATTGCGGAATCTGAGTTTCTCTTTTTGTTCTGCGGTAGGCTCCGGGAGCGTTGCCTTGCGCTCGACCTCTTTTTCTTTTGGTGACAAACTCTAAATCGTTTTTTGCATCCTCTACTTGCTTTTCTTTCTTTCACATTTGTCTTCTTCTCCTTTGACGGACCAGCTGTCTTGTGATTGCCTGGGTTGTCTTCTTGCGGGCCAATTTGTGAGGCAAGACTTTCGCAAACTAGTTTGTCTCCGTCTGTTGCTGCCACTACTTTCAGTAATGGAAATTTTTGAGTGCACAACGTGACTACTTTGTCCGGTCGCTCATCGCTGTGAGGAAAGGGGTAGGTTTTTATTCTCCTCTCACTGGTGAGTAGAGCTAAACAATTCGTTTCTGATTCTTCAATGTCACCCAGAATGTTTTCAGTAGACCCTCTTTGATTTTGATCGTCCCACTGATCAGTGTTTTTGGGCTCATCAGTCACCAGGACTGCACTAGCTGCTACTAATTCAGTTTCCACTAATTCGATGCACTCAACCGACTCTTGCAGTCTCTCATTGATCTGCCGCTCCACCACCTGCATGTCTTCCACTAGATCTGACATGTGGCTCCAGTTCCTGTCTCTAGGCAATTGAAGGTAGATCTGATCTGTCGTTCTGAGCCAGAGTGCTTGAATCCTGGCGTACTCCGTTTCCGCCTCGTTGAGAGCAAGATTGGTGCTCCAAGCAATTACGCGCTCCGCAAAATCGGCTACCACTTCCTCTGGTGTTTGGAAAGTTAAGTTTTCTAACTCGTCTTCAATCAGCGAGTCCAATTCATGCTCGCTTCCTTCTAGCTCCATACTCTTGGACCAGTCGATGTCTAGTACTCCAGGTTCGGCACTTGCCTCTACTGTGTCCTCCAGTTCTGGATTGTTGAGAGTCACATCAGTCCCCTTTTCCACTTCCCTCTCAGTGCTCGGAATTGATTGTGCCGTGGAATTGCGGCTGTCTTTGGAGGAGACGGCTTCCTCTACAAGTTTTTCAGTTTCAAGTACTCTCCCTTGCTGGGCCTCATTTTTGCTATGGGTTAACCACACGTTCGATGTTTGGTACACCGCCACCTCGCTGCCATCACTTCGGGTCTCTGATTTGGGACCAGGATTTCCGTTTCTAATTCCATTCTCTGGAGCTCCCAGACAATTTCTTCGAAATAGCTATAGTGGTGGCTCGCTCCGAGTCCTGCCCTCAATTCCTCGCGAGCCTTTGTGCACATCACGTCGATTGCTATGTCATCTCGTTCCCCTTCATCCAAGCAACTCAATTCTAAACTCCACAGATGAACGCGTTGTGCGAAGTCTTCCACCATCTCATAGGGTCCCTGTCTTTCAAATGCGTGGATGCCTTGTTGAATGGCTTGCAGTCTGGGACTTATCTCGTCCAGTTTGGTCTTCGTCTCAGCATCCTGTTCGGCGAAGCTCACTGTCGGTGCTCTATAGGCTTCACGTCCCTCTATGTTCCACGGCTGCGTGTGGGAACCAGTGTATGGGTTTGCCTCCCCTTGTCCTCGCATCATTTCTAACACGTTTGTTGAGTTAAGTCCATTATCCGCAATCCAGCGATCTACTTGCTCCAAATCCACAACACGTCCATTAGAACATGATCGAAACATTTTGTAGAGCTGTCTACCCATCTCCAACAGTTCCATCTCTTCATTCCTCTGTCGATTGTGTATTTCGTTCTCCTCGCCGTACTCGCTCGCCACTTGCCCTGGGTTCGAGCCAAAGTCACACCAATCGTTGCCATCCCCCACGCATCTGTCGTTGTTCCGATAGATGGTTACCACTCGTAGATGTTCGCCCTATTGTGTCTCGCTGAAGAAGAAGCCCACCCAGGAGCGCCACTGTAAGATTCTGAACAATCAAGAGCATAACACGGGAAATCTATTGTTGTTAAGAAGAAGACGAACCACCAAACTTAAACCTTTCGAATTGTGAGATCTGGGCGCTATTGTTTTCCCGTGATAGGCTGCCTAATAAAGTTCAAAATCTTACACAAGTTGTGAAGCTTTAATGGAGGATTCCTTCTCCGGTCACAAAATATTTGTAACTGGACATCCTATTCAGACTCAATTAGATATGGGAAATCCATAAGAAAAATTGAGCCTAAACCACAAAAACAAACGTTGGACGGTTCAGCAGCGTTTTCATTTTTTCTCATCGTTTGGTGGGTGGAGTTTTCTCTTTTTCACCGATTCTTGTGTTGACGAATTCAACGACTTGGACGAGGACTTGATCACTGTCATCGTCGTCGTTAAAGTGTAGTCTGCTCAAAGAATTATTCTCCGGTTGCGTATTTCAAATAGAAATCGACTCCCATCAGTGTTGTTTCCCATCTTGTGATTCCTGCTGATGCTGTCTCCGGGATCTCTTCGTCTGGTGCAAAAGATATTTGGGAGGTTTGTGGTCAGTCTGTATAGTGACATCCCTTCCGAGCAGGAAATGTTTCTATCTTGTAACTACAAAAACGAATGCTAGCGCGCTGCGCTCAATATTGGAGTAATTTTGCTTGGCTAGTGACAATTTTTGGGTAACGCACATCACAGTGTATCCTTTCTGTTAACCCTGAATGAACCTTAGCTGTTGCTTTTTCTGAGGCCTCAGTTATAACGATTGCTTTTTTTGTCAAATTGAAAGGCCGAATATGTTGGATAGCAAATAATTCACTTTTGATGTTTTTAAAAACTCATAGCTCTTCTTTCTACCATCTGAAGTCGTCTTTTCCATTTTTGTTCAATGGCAACATCTTCATAGTCAAATATTGTTTTTTTTACTCTAAGAGACTGCCGATATTTACAAAGGAATCAAGTTGTTTGATGTTTGATGATGGTCTCCCATTTTCGATTTTTCTCAACATTCTTAGGATCGGGTGCTATTCTTTCTTTTGAAACAAAGTAACCAAGGAAAATAACGCTTGAGACTTGTTATGTGTTGAATTTCAATTCGTTGACTGCAAAATTTTTGTCATGTAGCCGACTTTCGGCTGCAGGCATTAGTTTCCTATAATGTTTCTTTGTTGTTCCATATTTCAGTCCATCGTCGTTGAAGACAAGCACAACCCTGATTTGTTTGAGAGTCGAGTCGACGGAATTCAGGAAAATCAATGAAGAACTATTCAAGCCCCGAAGCAGATTACACATCTTGAACAGTCCTTGAGATATGGTGATTACAGATATTTATTTTCATCCTAGTCAAATTCAATTTGAAAATATTCCTCTGATAGATTGACTTTGCAATGTATGAGGCAGCATCGAGACTTTGAAAATTGCTTCTATGACTAGGATTGGATAGACATCGCCCAAAAATGAGCCATTATTATAAACTATGATGTCCACGTACAGTCTTAGAACTCGATTTTTCCTCGATGAAAAACTACTGTTGATAAACCAGTGACAACACCAGGTTCAACAAGCTACAGAATGCCTGATCGTACCAGCGTCTCAATTCTTTCATTCACCCTATTTTCCAAAAGTAAAAATCTTTTTCAGGGCTTGCAGAACGTTGACTGTAATCTCGGAAGGTGATTCACATGCGCATTGTGTCTTCTTACTGCAGGCAGTCTCTCATAACACACTGCGTTGACGCTTTCTGGGAGTAGTGTGTCTCTCCCAAGTAGCCCAACTTATTTTAGTGCGACTGCTAGTGGTAGTTGTTTATACTTACTTCAGTTCTACTCAAAATCAAATGTTAGTGATCCCTGGAGCATCTATTTACAACTATCACGACGTCCGATTTTCCCCCAAACTGACGTTTTCCGAGCTCACTTCAGATGAAAGATGATATCAGGCTACTCTCAGCACCGGTATCAACGGGCATTCTTATTTAATGTTCTTCACTGTACTTTACTTCCATGTTACTGACATGTATAACAAGTTTTCCCGTATCTAATTCAATTCAATTTCTGCTTCGGAAGATGTTTGACTGCATAGCTTATCTTCTTCTCAGCAAAAAAAGTTGTTGTGTTGCTTAAACTGACCTTATTTAAGCTCATTTATTCCTCTCCATCTTTTAGAAAGGCACCGTTTTTTTCTCAGGTGCTACATTTCATTTTTGAAACCGGACACGGCTTGCTGCTGTGTGGCTAGCCTCCACATCTACTGCACAAGTTAACGCTTCCTTAAGACCATTTTTTATTTGGTTTTTATAGGTCTTTTTGAAGTTAAACCCCACTGCATCTCTTATTTGCAGTTTTAAACCTAATGAACAGCTTGCAAAGGCAATTGAATGACTTCAGAACTGTAAGTTTTTTGTCATTTCACAAAGAAACATAGTTGTTTTTTTTAAGCCACCTATTAGTCTTGTCCCAGTGTCTCTCAAATCAGAGATATTTTTTACTTTCTCCAATCTACCTCGGAGTTGTTTGCTGTTATAGGCTTTTAGATGTTACAGAGGCTAGATTTTTCTTTAAGTTGTGCTAGCATCTTGTCATCAGACTCTCCTACGCTTTGGATAACGTACAGAAATTTTGGCTTTTCTACTTTTTTTACTCGCTCCTTGGGAAATGTAGTTGGTAGTTTTAAGGTTTTAATCTTATGTTTATAAAAGTAGTGTCTAATAGTTTCCTATTGTTCATTAGGCTCCAACACTTCAGATGAGCTTTTTGGTTGTGCATACTAAAAAATAAATTTGTAACCGTTAATCAAAAATGGAATAACTGTTGTTCAATTTGTCCTCTTTATTCTCTGCGCAATAACATTGCTACAAAAAATTATTCTTCGCAGTGCAGGGTTCAGCTTTCTACGGATCCAATAGTTGTCTTTCGGTTGACGGGTTTTTATAGTCTATATCAGTAATAAAATCTACAGATCGGTCTAAATATAGATTACTTGATATAGATTAATTTACACCTCATGTATGAAAAAATTTTTCTCCTTTCCGTATATGGCAAGTACTACAGCAATTTTTTGCACTTAAAACTTTGTTTTCCCAACCTGAGACACTGTCATTAATATCTGCAGGGAGGATTGGCGAGCTGGTTTATGATTATCATTAATGATGGGAAGGTCAATTTCAGCGCCCAAATTTATGTTTTGTACACGCTGATAAATTTGGGGTTTGAACAAATTTGAAGCAACTAGTTTTTTCAAATAAGAAGCTATTATTCAATACAACTTCACCATCATCAGGTAATAGAGTTTTCTTCATATGTCGAAGTTTCAGTGTAAACTCTTAAGTTCTTTACTTCGCGATGTATCACACACAAATTATTTGTTTTTGGAGTTATAAACGGCACTTGGTGGAAAAGGTCCTAGAATAGTTGAATAGCTAGTCCCACCTTTTACTAGATGTTTGACACACTTTGTTCACCGAGAAAGAAATCGGTTCCGAAATTGTTATAACAATAAAGATTTTCATACCTTCCAAAATTACAAATCTTTATATTTAAGGAATAATTCCGGATGACTTGAGCATTAGTGTCCCCCCTCCGGTTTCATCTCCTCTGAAGAATCTGCTGGAGATTATGCTACAGACTGTTCCAGACGACAGAGCTAGCTACGAAGACGTCACTAAACACCAATTCTTCAATGCAAAAAATGCAAAACCTAAAAGTTAGTGTGTCATTAAGAGCCGTTGGAGAACCAATTTGTTTCGTTTACATTTACTTATACCATAAAATACAACAAAAGAAAAAAAACCAACCAAACTTTTTGGTAGTATGGCATTCAATTTCTTTGGCTATATAGCTCTCGGACATCGTTTTCCTCAAAATCATTCCTGATCACATCCTTTTGCGCTCTTAAGTGTCTCTCACCAAACTCAATTGCCTCAAGTCCGCTGACCACCAGACTATCCCATGTTCCGGAGGTCACAAAGACCATGAAATTGCGAGCTCAGAAAAAACAAGTATGCCTGATCTGAAGTCAATTTTTTCTGGAACTTCAGCCAGGGTTTGATACGTGAAAGTTTTTACGGATAAGAACAGAAGTTGCACTGATATCTCATACAAAAACAATGATTTTTGTCTTCCATCTGTTATTTTTATAACTCCTTACTTTTAGTTGTATGAGTTGTGTTGTTTTGTTTCAGCGACTATTGCTAAACTGTCGAAAGGATCCATTGCCTCTCAGTTCTCGCCACCGAAGCCAAAGGATTCAAAACTGTGTAAGTAGAAAAACTGAACTGCACGAAAGTCTCGTCATATGTAACTTCGAACACAAGAAAGTCTGGAATTGGGGGTCTTTTGATTAACGCACGAAGAACGCGAGAACGCACAAATATTTTTTAACGCACGAAAGTCTGGAAATGGGTACGTTCCGTCTGAGGTGGTCTGGACATAAACATATTTGTTTGGGACGGTCTGGACATAACGACTTTTGGTCTGGGACCTCAACATGGGCTGCATTGAAATATTGAACTACATGGCTAAAAGCTCCTTTTATCTACTTGGTACATTCGTTCGTGTCACAGTTTCCACCATCCCTTTAACAGTGTCACACTTTTTTTTAAAAAAAGAAACAAAAATCTAATTGTTAATTCTTTGAATAAAAATCCATCAGACTGCTAATTGAGTTTAGAAAGATGCGATGCATAGAAGCATTTACGTATATCAGGGATCTTAAGATATTTGGAATTTAAATTAGGTCTTGAATAGTTAACAACAAAACGCTCAAAAGAATGATTTGATCCAATTAAAATTGTTTCCTCCGAAAACAGATGACAGTCCTAAAAAGAAGACTGTCAACTGTCATCTTCATTCCGTCTTTACTACTTTATACAATACGTCTTTATTGTATGTTTGAAAAAGAGGAAATATAATTTTTCTTTATCATTATGTGTTCACGGGCTCTTAATTAGTTCGAAGAGAGCTGGTACAAAATTGCAACTTCAGATAGTACATGAAGACAAGTATCTTGCGTCACCTGCAGAGGGTATCTCGAAGGCAAACAATTTCTACAGTTTTAATAGGCCAATTTCTTAATTGAAAGTCTTTTCCTTACGAATTTCGTTTAAAAATTGTAACTTGATGTGGAAAAAATGCCCGTTCTTTTGTTTCATGTAAAAAATCCAAAAATGGATTATTTTCACATAGCAAGGCATAGCTTTGTTTTCCATATTTGTTTCTCATTTAGTCCAAAAGACTGAAAACAAACTCTTTGTCCATGTAGAATTTGAAAAACTGGGGTGGGGCGATTCCCTAATCAAATCCCAACAATTTGTATATACTCAAATATTCAAAAAAACAGAGAACTAGATTAGTGGTAACTTCGCAAAGCCTATTACCCTATATAACAGAGAGGGCTATACCAGGCCCTTCTATTAGTCCTAAGATTCAGATTGGAGGCAGCAGCATGTTTAAAATTGTAATGATATAGTTGGATTCAGGGTTCTCTAGCCTCAACTATAAGCTAAGTGTATGGAAAAAGGAAAACAATTATAAAATAGGCGGTACTGTGATTTAGAAGTATACCAAGTTCTCAATGCAACTACGTTATACTGAGAGATCAATCTGTGACCCTAAAGATAATTAAAATTGCAGATGAAGCAAATTTCGTCGTAGTTCATTCCACAACCCAGCCAGACGAGTATCAGCCAATTGAAAAAAGAACGCAAGTTCTATTGCCCATAAGGTACTTCAGGTTTACTGCATACTTACATGTCTACTTGGTTCGCCCATCCATAATACATGGGTTAGTTTTGCTCGCCAAGTCTTCCACGAGCAGGCAATCCTACCCTCAGAGTGGCTTCACTTATTCAGTCTGTCTCCAAAGGAGGGCGGCGGTTGATATTCTTAGAAACTCTCGTCCTGAAGATGTCTGCGCTAATTCTCTAGATGTCGAAGTCCCGGGAGATCTTAATGTAACCTAATAATTACTGATCTCTATAAAACCACATATGTTCCTAAGCAGCTAAGTTATGTTATGAATTAAACTCAAACTCTAACTTAAGAAATCACCAGACTTATAAATTTCAGAGCAAAGTTACCACAGACCTTATTCCTAACTAAATCAAAGTTAGAATCAAACTAAGTGTACTCTACAAAAATTCTCCTAACTCTTTTTATTTCTCTATTCGATCTCTGAGTCTACACCGACTCTATCAAACAATCCTAAGAAGTTAGAAAAATCGAACAAAGGAAACACTATTACCGCTGAGAATAACAAATGTTGTATAACAAGCAAGTGAATTTAGAATCAAGTAATTGTGTTATGAAAAAGGCTCAAAAATTAGCCGAATTTATACTAGCTTATCTTCTCATATCTAGAGATAATTGAGTCCTGCGGGATTAATTTAGCCTAATCATTAGAGATAATGACTTTTAAGGGCCTTAAATGTGGCCTGATTTCTAGGGGTTTTATATCCGTACGCATTATGTAAGTTGCGAAAAATGCGTTCCAGGTCATTTGTTCATGCCTACATCCTCAAATAATAATTTTAGTTTACTTTCAAGGTGTTGCATTTAGTAAGATTATCAGGTCCAAATAATATCTTTATTTTAAATTCGGTACCAACTTAGTTTGAGAGAATCAAATCATAACTCTAATTTTGATCTGCACAAATAACTTGATTTCTCCTTTGTCTATTTTCGATTTCGAATTATACGGTTCATCGAGATTATTTAAATGTTAGTTCCAATTTCTTTAACTTTCGTTTTTCTGTAATTCTTAAGTTTCAATTTGTACAGTGCAATGAAAACACAAGAATTAGTTGCAATTGCCGAAATACCATTGTGGAGATTTTTGGTGCTTTGAAAACAAGTTTTTGAAATAAAAGTAATTTGATTACAAAGCCCAAACATAAACCACTCCGCGAAAATAAATCATTCCTGAAAATCTTAATAAATATTCTTCTAATAAAGAAACATTTTTACATTTCTCTCTCTCTCCCAAATTACTGCTTCTATTGATTCCCAATGTCTTCTCAAAATCATTCACAGTGCCATGAGTATTGCAGAATTGTTCCTGGTCGGTCAAGTTTGGTGGCCTACAAAAGGTCTTATTTAATCTTCTTGCTTTCGACATCATCGTGCACTAAACAATTTGTTCCTAGATACATTTGATGCTTTTGTAAAATTGATTGTCACTTTCATTGACATCGTTGCCTGATATTTTTTTGACGTTAAAGTCTTGTCAAAGCTTGCCTCGATAAGTTCATCACGAACGTTGAATTCCTCTACTTTCGAGAAATCCGTTCCCCACATATCTTCTAGCTCATAGTCTTCATTGTACTGTTCATCATCGCGCAGCTCCTCAGTTACTATTGACAATATAAAAGCATTTTATTATAATTTTCAATGATGTTTTATAGTGAAACCAATTTCTTTGCATGATTGCTGTTTTTCTCGGCAAGATCGTCTTTGAAGTTCATCTTTGGCGCTAGGAAATTTAGCCTTTTTTGTTCCATCAATGTTTTTTTTTCAGCTCTAAGTTCTTTGAACTGCTCTTCACTAATGGTGTCGCTTCCAAAAACCCCGCAACTGGACACAAAACTAAATTTTTCAAAAAAGGTTATGAGCTCCATAATTTTTTCTAATATTGACTTGCTAACTTTTTTGTTTTTGGCCTAAACCTGGTTACCTACAAGCTTTTCTGACTTGAATTGATCCATTAGAGACGGGATTCAATCAGACCTCTTCAGTAAATCAGCTGTTTTGTGCAAAACAGTTACAGCAAAATCTGTCTGTTTCTCATTGATTGAGATTTTCTCGGAAAAAATTTCAAACGAATGCCATCGTTTAGTTCAATTTTGTCGGTCAAATTTTTCTCTCTCAGTTAATCATCTCACCGACACTCTCCCTACTCGCTGTAACCAGTAGTTTATAAAACTGCTCATAGTGAAAAGATTTTAAACAATTGTTGATCAAACTGGTACAACATTTCTGTTAGAGTACAACATAGATTTCTGACCTCCAAGAGGCTCTGGGAGAATCACTGATAGCAAGCAAAACCCAACCACACAAGTTTGTAGGGAACCGTTTCGTCAACTCTTCTTCCGTCCGTCTAAGCATAACGTCCGAGCTTAAGTGATGTTCAGGCCTTCAATAATTCTAAATTTTTTCAATCATCGTGAGGATAACTGCTGCACCAATTGCACATAATCAAACCAGTTGTAAATGAAGTCCGTGAGGTAAATGTGCACTTGTCATCTTTTTTGTGGATTTGCTAACATTAGCCCAAAAAACAAACTGACGGTCATTCAAGAGCAAAATGTAAGACAAAAGTCAGGCCCACATGAGCGCAAATGTCTTTCACAAAAATTTTGCTAGGATGAGCATTGAGGGGAAATTGTTGCCCAGCAGAGCGATTAAATAAAGCAAAACAGATGTTTTGAATGGCTAAAAAAATCGCTACACTGATACTTTGCTAAATGTTCTCTGCCGCTTGTGTACGCTGAGTTCAATTAAGATTGTCTCTAAAATTTTGTTTGCGATAAGTCAGTAGGTCTAAAACTAGCAATCAAATGGGAAGAGTTAATAAACATACTTGCACTATCTTGAAAGATTTATTTTGAGACAATATATAGTAAAATTTACTATTATTGCTGCAAAACTTGAGTATCGCTTCGCTGAAATCAATTAATTCAATTACTCATTATCATGTTTTTGTATTCATAAAATTTTGAAACAACTTATAGTTACTAAACAAACTGTTGTAACAAAAATCACGCAATGATCAAGTTGTTTCGCTTTTTTCTGTCTCTCTCGGTTGTACCTACAATGCTAATCTTACTACGCCCAAACTTCTGTTTTCTTTATCAAACAAATCTTAATCTCGTAAGCAAACAGATAAAGTTACGTTTCAGATCTGTCACTTTTGGAAAGAAGAAATGAAGGAGATTTACTGAGCCAGCAGCCATTGCTCTACTATTCTTTCTTACTTTCTTAAGTACTGTCGATCCTTGCTCAGCGTTCAATATTTCTTTGGTTTTTCACTTAAAGCACATGTCATCTCCATTAATGTTTAGTTAACATTAAAGATTAATTTGAAAACTCATATCGCTCCATATTCGTTATCAAGATCAACCGCACAGTGAAAGAATCAATCAATCTACGTCATAAGACTCTGTGTTTATCGCGATTTCTTTCAGGAAATGCATTTAATCTGAAGCTAAGAAAATTGGTCTTCACTTTCTATATAACCACTTCAGGCAACTACCCATAGTTGAGAAAAGTCAAAAATAAATTTCTTGAAAGCTTAAAAATTGACCTTCCTGGTGATCGAGGAATCTTAGTAAAAATTGGGATTTCAAAATTGTAAATATTATTATTTTTCCGGAAATATCATCCATAGGCACAATACTACAATATTAATTGATCTCAGTCTCAATGTTGCACGAAAATGACTGCGGATACTCTCCCATGTTTTCCCCGATTGGCTCAAATTTTCCAAAGGTCTTAACTCGTGACCATGGTTTTAAGATCTTTAGGGTGAAAATATTTAGGACTATTTTGTTGGGGCCAGTTGCAAGCCAAAAATTTATCTCTTGGACATTTGTGGTTAATAATCGTTTGCATTTCGATTTTTTTTAATTGGTGGCGAGTGCCAAAAATCAAACATATCAGAGTTCGTCAAAATTGAACAAGGTGCGTATAATTTTTCCTTATCGGTCTTCGGTTATCATATGATTACCATTTAAAATGCATTCGAGGGCCCAGTTCTCGTAATTTCCTTTTTTTCGGCACTTGAGTCATTCCTAAGCACCAATTTTCTGTCAACTGGTTAAAATTAGCACCATTATAAAACGCCGATCAATTACAGTAACTGTACAAAAATTATGGGGATGGGTAAAATCTTACTTCAACTTCCGCTCCCAAATTTGTTGGACAACTTGGAGACGTTACGATATAAACTACGTAACTAACTTTCCCGATAGGCGATTCGGTCAGTATGGTATAACCAGAGGAAATCCTAGTTGCTGTCAAAAAGTTTATCGTTCTGTAATTGTTCTAGCGACTAAATCAGCAGCTGCTCTGCGTAAGAGAGTCTGTTTGGTCAAAGGAGATCTGACCAAGCAAAAGGTGGATGTCATTGTCAATGCAAGTAAGAACATTTTTCTCTTTTCATTTTTTCACAAATAGAATCCGTTAAAGAGGTTCGGGACTTGGGCCGAGGATAGGTTGTGCTCATCCTATAACATGTAACAAGACATTCAATTCAGTTCATTTAATGTTACAAAACCCGACACCAGGAAAAATATTAAAACTCACCATGTTACAAATTTTCACCACTTTATTTAGATAGAATCTTAAAAATTAATTTCTTCAATTAGTTGCTATAATTTCAGTACCATCGATCCCATCACCTGTTTCCTTTGACCATCTATAATCGACAAAGACAAGTTCGTAACAATATAAACATTATTAGAGCAAAAACGTCCAATAGTTTGTTTAGACAGTCTAATGAAAATAGAGTTCAAAGGTACGATTAAGTTTTTAGATATATCTTGCCTTTGAGTGTATTCAACAGTGACGCGGATATGGGAGAAAGAAAATGTGAAAGGTACAACTGATCAAAGTAAATATAATGTATCAAAAATCTATATCTTTAAATTAATACTCATTTGAGTGGTTTCGTTTATAATACTCATTGTTAAATTTGAATCAAGTCAATTTTTGATTTCCAAATGCACTTACAAGCTATATTCCTTTGGTTCCTTTGATTATTCCAGAGTCCCAGTAGTTCAGTTTCTTCTTCAATTTTCTCTTCAAATTTATCAACAACTATTTCAAGGGCTGAGTTTAAAGCAAATCATCCTTGAAGAGCTGTCCCCTTTTTTGGGCGCAGACATTTAGGATTTTATGACCAATCTTTCATTCAGGATTTGATGGTACAACTGTCTAGAAGGAACAATTGATTAATAAATTTTCACAAGAACTCACTTTCTTCGCTCATTAACAGTTGCAATGTTGTGTCGTGTGTTTAAAAATGAAGGCCTTGAGGTAGAACTTACAAAAAAATGAATCAGCTTTTCGGTTATATTAAATTAATTCAGTTATATTAAATTAATCGTTCGATTATTCTTCTACCCGGGTAAGATTGGGAACTCTGTCTAAAGATAAAAATTGGCTAAGAGCTATGCAAAGATGGACTGAAAAAAAGTTTTAAATGGAAGTTAAATCTAATATTTATGATAATTGTAGATCACAAAAACGTCAGGAACTTGGTAAAGATTTATTGTTTTGTATCATTAGTATCATTTTGTGTTAATCGGAATCTTAGGAAACATTCACATTAATTGATCATTTTATATGAAAAGGTAAAATTAGCTTAAAATTTATTATTTAAAAACAATTTAAGGAAAAATATGCAAACGTCAAGCAGAAACATTTTGAGTTCTCATCTTCATACAACACTACAAAATTTCTCAAAATTCGATAGAACAACTGTACTCAATTTTTCAACTTTCAGAACTTTTTTCGTAACTCTGTTTCAATCAATTTTAGGAAAAGATGTCGAAGATACCCTAGTCCCAAAGACTGAATAAAAATGACGTAAGCAATATTTAATATGCTCAGTTTTCCACAAAAGATGTCGTCGTTATGTTCAGTTTTTTTTGCCTCAAACGTAAGCAATCGTCGGTATAGTGGAACTGGGACATAAGAAAGCTTTGATATAATTGGTTTCTTAAAATCTGCATGTTCGGTATTTCAGACGTGAGATTTGGTGGATTATGGCATCGTTTCTGATTTTACTCAGCTTCTCAGTAATTAAATAAAATGTGAAATGAAAAATTTAAAAAAGTTATCTGAATTAAGTAATCGATGGGCTGTTAGGTAATTTTTTCATGCAATGAATGAAAAATTTTCAAACAACTGAAACAGAAAGAGAGACGGAAAGGAGATAAATGGAAATTTTGTAATCTAAATAAGAGAAATTTTCATTACACTTTATGCTTATCTGTAAATTTAAAAAAATCCTCTGTTTTTGTATCCATATTTACGTATATATTTAACTTTTAGAGGATGTTGAATTGCATTACTTTTAAGATACTATTTTAGCTAGTTAAACTTTTTTGATTGTTTTTGGTGACTAACAGTTGCAAGTTCCTTTAGTGGATCACGACAGAAGATATTAGCTGCGTTGTTAGGGATGTAATTGTATCTTCTCTTGACATGTTTTCTTGTATCAATTTAAAAAACTCTGATTTACTAATGGTACAAAAACATAAGCCGTATCACTTAAAACCTGTCGCATTGCAAAATTTTTCAGCTATGTGTTTTTTCCAAACTGATATCTTATGAAGAAGTGCGAATTTCTAAAAATTAATGGTTTTACAAAAAAGAAGTGCTAGAAGAAACCTTGTAAATCTTATAACTCATGGTTAATATCCTAATTTGAAGTGATAAATACCAAATTGCTCGATTGCACAAGTAAAAAACTTTGATTAAACTTCTACTTTCAAAAACAAGGAGGAGGGTAATTGGCTGCGCTTCGCACAGAAAGTGATCTCATCTATCAAGTAACATTTTTTAAGTGAATGGGCAGAAATTTATGAGCGCTGAGCAGGCAACACTGATTTACGAGTGGAGAGTATTAATTCAAAAAACCAGAGTGCAGATTTGAAAAATTTTCCTAAACGTACCTTTACATTGAGCATTGAAAAGTTGTTCTGTGCTAAACTATCTGGTTTTCTAAGGCATAATCAATGCCAAAAATGCATCGATTCTAAATGTTATGCTAGAATCTGAATTAAAAATAGCAAAAAATATCGTTTAAATTTTTCAAAATATAAATGTTTCCTACGCAAATAATATTAACACAATTATCTTCACAAAACATATTTCAATTATTAAAAAGACTTCTGTTGTTTAGATTCCATGTAAAACAACGCCTTTGAAAAAAGTCGAGTTCAAATTGATGAGAAATACTTTATTCCAGAAAAAACTTCCTGGCTGACTAGCCAACAATAAACAAGCTGATGATTGATTATCGTGACCCCGATTGGAATCAAAGCAAGGAAAAGAAAATGAAATCCATTTAATCGTTTTGTTATAAAATAAGCCCAAAAGTAGGTGCTCGTTTGCCTGGACTGTTCTATTTGGTCTAAAGGCTGGGTCAAGCCTCCAAAAAAATGTTCATTCTTCCAAATGTCATGAGCACCTATTGACATTAGACCTGTTAACTGAGACCAACTAAAAGAAATTTTAAGTAACGCGCATTCAAAAATTGATCTTTTGAATTTTTTCTCGTTTCCTTTCTTCATATTTACTCGGCTTATTATAGGTTTTCTGCTGACAAAAATCTCTTTTAATTTCAACTGAGTGGGTTCACCGAAGATTGAGGTTAGCCTGGAAAACTCATTGATTTCAGGCGAAATGTTGAAAAACGGGATAAACTAGGACGAGAGAAACAAATTTGTGTCTGACAAAGTTAAAAATAAAAATAACAGGATAAGCCCTATTACGATCGCCAAAATAGAAAGAAAACCAAAAACCTTGCTATGATTAACGTTATTCAAACAGCCCTTAGTTGACAAAGTAGTTGCTATTTTTCAGTGCACAATTTATAATGAAAAAAACATAAAAATGCCTTAAAAATTCTAATTTTAGTCTTATTTTTCAGAAAAAAAAATATTGCAAAAATTGCTCAAAACCATAGCGAAAAATTAATTTTATGAGCTTCAAAAAACACATTAGCTTTTAAAAGAAATCAGTGAATGCAAATAAAAGGCAAAAAATAAACAAAAAAGAAGAAATTTTACTTATGTTTTCGAAACATAGTGGCGACAAAGGAATTATAACGAGCATCAAAATGACTAGGAGGCTCGTTAATGTGCGTTCGCACATGACGTTCCGACCCGAGCTTATCAACTTTCTTTACTTAATCGTCAACCAAATGACATAACAAAAATAGATATTTGAGTTTAAAACAATCGTTACACAATCTAACCATCTATTGAATTACATAATGCCATGCCTCATTAAAGCGCTAACGAGATCTGCCGTTAAAGAAATTACGAGAAAAAAAACACAAAATTAGCAAAAACAAAAATTTCACGGAAAAACTGAATTTAAAAACTAAAAAAAACCTAATAACCACGTCAAAACGCAGTCAGATAAAACCTTAACTACACAAATTTACTATTTCCTAACTAAACAGCAGATGGAAATTGTTCTTAATGAGACCAGGTGACCAGTCGACAAACAGAACGAATAATGAGGAGAATTTTGAAAATTTATTAAAATTTTTTAAACCAAGATATTTCAAAAGTCTTTAAAAGCAATAGCTTTTAACTAAATGAACTTTGACAAATTTGTAAAAAGTTGTTACGAAACCAAAGAGACCTGTCTTTGGTTAGACTTAGCCACTGAAACAGACTAAAGATGCAGAACATCTCAAAAAATTACAAACGATTTGCGAAAACACAAACTATTGATGCCATTAATATCATTAGCTATGATCTGAATAGTTTATACTTTTAATTCAATTGTTTTTTCTACTATTTCAGCTAAAGAATTTATACTGAGATGTTAACTATGTTTACCTGGGCCACATTTGAAAACCATTGGGATCTGTTATTACGCGATTGTGTTGAAAGAAGAGAAAAAAACCCAAAACTGACAACTCAAAAAGCGTTTATAAAAACGCATATTGTCCACTAAAAAAACGTCAGTGACCAATTTTTTAAGTAAATATGTTTTTTTTGCAATGCACGAAATTGGACGGGACCTCTCAATGATGAAAATAAGTTACAAGTTGACGAAGAGAACAACAAAAACTGAAAAATTTGAAAAAAAAAATGAAAATGTAAATCATAAACTTTAAAACTGTTTGCTACAAACTGCGTGCGTCGGGTAACATCAGTCATTCAATCCTCAATTACGAGCTTATGTGACCGGTCAGCAATTTGCGGCTACCTAAAGAACAAAAAAACAGCAAGTTCAGGAAAAAATTGAGCCAGAAAAGTGTCGAAGGTATAAAAAAGTGAACTTTTCAATAAAAACTTTTCTGGTCCCAAATCTTTCTTTTTTTAACAGGAAGGTGATTCTTCTTTTTTAACAAAATAACTTCAAAAAATCACCAAATATGAACAAATACATTTGAACCACGAAACTTTTGAGAAAACTCGTAGTATCAACGCCATAAAATTCAATAGCTTTCAACGGAAGCCAGTAAGTTCGCTAAATTGATGGGACAACAAAATTGTTTGCATTTCATATTTCATCAATAAACCTTTACCACATGTCATTAACTATGAAAACGACAACAAATACAGGCAAAAACAAAAAATTCAGTATAAAAATGCCTGAAGAAACTGTCGAAGCAACTTAAATCATAAACTCTACTCTGAAAACTTTATCTATGATCCATTGAACGTCTTCCTTAAACCAATGGGAACTATCTGTATTAGAACAATTTGATAAGACTTCAAAAAGAACCAAAAATAAGAAAAATTATCTAGAAATTAAAAAATTATGAAAACCCGTTGCATTGATGTCTTGAAACTATTACGTAGAAGACAAAAACGGAAACCAAATTGTTATCGTATGCAGTGGAACAAAAAGGGGTTCTATAATTACTGAGACTGACTAACAAATCACGAAAAAAATTTAAGAGTGGTTAATGTTTAAAAAAATTTACGAAAAAACGATTTTTAAGGACTTAACAGCCATTAATTTCAATAGCTTCCAACGGAAGTCAATAATTATACTCCAATATGCTCCGGTGGGAGGAAAAAGATATTTGTCATTGATATCTAATCAATAAAGCATCACAATAAGTCTTATGACTATGAGAACAACAACAAAAACACTCAAAAAACAAAAATTCAGGAGTAAAATGCGAGAAGAATATGTCGGAGCCATTTTAAATATAAGCTTTCCTCTGAAAACTTTATCTGTGATCCACTGAACGTCTTTTCTAAGCCAATGGAAGCTATCAATATTTGGATAAGGTAATAAGACTGCACGCTATAAACTGAGTGCTTTGGATAACATCATTCATTCAATCTTCAATTACGAGCTTATGTGACCGGTCAGCAATTTACGGCTACCTAAAAAACAAAAAACAGGAAAAAACAGTAAGTTCAGGAAAAAATTGAGCCAGAAAAGTGTCGAAGGCATAAAAAAGTGAACTTTTCAATAAAAACTTTTCTGGTCTCAAATCTTTTTAACAGGAAGGTGATTCTTCTTTTTTAGCAAAATAACTTCAAAAAATCACCAAATATGAACAAATACATTTGAACCACGAAATTTTTGAGAAAACTCGTAGTAACAACGCCATAAAATTCAATAGCTTTCAACGGAAGCCAGTAAGTTCGCTGAATTGATGGGACAACAAAATTGTTTGAATTTCATATTTCATAAATAAACCATTACCACATGTCATTAACTATGAAAACGACAACAAATACAGGCAAAAACAAAAAATTCAGTATAAAAATGCCTGAAGAAAGTGTCGAAGCAATTTAAATCATAAACTCTACTCTGAACACTTTATCTATGATCCATTGAACGTCTTCCTTAAACCAATGGGAACTATCTGTATTAGAACAATTTGATAAGACTTCAAAAAGAACAAAAATAAGAAAAATTATCCAGAAATTAAAAAATTATGAAAACCCGTTGCATTGATGACTTGAAACTATTACGTAGAAGACAAAAACGGAAACCAAATTGTTATCGTATGCAGTGGAACAAAAAGGGGTTCTATAATTACTGAGACTGACTAACAAATCACGAAAAAAATTTAAGAGTGGTTAATGTTTAAAAAAATTTACGAAAAAACGATTTTTAAGGACTTAACAGCCATTAATTTCAATAGCTTCCAACGGAAGTCAATAATTATACTCCGATATGCTCCGATTGGAGGAAAAAGATATTTGTCATTGATATCTAATCAATAAAGCATCACAATAAGTCTTATGACTATGAGAAAAACAACAAAAACACTCAAAAAACAAAAATTCAGGAGTAAAATGCGAGAAGAATATGTCGGAGCCATTTTAAATATAAGCTTTCCTCTGAAAACTTTATCTGTGATCCACTGAACGTCTTTTCTAAGCCAATGGAAGCTATCAATATTTGGATAAGGTAATAAGACTGCACGCTATAAACTGAGTGCTTTGGATAACATCATTCATTCAATCTTCAATTACGAGCTTATGTGACCGGTCAGCAATTTACGGCTACCTAAAAAACAAAAAACAGGAAAAAACAGCAAGTTCAGGAAAAAATTGAGCCAGAAAAGTGTCGAAGGCATAAAAAAGTGAACTTTTCAATAAAAACTTTTCTGGTCTCAAATCTTTTTTTTAATAGGAAGGTGATTCTTCTCTTTTTAGCAAAATAACTTCAAAAAATCACCAAATATGAACCAATACATTTGAACCACGAAATTTTTGAGAAAACTCGTAGTATCAACGCCGTAAAATTCAATAGCTTTCAACGGAAGCCAGTAAATTCGCTAAATTGATGGGACAACAAAATTGTTTGCATTTCATATTTCATAAATAAACCATTACCACATGTCATTAACTAAGAAAACGACAACAAATACAGGCAAAAACAAAAATTTAGTGTAAAAATGCCTGAAGAAACTGTCGAAGCAACTTAAATCATAAACTCTACTCTGAAAACTTTATCTATGATCCATTGAACGTCTTCCTTAAACCAATGGGAACTATCTGTATTAGAACAATTTGATAAGACTTCAAAAAGAACCAAAAATAAGAAAAATTATCCAGAAATTAAAAAATTATGAAAACCCGTTGCATTGATGTCTTGAAACTATTACGTAGAAGACAAAAACGGAAACCAAATTGTTATCGTATGCAGTGGAACAAAAAGGGGTTCTATAATTACTGAGACTGACTAACAAATCACGAAAAAAATTTAAGAGTGGTTAATGTTTAAAAAAATTTACGAAAAAACGATTTTTAAGGACTTAACAGCCATTAAATTCAATAGCTTCCAACGAAAGTCAATAATTATACTCCGATATGCTCCGATGGGAGGAAAAAGATATTTGTCATTGATATCTAATCAATAAAGCATCACAATAAGTCTTATGACTATGAGAACAACAACAAAAACACTCAAAAAACAAAAATTCAGGAGTAAATTGCGAGAAGAATATGTCGGAGTCATTTTAAATATAAGCTTTCCTCTGAAAACTTTATCTGTGATCCACTGAACGTCTTTTCTAAGCCAATGGAGGCTATCAATATTTGGATAAGGTAATAAGACTGCACGCTATAAACTGAGTGCTTTGGATAACATCATTCATTCAATCTTCAATTACGAGCTTATGTGACCGGTCAGCAATTTACGGCTACCTAAAAAACAAAAAACAGGAAAAAACAGTAAGTTCAGGAAAAAATTGAGCCAGAAAAGTGTCGAAGGCATAAAAAAGTGAACTTTTCAATAAAAACTTTTCTGGTCTCAAATCTTTTTTTAACAGGAAGGTGAATCTTCTTTTTTAGCAAAATAAGTTCAAAAAATCACCAAATATGAACAAATACATTTGAACCACGAAATTTTTGAGAAAACTCGTAGTAACAACGCCATAAAATTCAATAGCTTTCAACGGAAGCCAGTAAGTTCGCTTAATTGATGGGACAACAAAATTGTTTGAATTTCATATTTCATAAATAAACCATTACCACATGTCATTAACGATGAAAACGACAACAAATACAGGCAAAAACAAAAAATTCAGTATAAAAATGCCTGAAGAAAGTGTCGAAGCAATTTAAATCATAAACTCTACCCTGAACACTTTATCTATGATCCATTGAACGTCTTCCTTAAACCAATGGGAACTATCTGTATTAGAACAATTTGATAAGACTCCAAAAAGAACCAAAAATAAGAAAAGTTATACAAAAATTAAAAAATTATGAAAACCCGTTGCATTGATGTCTTGAAACTATTACGTAGAAGACAAAAACGGAAACCAAATTGTTTTCGTATGCAGTGAAACAAAAGGGGGTGTTAAAATTACTGAGACTGACTAACAAATCACGAAAAAAATTTAAGAGTGGTTAATGTTTAAAAAAGTTTACGAAAAAACGATTTTTAAGGACTTAACAGCCATTAAATTCAATAGCTTCCAACGAAAGTCAATAATTATACTCCGATATGCTCCGATGGGAGGAAAAAGATATTTGTCATGCATATCTAATCACTAAAGCATCACAATAAGTCTTATGTCTATGAAAACAACGACAAAAACAGTCAAAAATCAAAAATTCACGATGCAAATGCGAGAAGAAAGTGTCGGAGCCAATTTAAATATAAGCTTTCCTCTGAAAATTTATCTGTGATTCACTGAACGTCTTTTCTAAGCCAATGGAAGCTATCAATATTTGGATAATGTGATAAGAGTTCAAAGGTAACCAATAAGACAAAAATATCCAAAAATCTAAAAAAAAATTTGAAATCTTGTCATTGAAGTCATAGAAGCAATATCTAGAATATAAATCCGCTAATCAGAATAATTTTGATTGCAGTAGAAAAGAAGGGGGTGCTGTCGCTACTCAGACTGACTGACAGTTCACGAAAAAAGTTTAAGTTTGGTTAACATTCAGAAAAGTTTTTCGAAAAATTGTTTTCAAAAGCTTAACAGCCATTAGAATCACTGGATTTCAACGGAAGTCAATAAATACGCTCAAGTATAATCCGATTTCAGGACGATGACGTTTTTCATTCATAGCTAATCAAAAAGACATCACAATAAGTCTTATGACTATGAAAACAACAACAAAAACAGGCAAAAATCATAAATTCAATAGAAATGTGCGAGAAGAAAGTGTCGAAGACATTTAAACCATAAGCTATTCTCTAAAAACTTTATCAGTGATCCGTTGAACGTATTTTCTAGGCCAATGGGAGCTATTAATATTTGGATAATGTGATATGAGTTCAAAAGTAGCCAATAATACGAAAATAACAGCAAAGTTAAAAAGAAAAATTGAGATCTTGTGTCATTTAATTCATATATCCAATTGTTAGTAGATAAAACCGCTAACCAGATAACAGTTGGTTGCAGTAGGAAGGAAGAGGGTTCTGTCATTACTGAGATTGACTTACAGTTCACGGAAATAAGTTTATGATTGGTTAATGTTCAAAAAAAATTTCGAAAAACACTTCTTAAAGTCTTAAAGCCATTAGCTGTCCAGACAAAGCACTATATATGTTCACTTAATGCTTATTGCGGTACATATTTCACCTTTAGTCAATCTTTTTATGCCATAGGACTCCACAATTAGCAAATCCTCAAAAAGGAAAATCATATTTTCATATAAAATTACGAAAACTCAGTGTCGAAGCCAAAAAAAATACGAGTAATTCCTTGAAAACAAATTTTTTGTTCCTTGGGCTTCATTTGCCTGTTAATGAGATTTGTCGTATAGGAACCTCGATATGAAAAGTGGTTAGTCTCTCGGTGACTTAAAAAAACAAAAAAATTGAAAAGTTTTCTAATAAAGAGCTCTCAAACAGAATTCGATTTTTTTTTGATAGCGAACTTCCCTATGAGACCAGAACAAGTCGTTTTATCGCCTTCAGTCTATTAGGAACACACAATTGGTTCATTTTGTGGCATGAAATGAAAATTTGAAATACTTTTTTTATAGAAAATATCTTAATTGGAAGTAAAATTACACTAAAAGTGAACAAAATCATGCCAAATATCCCGTGTTCACACAAAACTTCAATCGTCGATAACTCCTCGAAAAAAAAACGAAATTCAAAAAAAAAATCTTTTTAATTTTGAATTGTACGCTGGAACAGCTTTTTAATGATACCACTCACATTTCTCTACGATGAATATATCGATCGGCCAAAATTGACTGAACAAAAAAACCCATTTGAGTTTATGGTTCCTCCCCCCACAAGTGGGTCGGAACAAAAAAATGGGGACAAGTCCAAACAGAATAGTCAATTCTTAGACTTCTATCTGTTAGCTCCAAGTTTTCTCTTTCGAATTTTTCATGTATGCGCTATCACTTACCTTTAGCACATGGGACATGTTGTCTGTAATGTAGAATGAAAGTTTAAAAAACAGAAAAACGGGAAAAACTACGAGAAATGTAGTGAAGTTTTTCTAACAGTTTATAAAAATAAACAGTATCTAAGTTATTAAAAACATTAGGCAGGCTTAAATAGGAAAGAATTATTCTGCCGCATTGGAAATACGATAAAATCTGGAATTAATAAGATGTCAATAGCGGCAACAATTATGGACGAAACTCAAAATTTTCCTAACTTTACATGAAATCAAACAAGGTCAAACCTAAATCAAATAAAAATTAGCTATCAACTGAAACAATTAAGTAGATTTACTAATGCCTCATCAGAAATTAAAAAGACCTGCCATTATTAAACTCTGTCAGTCGAAAGAACGACATAAACAGCAGTCGCTAAGGGAAGAACTCAGAAAATCATTAACATTCATTGAAAAGAAATAGTGCCAAAACAGGAGAAAAAAATTCATCGTGATAGGTTGCGTACTAGAAGTTGTCGGCACACAAGGTTGGTTGTTTTTGTTCTGTCGATCATTTTAATCCAGAATTTGCTCGATTACATTTTGACATTTCTCGCACAGCCTGTAGTTTTTTAGACTTTTCTCATGAGTCATTCACCGACATTTTTCACCGACTTCTCTCACAATCAGACTTTGCCGGGACTTGTCTAGACTTCAGAGAGCGATCGCTACTTCCACCGACCATTCTGAGTCACTCAACCCCCACCACGTACGATCAAATTAGTGTGATCGGAGGACAAAATGATATTTATAAAGTGACATCACGGCTCGACAAATGTCAGAAGTAAAATAACCGTCCTCGATTAGAAGTGCAACCCAAAATTGTGTCTTGTGATTTTGTTCAGGTAACAGCATGCTTAATGGGCAAACTGGAACAGACAAAGCTGTTCACGCAGCTGCTGGCCCTCAGTTGAAGCCAGACTGTCAGAAACTGACCCCATGCAGAATTGGGGAGGCAAAGGTCACCAAAGGTAAATGAATACGGCAAAGTGAACTAAATGTTTGTAGTTTAACTGTAAACATGAATCACCTGCAAAAGCTCTACGTAAAAACTGAATTGACTAATGACGTATAACTAATGACGACAGTATAACTAATGACGACAGACGGCAGTTTTCTACAGAACTGTTCTGCAAAACGTTCTGTACTCTAATTATACTGACAACAGGATGCTTGATAACAAAAACCAATTAAGTTAAAAAATCGACCGATGAATCTTCTGGTGAGATTTAGGAAATTGAACTAAAATCTCCTAATCAAATTCTACTCTAAATCCTACCGAGAAGCTGAGTTTAAACAAAGTTGAGAGCCACCAATATTATTTAAATTTAGTTATTAATATCCTCTATCATTAGTTAGAAATCTATCATTGTTGGATTTGTTTCATAGGCGCCGTTTCAGGTTATAACTTGGCAGCCAAGTACATAATACACACTGTGGGTCCGAGGGAGCAAAGACCCAAACAACTCATCTCCTGCTACAAGAATAGGGATCTGCTGATTGCTAATCACAAATTTTAAGGAAATTTTCATTCGATAGTATAAAAGTGAATAGTAATTTTGTATACTATTACCAAACCCCATTGGAGAATACATATCCACAGAACGCCTTCAAAGTAAAAATTTCTCATTTCATGATGGACGATACCCAGGTTGAGGTGCCAGACCGAAAGTCGATGTGTTCAGATCATCCCAGACGGAAGTATTATACTTATTTTAGACTCCATCATTTTAATCAACGTACTTCTAGAATGTATGCCGCATCTAAAAACAATAGACTTCACAAATCAAAACGAAATACAACAAAATCGATGAATCCAGAAGCTTTTCCGCATCCTGTTTCGGTCTTTTAAGCAAAACAAAATGCAATAATACAAAAACGCGAAACACAAATACAAATGATGGTTTCCACCATCTTATTTTTCCCATATATATATATATATATATATATATATATATATATATATATATATATATATATATATATAAATTCATTAAGTCGCCAATCCTACGTTTTGAGAAAGCAAACTTGCTTACCAATGTCAGCATTGTCCGTTCTCTCATGTTTTAAGTTTAGGCGTTATAGGCTTTTGCCAATAACAGTGACAGTGAGGGAAACCATTTCAAATAAATTCAAAATTGGGAATATATTTGCCACTGATGCCCGCGGTTGCGGAATTTGATGACACGCGAGAAAAGCAAATAGGTTTTGTCAATTTTTTTCCGGGAATTTGCGTCGCTAGCATCCGCGCTAAGGTAACTAACTTCCGCGCAAAGCTTCATAAACTCATTAAAAGAGAAAAAGTTGGATTTAAATATTACTTCTTATCAAAATTATGTGAGGCGTAATTATATTATGAATCAGTCAAATTTTTAAATATGAATTGAGGGTTATTGAGCAGTGATGACGATACCTCTGCTCACAAATTGCGGACATTAATGACATAAAAAAGTAAAATTCCGAAATCAGAGACGAAATTTTGTTAGAATTGTCCGCAATTTTGTTGTCACCGTTGTTCACAATTGAAACATTTCTCTCCCACGCGAGAATGGGTGACAAAATGTCGTCACCCGTGTTCGCAAACGCGGATTTTGTTGAATTTGCAGCATTGGCGACGTAATGTTTAGTTATATTTCAAGTCCTCTAATGATCCAAGTTTGAAGGATAGCATTAAACAGCGTCAATCTTTTAATGCTTCTGCTTGCAAGAAATCCTGTAACACTTCTTTAAATTGAATTGGACTTACCACAAAGTTTACAACAAAAATGATCGAAATAAAAGGGAATTGCATTGTTGTACCTGACTACAAGGGAAAAAAACTCTTCAGTTCGCGTAGCTTTGTTCTCATGCGCAAATCAAATGCCTGCCGCTAGAGCGTGTCTTACAATCAACATTAGCAAAATTCCAGAAGTCATTTAAGTGCTGAAAAAGCGATCTGACATGATGTACCAGATTGGACCGGTTCAGCAAGGAAACCTATTTAGTTAGGTTATTCAGGTATTGTGAGTCAAAGAGGACTCCTTTTAGTTTCATTTAAAACATCGCATTCGAAATTCTTCCAAGCGCAGTAATCTTCATTTGCTCAGACACCGGACATCTGAATTATTTCTCTAAAAACAATGCATTTTGTTCCAGGAAACAACATTGTCAAAAAGGAGCAAGTTTTTGGCAGATTTTTTGTCGATAAATACTTACAATTTTTTATTGCATCGATCTCTTGATTTGTATTATTATTTCAATCGAACGCTGAGAACGCCTATTTGAGAAAAAATTTTCAAATAGCTTGATTCTTTGGAAAGTAGATCTCAGTCACTTCCTCAGATGAACTTCAATGGTTATATTGTAAGATCTACCAAGAATCTATTGAACAAATTACGTTTCTGCAAGATGCAAGATCCGGAGGCTTATCTTGTCGGAATCGTCAATCAGTTTTAAAATTAAAGTGATTTAAAAAAGCAGCTTTGAACTAAAAGTCATTCAGAAAAGTTGTTCTCTTTTTTGTTTTTTTTATTTTGCACTCCAACCCCATCTGTTTTGTGCCCCCTCTCATTTACTTGTGTTTTGCTGATATTTTTATTTATATGTGTTATCTTAAACTTTTTTGTAGCCCTCCAACCCTTTGCATGCCCTATTTTGCGTATTTTGACGATGATCCTATTTATGTGTTGGCCTTAGCATTTTCAGGGTCTCTCTTTTTTCCCTTGGAGGCTAGGTAAAGCGTATTTTATTCTCTATCTTTTTCTGTCTTATAGCTATTTTATTATCTGGTCTTCAAAGAAGCTAGGGAGACCCATAAAGCAGCTAAGGCATGTTTTGCGGCGCTTCTTACAAAACAATTTTCTTGCAAGGGTCTTAGAAGATGGAGGGTCATCTTGCAAGATCTTGCAAGATTCTCGAAAGATCTTGCAAGATGATGCGGAATCTTGCAAGATTGTTGCAAGAATCCTGCAAGATAACCGTCCGATTTTTCTGTCCATCACTGCTTAAGTTTGCATACATTGCCATAAAGTTTGATAAACACACTCCTTTCTGCCGATCAGGTACAAGCCATTTTTAGCAGAACATAGCCATGTAGAGTTTGTAAATAGTTCTTTTGAAAATAATTGTAAGAAACGGCTGTGTCCAGAATAAAACAGTTATTAGCGTGTTATTGTTCTCGATTAGACAAGCAGTGTTACACTAGAACGCGCACTTGTTTTATCGAAGTTTTGTGGAAACTTTTTATTCTTTTTGTATGCAACCATAAGTATTTTAACGGCTAGTGTAATCAGAAATGGGGCTCTGTAATACATTTCAGGGTTACTTACTTCATTTTGTTGAAAGACAACGCTATCTGGTTTAGAAAAGAGAAAATTGATTGCCAATTTGCATTTTTTTCTTTTCTTCTATACCCATTGAACCTTTTCTTTACTCAAGTCTTCTGTCACGAATGCAAGATTCTGCTTTCGTGCTGACAGTGAAATATGCCAGGCAGATCCTTATGATGTTCAACCTGTAGCTTCGACAAGCTTCTCCAGCTGAAAGAGAAGAGCATTGCATTCTGTTGTATCTCCACGGGAGCTCTCGGCTATCCCAGAGCAGAGGCTGCCGTAATAGCACTCTCCACTGCCAAACACTTCCTACAGGAGTTCGGCACGGACAAGGTAATCTCAAAATACAGCAAACGCAAACTTGATTCTATTCTGTAGCCCAGGCGGAGGTGTTCAGACCGACTAAACCTCTGATTAGACCATCCTTGAGCGCACACCTGATCAGGTTGCGCTCGAAATACATGGTCTGTTAAACTCTCAGAGCGCACTTTGGTATGGACAACGGCCTGGAACATTTCCAATCAGAGATAACTAAATTGAGCTCACAATATTCTGATCAGTTCAGATTTCGAGCGCATTGGAACTGATCTGAAAGCATTTTGAGCGCAAATTTGCGTTCATTTTTTGCATTTTTAACTGAGAAATGTTGGCTTTGCATGAATTATTTTGCAACACTTGGTTTTTTTTTCAGTAGCAATGCTCTTAAATATTAAGAGATTTGTGCATGTGTATGAATATTCTCTGATCACACGGCTTTGAGGGCACTCGAGATTGATCAGAGGTGATTTCGTGTGCACTAGAGTCTGGTCAGAGATGGATTCGAGCTCACAGTAAATTGATCAGACGAGTATTTCGAGCGCACTTCAAGCGCAAACGGAGTTTTGGGCGCATGGTAGTCTAATCGGAAGTCACTTTGAACTGCGTTGGTCTGATCAAAAGTCACTTTTGTCTGGAACGCTGTAATGAGGGAGGATTTCGGTCTGAATTTTAGCCCAATATATATTCTTAATTATCCCATAATAAAATAACAACGTTCACCCTTGGTTAGATACCCGGGTTGAACAGGGTTGCTCACCATATAATGGACATTATGTGGTCGATAAAATCCACTTTTTTGTTTCGTTCAAAGATTTTGTAGGTACTTGTAAGTTAACAAAGATTTCCAAAATAGCGTGTATGTCTCATTTCATCATTAGTAACTTTCTTTTTTTCGAAGCGGATTTTTCATGGTAAAATACGGTTACTTATTACTTTGTATGGTTCGTTTTTGACAAGTAAGGTGCTTAGTGTTTGATGGTTAGATGTTCGTAACATATGGTTTGTTCTATCGAAAGTAAGGTAGCATATTTCGCCAGTTTTACGACAAAACAAAGAATCGTCTGAAAAATCTCCTAAGGCAGGCAAACTTTTTACGGTTAAAAATTTTAAGCATATTTTGCATAGTGCTAGTCGCAAAACAAAAATTAATCTTTCAAGGTATTGCCAGGCAGAGCTAATCTTGCAGTTTTTACTTAAATCGCAATGCACAAGGGGGCTAAAAAGGGCAATAATTTGATTCTGTTGAAAGTCTGCCGTCATCGTATTCGAACTATTGCACTTGTGATGATTTTTTCACAACTTTCAGAAAAACATTGGCATGACATATCATTTTCTTCATCAAATGGTGCTTAAATGATAGATCTTTCAAAAAACGCATAAATTTTGGTCTTATATTTGGTTTTCGTTGGCGACATCAGTTTTTTGCCTGTCCTTTTCTCATCATTTTCAAGGCACCACAAATAATCATCGGAAAAAGGCAGCTTTTTTAAATTTTAGTAGTCGATTTAAAATTATATTATTTTTTTTGTGAGTTACATTTTTTGAATACAAAAAAATAAAATTCTATTTCAGCTATTTTTCTGGAAGACTAAATCGCAGCCTTATATTTTAGTGAGAACTATTAACAATTTTTTTGATTTCAGTTTGATGGCTGAATTGGAATGTTTTTGATGAAAATCATACAGCATGTGTTGCTCAACTTTATTTAAAACCCCAATATCAGATTTGCTATAAACGAATTGGGGATTGCCCTGTTCTTAAGTAAAGGGAAAAAGATAGCTTTCTTAAAGCTAATATCCAAGAAAATTTCTCCAAATTCTAACAAACTTCACTTCTGTCTTGAGTCTTAAGTGTTTTGTTCATTATATCAAAACCATTAACAAAAAATTGTCTCAAAATGGAAAGAAATAGTTATCAGACTCAAAACAATGCAAGAGTTTGTTCTCCAGCAGCGCAAAGTAGATTTCCTGAAAAACAAAATATATCGTTTGCCTAGAAAATTTACGAAAACTAGCAATTTTCAAATCGCAGGAAAGTACTTCCAGCCAAATAGTGCCAGTATTAATTTTGTTAATATTTATGACGTGTTGTTAAAATCAATCAATAAAAAACAATATTTATGTTTCCCAAGGTTAAGATAGACATTTTTACGTTCAATAACTGATAATGACTGTAAATGTTTGTTTAAATAAGCCTATATAAGGCACCGCAATGAAAAACTGCTCAGGAGGTTGAAAAATTGTTTTCTGAACAGATCTATTCGTTATTGTGCGATAGAAAAAGTGAGGTACAAAATGTTATTAGTTTCTTTAAATCTTCACAATCATTAGATAAAGTTCTTCGTCTCTCACCTTTTAGTGAACTTTTGTTCAAGTTTCTTTGAATGTAAAGCAAAAACGTTATAATCAGTTTTTGCTTCTCCGAATTTAGGAAATTTGTTGAACAAACGTAACAATGAATGTGAACAATTTTGATTTCGTGTTTGTTTTCGTTTTTTGACAGTTTATTGAACATTTAAAACCAAATATTTTTTTTATATTTCATATTGTTTCGTTGTAAAATGTAGATGGTCCTTGAGCAGGACAAAAACGACAACAAGCATGTTTTTATAAATGGCTTACAATATACTTTTGTTGTCGAAAAGTTGATGAGTTCCCGAGAAAAGAGTGCGACGTTAACTAACTCTACCCCGAGTCCCTTTTTATGATGAAAAACTTAAAAAGTGGTAAAGAAGCTGCACGTAGAGTTTTACATGTCAAGAGTCTACCTGTACTAAAATTTTGGGATGTAAGATTTACTTATTCGTAATGATGTTGGCAATCTATTCAGACAATGGCCCTCGCTTTCTTTCAATTGAATGAATGAACTAATTAAACTTTTAATCCAGATGTATGATTAGTTACAATTGTTGCACGAAAAATAGGTTTAGTCTGAATTAAAAACAACAGTACCAAAGTACTTCGAAAATGCTCCTCATCAAACATTCTCGTTAAGCAGGTTTCATTACTTGGTGAAATTGAAAACGTCATTGTTACCATCCACGTATACCTTTGAAATGGCTCTATAGTGCCTCACATTTTTGAGATTCTGGACGCTTGCCAAAGTTATTAGGCCATAGCTCTTTGTTATTCAAAACATTGTACAGCTTTATAGCTCTAAAGTGTATTGATTTGTCCATCGGTGAATTACTCTTCGGTAAAAGTAGTATAGCCTTTTCTTTACTTCTCGTGCTCATAGTTTGATTGAATTTGAGTTTCTTTCTAATTTTTTTGGAAATTGAATAAAAGAAATTTGAGCAGCTAATGTGGAGATATAGTTTGTACACGGTTTGAAAACCTGATTCCGCAAACAAATGCGTGCAAGTGTCGTGTTTTGTCATAAACAAGACGAAGAATTTTCTTTGCAAAACACAAAATGGTTTCAATGACAACTCTGTAGTAGATCCATATACTAGTAAACCATACGAGATCACCGGTCTGATGTAATTATTATAAAACACCTTTTGAAAGATGTTGAGATAGCATGCGTTTGTTTTTAATCAATCCCTGTTTTTTTCTCAATTATTTTTATTAAATTAAACAAAATCACGAGAAAAATACAAACGCTTTTGGCAATATCTGTCAGAGATGGTTTGAAGATGACGTTAACTTTCTATGTAATTATACTCAGTGCTGGCACATTACTGTAGAGAGTAATTTAATTGAACGTGATCAAGTTCTATAGGAAAACTTGGTGGCATTTATCGCCTATTATGTGAGGGAAATGTTAGCGATGTGGTTAAGTCAATCCTAGTCGATTTAGGATGTCATTATAAGGTTAATATCTTTTTACTACAATCTTACAAGATCTTGCCAGATTAACATCCTGTCTCGACTAAGGAATTAAGGTGGTAAACAAAACCCGTTTTGGTAATGAAAACCGATATCGTTGAAATTCCATTTCAGACATGGATATGTTTCGTATTGTCTGATTCCTTAGATTGAGAAAGTTGTGTTCTGTTGCTTCTTGGATGAGGACTACAAAGTGTACGAGCACCTCATCAACAACAAGATATTCGCCACATGAGCAAGAAGCCATCATCTATCAACCAGATAGACATTTACGAAGCAACAAAGTTTATGAAAACTGTTGATATGCTGCCGAAGACACTACATGACATGCGAGAGCCCTAATTGGTGCTTTCTCTTGAATTAGCACAAAATTTTGTTTCTGACTACTGAAATTAAATTTTAAATTTATATTATGTATTTCACTGGTCGTTCCGAAAAACTGGAACTGTTACTGTCGAACCCCCCCCCCCCTGATTTCAGCTACTGCTTATGAAGTCTGTTACCCGTCTAAATAAAATTTGTGAACCTCACTCGTGCCAATGAACTGAGCTGATGCTACTATTAGGTGACCTTGGTGATTTTGTAACAATCCAAGTGAATCAAAGATTTAAAGGGAATCTTCTGTTAAAGATCTGACAAAACTTTAACAAAGTTGTCTCGCTAATTGACAGAAAGGGAATGAATTTTCTTAAAAAATCTGATAAGACGGTAGTGAGATCATGCGCCACAAAATGTTAGATCAGATCTTATGCGACAAAAGTACTTATTATCAGATCAGGTCTTACACAAAAATTCTTGTAATCGGATCATACAAGATAAATGTTGACCCCGTTATCTGACCGCCGATTTGTTGGCTTTTTGATCATAAGATCGGATAAAAGAACCTTTTTAACAATTTTTTTTTAAATTTACAAATCAATATTTAAGTGATAATTCTACCGGCTTTTTCTATACAATTAATAGCTTTCTGCGAAACACCACAAAAGTTAACAGAATGAGTGTTTTCTAAACTTGATCTAGGCTGGCAGTGAGAGGATTCGCCGCCCAAAAGATCAATCAAGTAAAACAAACCAACGAATTTCAATCGCTGAAGCAACCGCAACTTTGTTACTCTGCTAGTTCCCCTCTATCATCCTTGTACGCTCTTAAAACTTAGGCTGTCTCGAATAAAAAATTATTCTCAAAAAGGCCCGGAAAATCACTTTGGGGATGAAAGATGTACGTAAATTAATTGATTTTTATTGAAAAGAACAATCTCAAGAAAATTTATAACGGTAATTAGGAAGATAAAAACAGAATATCCGTGGTTCACTTCCCAACTACTGGTTCGCCACACTAAACTATTAGTTTCCCTGCCTTTCATCTAACTTTCAAATTCTCAAGTTGTTCATTCTAGCTGCGTCTCGCGTGTCAACCTAAATTCTCTCGCTTACAAATTCTGGCACTCTATTTTGGTCGCTTCAATTTTTACTCAACCAACAAGTCATTATTTTAAGCAATAAAACCATAATTTTTAAGTAGGCATTGCATCTATCGTTCAAAATCGGCCGAAGTCCGTGGGAGAGCTGTGTTTATTATGCAAACAAGTCAATGTCAGACTATGCTCTGTCATTCAATGCCAACCATGTTCAGTTTCCACCTTATATTAAGGAAACCAACTTTGAAATCTTATGTACAGACCATTTTGCCTTATAGAAACATGCACTTGACATATTTATCATTTTTCGCGTAGTAAACTTTAAAATGCTCATCGCTTCATTCTCACTATCAAAACTAACTAGCTGTAATCATTCTGTGTCAAAAACTTTATGTTTCAGTTCGTTTACCAAACCTCATAAAAAACTAAGCGCAAGGCTTGGTCTCAATTTTAAAGGCAGTTCATGAAATTTCTTGTAATTAGAAAATATCATTAACAACAGTTTTCCTAGAAGTTCAATTATTAACATACGGAGACTATTAGGGGGTCAGACGTCCAAAACTGATGTCCAAATCGCAAAAACACCAACATCACACAAATCCGTTTACAGTTGCATCAACCTAAAGTTTTTAGTATATATCTATTTTCATTATCTTTTCAAACTATCCGTTTTGACGTATTAATTATCAAAACATTCAATTCACACCATTTTCCGTTGCTAAAAACTCAGGGCTCAATTTGATCTACAAACTATACCAGCTTGATCGGATAATTGATGATACATGATGTCATTAATTCTCGGTTAATATCCATGTAATATTACTCTCCAAGTGGGCGGTTGGTAAATTTTTGGAGTTGGTATTTCTTAAATCTGATAAAATGCACATCAAATTCTATTTTTGGTTCTCTATCAAAAAACACTATTTATCAAACTTACAAACCATAGCAAACTCATTGAACAGAATTACTTGCGGACTTCTCTAGACCATTTTAGTCCGTAATGCGGATGGCAAGTGTGGTCAACCAGAGAATCTTACAAAAAGAAAATTCTAGGATTAGGGAGCAATGAATGTGAATAAATTTTAAAAACGCGGTGACAATAATAGTTTTCCTTAAAAAGTTCTCATTGTAAGAGTTAAGAAGTGATGTACTCAGCTCATATTCGATCACAAATTGCATGCTTAACATGCAAAGTTTCCGAATTGATTTAAATTGTAAGAGCTTGCAAAGCGATTGGTTATTTTGTGCTCACTTTCGAGTTTTATTTAGGGTCATATTTTAAAAATTAATAATTGTGTGTTTATCTTTTAAGAAATTAAGAGCATGGTTATCTTGTAAGTGTTTGTAAAATTTGTGCAAAATACTCAGATATCAATGCAATTTTGGGAGCCACCTTGAATTTAATTTTCTATAATATGAAAATTGAAAAAGAACTAGAATACTCTTTTTGATAAAACCACAAGCGTCGTGAAGAACTATGCAGCATAAAACAGCAATTCAGAAACTTGAAGTTAAACTAGATCAACCGATTGCAAAAAACGTTATCTTAATTATACACTGACAGGTTTTTCAAAAAAAAATTGCGGCAATGAGTTAAAACGCTAGAAGTAACAAAAAATGACGATTTTTTTTCTCATCTCATTTTTCTAGTTCAATATATGACCAATAGTTGAAATTTAATCAAAATATTAGATTCAAGATCCAGTTGCAAATTTTATCAACCGAATTTTTACCAAATATCAAGTTTTCTTCAAAAATCTGAGTTGTTGAAAACTTCCTTCAAGTTTTGCCTTTTTACAAAGAATCCGTTTAAAGTTAATTTCGCCAACTCTAAATGTATCATAATTGCATATTCTTTATGACAATTTGAATTAAGCAAAACAAAAGATTCGATTCGAAACTTAGGTGGAAAATGGATGAAAAGTTTTGACAGTCCGATTTCTTTACAAACATTGTACTGAAATTTTGAATGTTTTTTCTATTTTTAATTATCTCACATAGATGCATAACAGGTTTGTTAAAAAATAACTTGCAAGATTGACTCTTTGCTATTTTTGAGGTCTTCAGATTTTTAGTTTGCAGCATTAATAATTTACCTGTGAATTGGATGACAGCCCCAAAGACTTATTTTTGTGAAAAAATTAAGAAAAAAGTCCAATGAGAAGAAAGTTTAAAAATTCATAACCCAAAAAGTTCCTCCTCAAATGGCAAAAAGCAGAATTAAAGATTTATCTGATTCGTTTTTTTCTTATAACTTTAGTAAGAAGGTATGAATTTTTCTGTAATGATTCCAACCTGCTTTATTTCATTATGAATGGAAAGTTCAAAATTTTTTTTTAATCAAAGAGTTTAATCGCAAAGCTGATTATTAAAGCATTCATATTGTATATGAAACTATGTTTGTTAGGCGGACTGGTGTTGGTCAAATAATGTCATTTTTACGACATGCTTTTTATATCAATTTCAAAATCCGATCACGTAATTAAGGAAAACACTCATCAAAAATCAAGGCCAAACTTTTGTTAAGAGAATTTTTCAAAAAATTGCAGAAAATGTTCCTCAGAATCACATTTTAGGAAAATGTTGATTTTTCAATTGCTCAAAGGAATTTATTCTCTCAATAAAGCTTGAGTGGTTATAACAGATACGATTTTATGAACAGACTTAAAGTGCGATATTAAATTCAGCAATCAGGATAAAATGATAGACACTCAATTTAACTAACAGAAACTAACAAAATTTTACAGCTTTACAAAAAGAACAAATATATCGAAAGATAATAGATTATTGAAGGAAATCAATAGAGGCAATTTCGGAAATGTTGTGCTCAGATGTGGCTTTATGTTTACTTCCCTGTTTTTTTTATAATATTTCAAGCTGCGAATTGCAACGTTTTATCATTTTTTACTAAATAGCGGTCTATTAAAAGTTTTAGTTCCGTGTTATGAAAGTATGGATCTTGAAACATTTAAATCCAAAGTAATCATTCAAAGTTATTTGAAAAATGACTAGAGTTCAGAAAAATAAAAAGGAGTTATTGATTTATTCAGTTCTACATAAAGTTAAACAGTTTCATCTGAGAATGTAAAGCTCGTTTTTTGATGAAAAGCAGAAACAACGATTTTAAGGAAAAGAACTTATCATTGGAGCAAAAAATTAGGTTACAGTCAACAGTTTCAGAAATTTCAGATCTGAAAACAAACTTTTTAGCCTATATTTTTATAGACTTAGCAAGAAACGCTGCCGAAAAATTACTAGCAGTAGCCAACGATCCGCAAAACAAACTATATACAAATTTTTTGGAATCACCATAAAGGGGGAGGATCATTAATAATAAGGAAAGCACATTCTTAAAATGCACTTGAATCCCCTAATTTCATCTCAAATTGGCAAGATTAAAGGACAAGAAGAATTGACTCGCACATCGTCTCTAAGCAACGGAAATTGACAAAACAAAACAGAAAAAACATGTACAACATGCATAGACTCCTCCAAATAGTCATAGACAGTTTATATACACCATAGGACGAATTAACGATTTATTTAATTATTATAGGCGAGCATCAAAATAAAACAAAAAAAAATTCACAAAAGTTTTCATGTAATATTATGTCAATTTTTTGGAAAACAAATTATGACGCACAAAACGTAGAGAAAATATCGCTCAGTTTTTTAACACTATATAGATGAAAAAGTTGTTTGATTCATATTATTTGAAAAAATTTTGTCTTCGAGTTTTAGTTTCAAATAAAACTAAAAAAAATCAAGCAAATTGGGAAAAACATGGAAAAACCAACTCAAATGCCCAAAGAATCTCCGCTATTGACCAGCAAGCAAACCCTGCTTAAAAACAAGCCAAGCAAGCGTGTAAAATTAGTTTCGTACAATTTAGGCATTTATACCGTCCAAAAAGCCTTAATATTCCGGTCACTTATCAGTAGTATATAAATATATATATATATATATATATATAAATGTATATATTTGTGTGTATGTGTTTTTATATGTATATATATATATATATATATATATATATATATATATATATATATATATATTACATTTTTGTATATATATATATATATATATATATATATATATATATTTAAATGTTTATATTTTCAAATGTTTATTAGATTTTCTTTTTTTCATTTTCCGGATCAATTGAAAAATCAAAAATGATGGTCTGTCAAATGTATATTAAAAGTACTTTTTTTGTTTTTTATCT
>NC_134478.1:19464131-19513057 GCF_964194025.1 Convolutriloba macropyga | reverse complement strand
AAACAATTTGCATATTGAATAACTTTTTTGGATATATATATATATTTATATATATATATATATATATATATATATATATATATATATATATATATATGTATATATTTGTATTGCAGACATCGGCGTTCTTCTAAAGCAATTTATACATTCTTATGTTGCTGTCGCGTCATGCTTTTAAAGATTTCCTATGTTACTAAAAAATATTTCTTTTACTTCTCGGACTTTAAATTTTGCTCATTTTAACAGTATACACCATTTATGTTTTGACCCGTTGTATTTATACTCAATAAATTCAAAGGTTCAACACTTATGTATATTAAATTGAGTATTGCTGAGTGGTCATAGTTGACAGTGGAGGGTACCATCGAGTTACCCTTACAATGTTGATTGTCTACTTTTTGTTCCGACTCAAACATTGTGGGGGAATTGAATTATATGCGGAACTGGTTTTTTCCTATTCCGTCAGTTTTAGCAGGTATAGATTGTGTAATTGATTATTTTGAAATTTGAGGTATGTTGAAAGTTTTATGAACATACGAATATTGATGAATAGGAATGACCTAATTTCGTTGAAATTTCCCGAAATGTGTAATCAAACTTTCTTCAATTATGAAAAAAAAAAATGTAGAAATTGCTGATGATAGTGGTTTTTGGTTATATTTTTAAATGCGGAGGTCGCTAAACGATTTGAAGCGACTTTGGATTGAATACTATCCCTATTTTGAAAAACTCGCTTTTTTAGTGGAAAGTAGAAACAAAAATGTTTCCTTAAACACTTTTGTCGGAACTTACCGGAAATACAAACATTAAAAAACTGATGAAACAATCATAACAAACTCTGATGAGAGCTTTTCTTAGTTCTGCTTCTTAAAAGAATGTTGTGGGCTTTTCACATAGTTAAGCCGCAATTATCCGAAATGCTTAATTTATTTTTTATTTCTGATAATATCAGACTTTTGCCAGAGTATGTATTATGCGAAGGTAAGAAATAGTTAAGTTAATTTAACAGATATGCAGCAATAGAAAGGCTAGTTTTGGTCTCATATTGCATTTTTCACAAATCAAAATTAGTCGGATTCCATTGGGATGCTGTCTTTTTTTGCATCTCTTCACTTCTTTTTTTTATGTCAGCGAGCAACAATTCTGTTTTGATATCAGAAGTTCTTTATTCAAAGATCTCGCGTACGTTCAATTGAGGCTCAAAGAACTTATATTATCTTTTCAGAGAAAAGATGAAGGTTTTTATTGCTTCAAAAAATTGGTTTTATAACTTCTAAAGCATTTTTTATTATCGGGGGCGTTTCTTTTTCTTTCAAAAAGTTATGAATTTGCATTCGTCATCAAAATTCCAATTGAAAAAAACAATTGAACCTATTGGGAAAAACAATTGAAAACAAACCAGTTGAGTTTTTCAACTGATTCCTAATGGCTCTTTCGACTTTAAACATTATTTGAAAAAAAAAGATTTTTTCTCTATCAGATTATAGCTTATACTCAGTAGTGGCAAATCCCACAATTTTTCTGATGATCCAAAGTTTAATCTGTACAGCAATTTTGCGATTAAAATGATGGTTTTATATCTTAGGAGTTAATAACTTAAAAAATTAAAGTCAACACTATTTTCATGAAAAAAACTTTGTTACTTTTTGAAATATTGCACATTGTTGTTGGGTTTTTTTTGGTGATTTACCACACGTAGTTGGCTGGCTAATTGTTGTTGAAAGATAGACCAATTGAACGTATATGATGTTTTCCTTGATTAGCTTAGGGTTCAAATGAGGTCGATACTGGTTTTCGGCATTTCTTAACTGAATTTCTGGTTTTTGGCTATTTTTCTTGTACTCTCTCTGGTCACATTACATATTTTGATTGAGAACAAACTCAATGTTTACCTATGAAATTAAATATGCTTTCAATTGATGCCTACATCTAACAGTTGATTGTTTTAACGATTATGGATTTACTTGTTTTTTAAAATATATTTTCGATTTCTACCCTTTTTAATCGTTTTTTTGGCCAACCTGTAACCTAGTCTTTTAAGTGATAGCCCCATCCATATCCATTTGAAGTTAAAAATTTTATTTGCTAGGAATTTTAGGTTTCAACTGTCTGACTGCGGTCTTTCATATAATGTGTTTCCAATTTTTTTAGCTTTAGCAACTGGTCATTTCTTGTGAATCTTTTTGTTGTATTTTTACCTAAAACATTAAAACAGGCCCAAATATTGCAAAAATGAGGCTAAGGTGAATAGGCGTGATCTTTTATTTTAAAAAATTCAACTTTCAATGGCTTCAACACTTCCAAATTTTCTGTAAAATTTTTCCGATTTTTGTACTTTTGATGTTTTGTAACACTCTTTTGAAGTTTTTCGACTTAGTTATCGGCCTTCTTCTTCCAGCGTTACAAATATTTTTGTCTAACACTTTTTGTACTGAAAGGCATTTGGTTGTTATGACTCTTAAGTTCATTTGGTTTCCAAAAATTCAGTTACTTCATGACTTTGTCCTTTTGTTTGTTTTTTTGGTCGAAATGTTACCTAGTCTCATTAAGGACTGCTTTCATCTGTTTTATAGTGGAACTGAAGTTAATTTGTTCAAGTTAGGTCTTATGTGATGTTATTTTGACTTTGTTACTAAAAGTTTTTTAGAGAAAAATTGATATTGATTTATGCTGTTATTATTGTTTTTGTTGCTGTTTTTTGTTTTTGTTTGTCATGTCTCGTAATCGCTTTAACGCCAGTTCCCATTTAACCTTTAATGCGGCATTGCTAATGAAATGAGTTGGCAGTGTTTTTTTCTAATACGCGAACTAATTTTCAACAGTTTGAGAATTTTTGAAAGGTTCCTCTCTCCCCGGGCCGAGGAATTTGGCCAAAATTATGTAAGATCAGCGGCAACTAGCGTTGACAAGTCGGAAAATTCACCGCAATTTTCTTACATAATTTTGCGTTGAATGCGTTGAATTTAAAGACAAAAATTCAACGCATTCAGCGTAAAATTATGTAAGAAATGGCGGTGAATTTTCCAACTTGTCAACGCTAGTTGCCGCTGATCTTACATATTTAGCGTTGAATTTAGCGTAGATCTTACATATTTAGCGTTGAAATTAGCGTAGGTCTTACATATTTTTGCGTTGAATTTAGCGTTGATCTTACAAAAAATTAACGCGTAGAACTCTGGGTATGGGACTCGAACCACTGACCTCCTGTTTACTTGTCGCCTCTTCTACCATTGCGCCACCGTTCCTTGGTTTCCTTAAGAGCCGAAATCCTTATAAAGCGTAGATCTTAAATATTTTGCGTTGAATTTAGCGTAGATCTTACATATTTTGCGTTGATTTTTAGCGTAGACCTTACATACTTTGCATTGAATTTAGCGTAGAACTTGCATATATTTCGTTGAATTTAGCCTAGATTTTACATATTTTTCGTTGAATTTAGCCGAGATCTTACATAATTTCAACGTATTCAACGCATTTATCATGTGAGAAGTACTGGGAAAAATTTAAAATTTTTTTTAAGTTTTGAAAAAAATTTGAATTCCTAAAATGGTCTGAAATGGTTTTTGCACCGTAAGAGAGCAAATGGTTATTTTTTGCTGACTTCATTTTTCTCAAATGTGCAGCATAGGGGTCGAAACAGTAAAAAAATTAATTCTTCAAAAAAAAAAACTTGAAAAATTTGAAATCTTCAAATGGTCTGAATTGGATTTTGCACTATAAAAGAGCACTAAAAAAGATTTTTTCTGACTTCTTGTTACTCACCTTTGGAGTATAGGGTTCGAAAGAGTGAAAAAATTAAATTTTCGAAAAAAAACTTGAAAAAGTTTTGAAATCGTAAAATGGCCTGAAACGGATTTTGCGCTATAAAAGAGCACTAAAAAGTGATTTTTCTCACCTGTGCAGTATAGGGTTGAAACAGTTAAAAAATTAACTTTTTGAAAAAAAACTTGAAAAATTTGAAACCGTAAAATGGTGTCAATTGGATTTTGCACTATAAAAGAGCACTAAAAAGGATTTTTCTCTGACTTCACATATCTCACCTTTACAGCATAGGGGTCGAAACAGTGAAATTGATTTTTCGAAAAAAAACTTAGAAAAATTTTGAAATTGTAAAATGGTCTCAAATGGATTTTGCACTATAAAAGAGCACTAAAAAGTGGTTTTTTGCTGACTTCGCCTTTCTTACCTGTGAAGCATAGGGGTCGAAACAGTGAAAAAATTGACATTTTGAAAAAAAACTTGAAAAACTTTTGAAATCATAAAGTGGTCTTAAATGGAATTCAAAAAATTCAACCTTAAATTTGTAAGATCTAAGCCAAAATTCTATGCAAAAAATGTAAGATTGCTGTTGAAAGCGTTGAAATTATGTAAGATCTACGCTAAATTCAACGCTAAATATGTAAAGTCTACGCTAAAATTCAACGGAAAATTATGTAAGATTGGCGTTGAATGCGTTGAATTTATGTAAGATCTACGCTAAATTCAACGCTAAATATGTAAAGTCTACGCTAAAATTCAACGCTAAAAATGTAAGATCTACGCCAAAATTCAACGAAAAATTATGTAAGATTAGCGTTGAATGCGTTGAATTTATGTAAGATCTAGGCTAAATTCAACGCAAAATACGTAAGATCTACGCTAAAGTTCAACGCGAAATATGTAAGATTTACGCCAAAATTCAACGGAAAATTATGTAAGATTGGCGTTGAATTTATGTAAGATCTAGGCTAAATTCAACGCAAAATACGTAAGATCTACGCTAAAGTTCAACGCGAAATATGTAAGATCTACGCCAAAATTCAACGAAAAATTATGTAAGATTAGCGTTGAATGCGTTGAATTTATGTAAGATCTACGCTAAACTCAACGCTAAATATGTAAGATCTACGCTAAAATTCAATGCTAAATATGTAGGATCTACGCCAAATTTTAATGCAAAATATGTAAGATTGGCGTTGAATGCGTTGAATTTATGTTAGATCTACGCTAAATTCAACGCTAAATACGTAAGATCTACGCTAAAATTCAACGCTAAATATGTAAGATCTACGCCAAAATTCAACGGAAAATTATGTAAGATTGGCGTTGAATGCGTTGAATTTATGTAAGATCTACGCTAAATTCAACGCTAAATATGTAAGATCTACGCTAAAATTCAACGCTAAATATGTAAGATCTACGCCAAATTTCAACGCAAAATATGTAAGATTGGCGTTGAATGCGTTGAATTTATGTAAGATCTACGCTAAATTCAACGCTAAATATGTAAGATCTACGCTAAAATTCAACGCTAAATATGTAATATCTACGCCAAAATTCAACGCAAGATTATGTAAGATTGGCGTTGAATTTATGTAAGATCTACGCTTGAGCGTAGATCTTACATAAATTCAACGCATTCAACACCAATCTTACATAATTTTGCGTTTTTTAGCGTTGACACCTCGGCCCGGGTCGTTTGGTAATTAAGTCAAAAATGCTGATGAGCTGAGTCGCAACTTTATGTGCAAACGAACATTATTGAGACTACTTGTTTCTTAATTCCTTGAAATTATTAGCTTCCGTTGCTTCTTGCAAGAAGAAGCTTACTTTGTTTTCTTCCAGCATCACACCCCAACATTTGTATCATCTGCTTATCAAGTAAAATGCTCTTGGAAGTTTAATTTATCAGACGCTCAGAATAATGGCTGTCTAATGGCTCAATTTCTGCTGTGACATAAACCTATACTTCAGCTCTCATTTTTATATACTCAAGATGGTACTGAGGTGTGCAATTTGAACAGTTTACGCTCGGTTTCCATTTTTTTGTTTGCACAATCTTTGCTCGTTAGTCAGGTAACTCCGATGAAATTTATGACGGACAAGTTTATTGAGGTAGGCAAAGGGAAAACAAACTAGGTGCTTCTCTTTACTGTTCGCTTAGTTTAAAGTTAGTATAGAAAGATCAAAGTTTAAATATCTCTGAAAAATATAATTTTAAAAACAAGGAATGTTTTAAATGTGCAACCCAAATTTCGAGTAAACCGATTCACCAAACCTGTTATGATTTTGCAGCCAGTATTTTCAATTGTTTTTCAAAGAGTAATACTGAATATTTTTTCATAATCGAAAACTTTCATTTGTTTTACAGTTTTTGAACTTTCCAACTCAGAAAACAAAATGTGTCTGTGAGTATGTTGAGCGGGAATTGGAAAAAAACAAATAGAATGTTTTAATTCCCAAAAAAGCTATAATTTGTTGGCGCCTAATTTGTGCGCTTGGAAATTTTAGTTATTCCGGATTGAACGTCTGGTCTGAATCAGTACTGAATCAGTGAAATTGAAAGTCTTGGATCAGTAATGTATCAGAGCTCTGATCATGTCACTTTTCAGACATGGCAAGTAATGAATCAAGTCTCAGTTCTTGGAAAGGATTGAGTTAAGACATGGCCAAGACTTGAAGAGTATTGCGCAAGTCCTGCATCAAATCTTGGGTAGAGTTTTTAGTATTTTTGTTTTGTAACAAAAGGAACAGGCCGCCATTTACAGTGGGTTGCCTACAAATTTTCTAGGGAAAATAGAAGCACAAGAAAACGCGAGAATTTCCTTACGTTTCATTTGATAGAGAATAAAAAAAAATTGTTCCCAAAAACACCAATCTTAGCCACTCTTTTCCGCCCATTGAAGGAAAATTGGCTGCAGAGTTAGTCGATGGGACATTTAAGTTGGCATATGCTCATATCACAAATAGCTGCGTCCGATTAACAAATTTCTCGTGCTGACATATCACTTATTTTAGCTAATTTTGAGATGAATTGAATATAAATAATTTCTTCTTAAGACTCTACTTAGCTTATAAACTTCAGTTGTCAATCTTAAGCTTATAAATCTACAGTTGTCAAGTTTTGGCCAAGACTTGACTCAAGTCTTGAGAAAACCTTCACAAGTCTTAAGGTTTGAAAAATGACGTGATCAGTAATGATTTGTCAATTCAAGACGCGTGTTTCACTGGAGAAGTATTGATCAAGACTTAAAACTCGTTCCGGGATAGTGGATTCCTGAAGCTTAATTTAAAAAACAGACCACATAGGATGGATCAGCCGTATGGATAATCATTGAAGCTTTTATATGGCTTCAACCAAAATTTTAAAAATGATCAATGAGGTGCATTTGATCATACTAGGCCTTTCAGCAAAAAACTAGTTTGTTCTCAAATTTCATTGATGAAAATGCCTATAATTTATTCACACTCAAAAATGATCAAATCTACTGCAAATCTAGAACATGCGGCAAGTACTAACCAAGAAACGACAAATGGAGCCATTGGATATTTTTTGGACACTTTGGTATTTTGGTTGAGGAAATGACGTTAATTTCAAAGTCATGCGCATTGGTTTGTATGGTTTTGTTGATTTCACAAGAAAATTCGTAGTCCGTGAAAATATAGTAAACTCTCAAAATCCGAACCATCAAAAGTATTTCCGTAAGAATGCTAATAGGTAAACCTGCATATCAAAAAATAAATTGTCGGTCAAACCTTTCCAATGCGCTGTAGAATTGCTGCAAAACACAACACGCGCTTTACAAACCTGTAAAATACGGTGCAACGCAGACTAAAAATTTTCTCTTCATGGTTTTTTTGTGTTTCAGTTTTTATCTTTTTTCGCATACATGTATATGTTTAATATATTGTAATGGTTATACAGCAGATAGTTTTTGGAGAAAACATTGCTAAAGCTATTTAAGTAATGTTTCGTGCATAATTTACTCTGTTGTTTGTGTAACGTATAAAATGCAGTATTACTTATTTCATGTTTTGTAGTGTTTTCTTGCCCCGACTGCTGCAATTTTTTTTGGAAAACCCTGAAAGAAATAAATATTTTTGTATTATTACATAGTATAGTGATTTGTTCAAAACATTAATTTGACCTAGAAAGAAATAAAGGTAAAAGCGAGATTTTTTGTTTCATTTATTACATATATTTGATAAGACTTCTTGCTAATTCATATCCAAAATTGTGGACGTCAAAATAATTTCTTTTTGTAGCTGTGATTATGCATAGCTATCCTCGCAATTAGAGTTATTGTGATTTCATACAGCTTTTATTCATATTTTATTTTCTATAGCTCACTGCAGTTCCCTGTTAATTTTATCAAGTGTAAATTTTACGCCCTTATACGTATTATTGTCGCCCGGACGATTTAATAAGTTGTTTATAAAAAATAAATGAAAGTTACTCTTAATATTAAGGCATTACGACTTTCCTTACTCTTGGAATGGCCAGCGGTTCGAACAGTTCGTCCAGTAATCCAACTGAACCAGTGCGATCATATCGAGAGACCTACCTGGTTAAATTAGTTCAGGAACTTTTCGATGACCAAGTTCCGAGAGGGAGGTTTGAATACCCATCAACATTCGTGTTAGAACATATTCTAAATATCCATTTAAAACGTGGTGGAAAACCAAAGAAGAGAAATACAGTCGCTCCATTTCATGAAACTTCTTATGTGCCTTTAATGCAGAGCTCTGGAATATGGCAAACAGCCGGACAAGATGAAATGCATTCCTTTGAAACTGGAATTATCCAATCGGATTTTTATGAAAATGGGGTATGGTCTAGACGTGACCTGGGGCAAATTATAGTCGGTATGGTTCGGTATCACGGAATACAGGTACCCGTTCATGTTGAGGGCTTGAAAGAGCAGGGGCCAGTTCGTTTGGCCATTGATGCGCCCACGGGAGTAGATAGTTCAAAGCATGATTCTCAACATCAAAACCAAGGTATTCCAGATGAGATATCCGGATTCCGTGAGCCAGCGGAGATTGAACCGGGCGAACATTTGGATAGACACACAGAGGTTGGATCTCCATTAGATCTGGACAATTATGAAGAGGTATTCCAAGAAGCTGTTGAAATCGATTTCAACTCAAATACACTGGATGGAATTGCCGACAAACCGACGACTTCAAACTCTGGAATTCCTCTGGATCAAATGCAAGAAGTTGACGACATGGATCAATCAGATGATATTTCAGTTCAGCGTTCTGTTGATATGCCGGCTGTTTCCAACGAACAATCCTTAGAAAACACAGAAAATAGCAGTGACCCTTTTGGATCGTCTCAAAAAGAAAACGTTGTTGAAGACCCTGAATCATTCGACACACTTGTTCCCATTGTTCCCCCAGATTATACCAGTCAATATATTAACTCAAATTCGACTGAGCCATCCTTAACCATTCAATTCCAACCTTCGACCACACTGAATGACGAAGAGTTCCGTCTGGCGAAAGAATATGTGATCAGAATCGAGATCGCAATAGCTCTTCATGAGGGCCTGCTGGGTCAGCAAAAGAAGCGTCGAGGAAGTTGGTAGTTGGCCTCCCAGTGGAATGCTAATTCGGCCATAAGCCGCTCCACTAATACTGTCTGTGGACAACATTTTGCTTTAGCACTGTATAAGACCACCTTTTTTTACTAGAAACTATTTTGAAATTGAAAATCTATCTGAGTTTGAATTCGTTTTTGTACAGAAACAGCAAACTGCATAATGGATTAGTAAAAAAGGAAATTTTAATTTTAAACCATTCTTTGTAAAATAAAGTGCACATGCCAAACAGACATCTTTATAATGAGCAAACAGAACAGAAAAAATTATTCAAATGAAAAAAACCAAAAAAATTTGTTGATTTTCAAAGAAATGTTTTCAAAATTTAGTTGACGCTCTTCAAGCGTCAAAATTTAATTGGCGCTTTCCCGGTTTTACGAAGTGAAATTTTCAATTCTGAGCTGATTTCACTCCAATTTTTGCTTAAATTTGGAGAATATTGTAACAATACAGATCCCCAACACTAGTGGGCTTTACCTATTATGAAATTGATGCAGTACTCAACCTTAAATAACGCATTACCCCAAGGTGAAGTCGATTAAACTCCATTCAAATTTCACCGTAATCCAAAGTAAAGAAGTGATATGTGATTTATTCAAGTGGGACTATACTTGTATTTGCGTTGAATATTTTGTGAGAAAATGATGTCGATGGAACTTGATTTCGTATTGCCACAACGAGAAGAACGGTTCTGTCCGACCGTGTGATTAATAATGTGTGGTTAATCGGTCGTGATTAATCATTCGACACAGAGTATTGTGTCTCACAATAGTTGACGAGACTCGATGGCTCGGCGTTATTGGTGCCAGAGGAAGAAAAGGTACAAAACAATTGTAAAGTATTTTAAATATGCATCTGGTGCACTTCATTTTTTCAACCCAGTTAGCGGAACAAGCAAGTATAAGCTCAAATTTTGGCAAATTTGGCAAACTTATTTTATCTGCGAAGTTATAAATGCAATCATTCAACAGCAGAAATTTTATAAGTACGTCTGTAGAGACATCGAAGTCTCACAAAACATGTCCATGTAGTTAAACAATTTATAGGGTCTGAATAGATTATCTCTCCGGAGAAACGACTGCAATTGATCTAAAATTAGCTCATCTAGTGCCAAATTATTTACTTTATACAAATACTTACTTTATAATATATATATATATATATATATATATATATATATATATATAATATATACACATATATAAATATATATATATATATATAATATATATATATATATATATATATATATATATATATAAAATATTTATGTTTATATATATATATATATATATATATATTCACTAGAAAAGACATGGGACCACTCTATAAAAAAGCTCGGTAACAATTAGACAAAAGAGAACAGAAAAACAACAAATTTAAAATAAAATTGGCTTATATTATCAAAAAGATTTTATTTCAAAATAACGAAAACCAATAGATAGTATCTGAAAACATCCAGAATGTTTATGATCACATTAGTCTTTACAGGAGGGAATTAGGACATGTCATTGATCAATTGCTTCTACGGTTACATAATGAACAACAAATAGAGACAACAGAGAAATTCGTTTAAAGCTTGAGAAATAGCTGTCGATGCCCTAGAGCCATATTTGGCCCCTCAAAATGCGCTCAATTGAACATTCCTCGAACCCAAAAAAGTGTGGTGTAGGCCATCTCATAAATGAGATTAGGTAAGTAACAAGTAGACCAGAAAAAAAGAAAATGGGCAAAACTAATTAACACTTGTTTTTTTTTCGTAAATTATATTCAAGGTCATGAAAGCCATTAGTTACAAAATGTAAAATTTAACTAGGTTCGTCTCATCGTCCAAAGGAAGAGCTCAAATCCTGTGATTATTCCGAATATGTCTTACGTCTACAACGAGAACGTTAATTCTAGACAAAAATCAAAAATTTGTTTACTTTTTGTGCAAAAAAACCCCTGTCGAAGCCAGTAAATTCGTAACGAAATCTTTTAAAAAATCATTAGATTTCTTACATTTCGACAAAAAAATGTCATATGAGACTTGTAATTAACAAAACTAGGTAGGGAATAAACAAAAAAGAACAAAAATGCGAAGTTAGACAACAATAAAGTTTTTTTGTTTTCGAAAACAATTGGTTTCAAAGTCATGAAAGCCATCAGTCATCTACTCAGTCAGAATGAAGGCTCATTTATTGCTTTTATTGCTTCATGAAATGTCAATGAGACTTGTCATTATCCAGGTAATTTAATACAACTAAAAAGACAAAGTAAAAACGACAGATAAAGACAATGGAAAAAATCAATTAAATTATTCAAGAACGGGATGTCGAATCCGTTAAAAACCATAATCTATGCCTTTCAGGACTTCTTTATGTTCAATTGTGCCTTATTTTGAACGCTAATAATGTTTTATTTGAACTGTCCATAATGTGAAAACTGGGAGAAAACGAGAAAAAAAACTTACAAATGGGGCCAAAATGCTAAAAATAAAAAAGTTCTGAAATCTAGTGGTATCAAAGCTAGAAAACCAATATAACGCGTACGACCGCGAAAAAGACTATAATTGAATCCTGTAGAAAAAAAAGGAGAAGAAAAAGCATTCTTTCTTTGCTGACATTAAGCTACAGGTTGACCGAATTAAGAGAAAAAGGGTGGCAAAGATCCATAAGCCATTGTTTATTTAAAAGCAAACCTTTTTAAAAGTCAAATCGTCAATAATCTTCAGAGTAATTGAAATAGGTATATTATTTTGGACGTTTTTGGGAAAAAATTTGCACCTATCAACAATGTGTTTTGATGTGAATTGTTCTGTTCTTTAATTAACATAAAAAAGCTCAATTATTTTGTAAAAAAAGACCGACTGATTTCAATCCGAGTTATTTTTTTGATTGTAACTGTTCAAGATTGGACTAAAACCAGCCCCGCTATTGCTGTTCGTCCATTTAGAACACTCAATTGTTTCGAATGCTACAGATATAGATAATTCGTTAGTAAAAAGATCAAAAATAAATGCTGCGTTTTTGATAATCATTGAGTAAAATTAACAAAAACGACACAATTTTGATTCTAGACTATTTTCAAGGGAAGTGGAAGTAAAACTAGCTTTCTCTGTTGTTTACAAAGATTGTGTTTGTTTTTTTTGTTGTGTACTTCCGACAAATTTAATCAAAGTGGACTAAAGAAGCTTAGTTCGGGCGATTTTTGATGAAAAATGCTGAATTTTGAAATTTTTAGCCTAAATTTTAGCAAGAAAAATTAAACAGAAAGAGTCAGCAATTCTTTTTTGTCTCTAAAAATAAATTAAACAGTACTATTGTGAACAATTTTGTAAACAGTACTATTGTGAACAATCTCAAATTAACATCTGTTTTTGGTTAATTTGAGATATGCAACAATCCCGGATTAACATTCTGGTGTTCATATTTTTATCTTTTTCACAATTGCGTTCTCAAATTTGAGGTTTAATTTTGATGAATGTTTTCATTTTCCGTAAATTTTTGTTAGTGCACTATATTTCTGTCTGTTTAAACGTTTCAAAGCGTCTGTTCAACGCCCTATGTTTACCATTTTCTATAATAGACACAAGTTAACCGGATTACAAGAATACTGTTTTCTGAAGAAAAACACCGTAAAACGCATTAAAGCTAAAAAGCGACATGTACTCAAAACGTGACATGAGTTGCAGCACACGTTTAAGATAAAACTTCAACTGTTTTTGAAAACTAATAAAAATTCATATTTTTAGTTATTCAAAGCATATAAGAAAGCCGTCTGTTCTCAAAATGCATAAAATCAAAAAGCAATAAAAAAATTGCCAACATGTACACTTTCGGATTTATTGTGAAAAGACACCGCAATATCGGTACAACTGAAAGTTGTGTCAGCGTTGTTTATGGACACCTCACGTGATCAAGAAGAGGCACTGGACGAGCCCAGGGAAGGACTCAAATCCAGAAATGTCACATTCACAATAAAACTTGTTGAAAATCTATTCCGGGTCAAAATCGAAAATCGAAAATGTTCTCATCTAGCGGCTTTTGCAACCTTCGTGTTGGAGCATGTTTTGAATGTTCATGTGAAGCGGTCTGGGAACTTCAAAAAATTGAACATTGTTGCTCCGTTTCATGATACCTTATACGTGTCTTTGGGTGTCAAACGCGATGAGATGTCTCTATTCAAAACTGAGCCAATCAAATACAAACTTTATGTTGATGGGACGTGTAAATACGTGCGTTGGGGTCAAATTCTAGTAGGAATGGTTTTTTATGATGGTGCGCTTTTACCTGTTCATGTCGAGGGAGAACAGTATAAAAATTATGATTTGGAAAGTGACAAAATGTCATCAACTGAACCCAAACTAGAGGATACTTGCTTCTTTGAGCCAGCGACAAAAAAAGCTTAGTCTTTCGGATAGTTTTCTGGAGTCGGGCGATAGTTATAATCCATTGCGATACAATAACCGTGACGTCTATTATTACGATACCAGTGATCTACCACGTTACTCAGAAGAAGGCATCCTTCAAAAGCTTGAGAACACTTCTGATGAAGATGAATTTGGCGACGAAGAATTTGAGGAGTTAGAGTTTGGGACGTCTGATACTGGCAGTTCCGATAGTGACCCGTTCTCTTCTGAAATGGAATTCAATAAAGAGCCAATTAGCAACGCAGATTCGCTCGAAACGATAGTTTTTCAGAACAATTCAAGCTCGTTTTCAGAAAAGATCATGTCTGATTATTTTGGCTCTACTCGAACCGAGAAAGTTCTACCGAAACTATGGTGCAAACAAGATGATGAGCGTGACGATGAACCGGTTAATATTTCTATTGCACCATATTCTTTGAGTAGCATTTCAAAACTTCCCAGCGATATCCATTCTGAGACACAGTCTCAAACGATGGACGACCAAATTTTGAGTCTTGGTAACAAAATCAGTCTCCCGAGAAAGTATGTTGAGCGAGTTACGCTAGCTACCGACGTTCACGAAACTACGATTTGCCCGAAAGCGCGGCCCCGTAGTTGTCCTTGCGAAGCCCTGCACGGTGTTCTTCGCCCAGATGAAAGTTTTCATCGAAAAAAGTTTTATTCAAATTTCTTCAGTGTTTCATCAGCAGAGTTTCGCCAATGTGGTACAGAATTTTATTGACTGAGAAACACTAATTTATAGTGGCTAATTTTGAAATGAAACTTAAATTAGCATAAATTAGCAAAAAAAACTTATTTATGAAGAATTTTTGGGAACACTAGGTCAAGCGATTCTCCTCATCATTGCAGCTCCTCCAGCGTTGCAAATTCGACTACCAAACTTTAACCTCGACACCCGTGTCAAAATTACCCACTCAACTTTACCAACCCCCCCCCCCCCATTTACCCTCCGAAATTGTGTTGGGGGTGATTATAGGGGGGGGGGGGGGGGTAAAACGATGTAAAACATGATAAGATAAAAATGGATAACTTTCTACTCTTGCATCGTTTTACGCCCTATCCCCCTACCAAATTACTCCCATTACCGCAACTCTTGCTTCAAATTACTCCATTACCCGCTAAAAGATGTAAGAGTTTTGAAGGGGAATTTGCTCGAAATTCCCCTCATTTAACTCCCTAAGCTTACATAATTTTTGTGGTAAAAAATTCGGCACCGACACATTACATAGAGCTTGTATAGGAATACGTCAATCTTTGAATTCCTCAATTCCGTCAATCTTTTCAAGTCCTCAATTTTTGAATTTCGTTTTTTTAATTGATTGTCAGCAAGAAATTATAATTTGATAACTGCAAAATAAAACTTTCTGGTACGAATTTTGCAATCAAAAACTGCAAGGAAAAGAAACAAAAAAATTGGTAGCAGAGGCTTGAAAAACTCTGCAGTTTTTGCAACTTTTTCCTCGCGGTGTTTATCATTTCTTGAGCATTGACGATTATCATCAGTTTTGCAATACTATTGAACAAATTTTCCCAAAACTGAAAACTTTAATGTTTTTCTCACTTTTTTCTCCTCGAAATGGTAATTATCAGTATCTAATCAACCTTTCAATTGGATTTAGATAATATTCAGTAACTTATCGAAATTGAAGTTTTTTGCATTTCCTAGTCTCTGATGCGGACCTGACGAATTTTTCAACTTTGTGCATAACGGATTCCATAGTTAAAAAGTAACATTTTAATAAGTAACTGAAAAATTATTTCACCTTAAAAAACATAACAAAACTTGACAAAACCCGGGTCAACGATCATACAACTTTCTTTGATTTCGTACTAGGTCATATATGATTCTTAGTAATCATACTAGGTCATATATGAATTGTATGAATTCTTGTGAGTTCTTGGTAGTCATACAAGGACCATATATGATTTCCTAGAAATCATACAGGAATCATACAAAAAATTCCAAAGACTAAAAACTGTATAATTTTGATTTTCTATTGAAGCTGAAAAAATATCTTAGAAATCATACAAGTTCATATATGACGCATAAAACATTGACTGCTGCCATACATTCTCGTATAATGTAGTCAGAGGACTTATTAAATTATTATGTCGCATTTGCAATCCATATTTGATTCCTTTTGTGCGCTAAAAGAATAACTTTGTGGTTTAAACATACTTAGAAAACGAATTTGAGGTTATAAGCAATTTTTTTTCTTTGTTATTTCTTATAAATCAGCATTTATAAGTATAAACTGGCTTCAGAGTATGTCAAAAATTAAGTTATGTATTTGGTTTTACTATTTTATTTAGTGCCCAACTTTAAAAATGCTATTGTACGTTAGGGACTTTTGGGGGGTCACAATGTGACGCCGGCGAATCACATAGGTGATGCCCTACCGAAAAAAAATCAAGATACAACATTAATGATAAAAGATTTTCGAAAAAAAGATTTATGATTCTTTGTATTCGTACTAGGATCATATATGATTTCTTGGTAATCATACAAAGATCATAAATGATTTCTTTGGTTTCATACAAGGATCGTACTAAGAAACCAAGTATGGACAGTATGAAATCATATATGATCCTTGTATGAAATCAAAGAAACTTCAACCCGGGAAATAAAATTGGTAACATTTTAATTAGTTTTCATTTGCTTCAAGCTGCGATAACTTTGAGCATTAATTGGAGTAATTTTTGGGAAATACGTCGATCATTAGTGGAAATTTTCAATTTTTTTTAATTTTCTGGGCTCAGTTATTTTTGTTTATTGCTAAAAGTTGTGCTCATCTATCATATATAAGCTCTGGGACACCGCACCGTACGAAATGCGCGGTATGTTTAGTATGCTTCGCTTCAAACTGGGCGGCATCTTTGATACGGGACGCAAGAAAGCTTCAGTGTCCTCGGGTCAGTATGTTTGGCATTTAATCGTAGAAACCTAGCAGGTCCGTAAAAGCAATCTGAATGTACTTTTTTTCAAGAACTTTCTAAAATCTTTGGAGGAACAATTGTGCGCATTCCAATACTATTTTTATTGATGCATTTACCGTGAACTGAAAAAGTCTACACAATCATGAAGTAATTGAAAAAAATCCGGCGAAAGTAAGGAAAATGAGCGCAATGGTCACAAATATTAAGATTCAGAAAAACTGCTTAATTTATATTTAAGTTAAATTTTTTGTTCCATTCTGATGACAATGAAACATCCGAATAAAATCCAAAGAAACGCCCTTGAAAAGAAGATTGGGATAAATCCAACCTGCGTAGGCGGTCAGCGAAAAACTTCTTAAAAATTTAAAACAATATCAGAATCTCCTTAACAATTTATCTTGGTGCACATTCCACCTAACCTTCGAAAGAAAAAGTGGTGCTTAAAAATGTGAAAGAGAAAATGATAAAAACAAAGGCAAACAAGTATAAAAAAATTCGGATCTGTCAGCCAAAATCAATGCCTGAAAAAAATCGATGGAAAGCAATTAACGGATAAATTATACGATCGTGACCGAGAAATAGTAAAACTCGCTAAGCGCACAAAACCTACTTTGCAAAAGTTGAAACATAAGGGACCATTGTCGGTTGATTTGCTCTCAAACGGCAAGCGGTTGGCTCCATCAGTAGTTAGCCACGGTTTGGTGAGACTAGCTTCAGCTTAATTGAAGGGGCGTGAGGTGAGAGGGGGGTGTGCACCACAGCGGGGGGGGGGGCAAAAGTGGGAGAGGGGCAATGGTGGGTGGGAATCTTTGACTGCACTGAACTCTTACGGTCTGAACAATGTGAAGGGGTGGGGAGGGCTGATATGGGCGCTGTGTGGGGGGATCGAATTCTAAGAAGCGCTTTTCACACCATAAGTTTGTCTCCAAAGCAGCTTCTGTGATTCTCACACTTGGAGATAAGTGAGCTGAAAGGCTCTACGGGAAATTTTAACACTCAATTAGCGCTACCTCTTTATCCTGTTTCTGTAGGCGAAAAGTCGAATGGGTCTGACAAAAAATTGGTTAATCAAAAAAACGCATTAAAAAGACAAACAAGATTAATATAATTGCTACAAACTTTTTGAGAGAAGACGTGAACAAGAAAGAGAAGGAAAGAAAACCCAACCGGCAGAGACAGACAGACAGACAGAGAGAGAGAGAGAGAGAGAGAGAGAGAAAGAGCGCGCTCGGAAAAATTTGAACAATGAGAGTCGACTTCGGAACTTGTAGTTTTCTAGCCTTATTAGTAATTAAATCATATAGAAATTGAAAAGTTCAAAAAAGAGAAAACATTCCACATTTCGCAGTGGAAAAAATGTTCACAACCATTTTTTTCTCTGAAGTTTTGTCATAAAACCCATCTGCATGACTTAAATTGTGTCGTTCCAATTTTAAAACGGCAAAATTTAACAAAATCTTGCAATAATTCGTGATATCAATATCTTCAGAACCTTCATGAGACTGCCCAGTATGCCATCTTCAAGCCTTAAACGATTTCATTTTCTCATAAACAACCATCAACTTGGAAAAAGATAAAAATATTCCAAAAGTTTGACAAAATTTAAATTTTATCATAATATTGCTAAAACTTGAATAAATAAGATATTGTTAACCATTCAATTCCATTAACTCTAAAAACTATGCAGTAGCTTAATGCCAAAACTTAGATCTCTGGGCCCGGAAAAATCTAAAAAAGATTCAGAAATTTTCAAACTCTATATAATTACATCCTGAAACTATGCAGTAAGCTTTTATAAAAATCCTAGGAGGTTCCTTGGCTCTTCATGCTGGAGAAACTGAAGCAAAAAAAACGTTAAAATTTATGATAATCAAAAGTTGAAAACTATTCCATGGCCTAAAAAAAATTTCCAGTAACTTATTCTTCAACACTGAAGGAGGTTCTCTGACGCCAAAAACCTGAACAGTGGCAATCAACGTCAAAAGAGTTAAAAATTGCTAGTTTTAATCAAAAAATGCAAAAATTCGTGATGTTAAAATCTTCAAAAACATCATATCAAAAACAATTATATCCAAAAACTGTGAAGTTATCTATCATAAACCCCTAGAGGAGCTTCCTTATCTGATGAGGCTGGAAAAACCTAAAAATAGGAAGAAAATCAAAACTTGAAAAAATTGCAAAATTTGAAAAACTTGAATAAAGACAAAAAAATATCGGAAAAATTGGAAATGTTGCAAGTTTTGTCAAAAAAAATGCTATAATTCGTGATTTTAAAATGTTGAAAACTATTCCATTGTCACTAGAAAGGTTGCAGTGATCTATAATCAAACCCTAGAGGAGGTTCCTTGACACCTAGGGCTTTAAAAAATTGTATAAAATAGTATAAATTTGCGTGTTTTTGTTTGGACTACCAGAACCGATAGCTGTTGAATTGGTCATAAAAAAAACTTATGTCTTGCAAATGTCATTTATCAACTTTAACCAGCCTCAGTTTTAGGCTGGTCAAAAAAATCGAGAGATGGCAAAAAAAAACACGAAAATATACATCATTATGGGTTGAAAAACTCCTAAAATGACAATTTAAACATAAACTACGGCCCTCCCAGTACCATCACCAGATTAAGCTCTTGAAAGACTACTTAAAGCAACTAAGGGCTTCTAATGAAGCCTATTGCCCGCTGGGCGCTACCTGTTTTAAGAACGAAAATCGGTCAAGATAAAAATTGCATAAAAATACCAACAGGACTAATATGATTGCTACAAACTTTATTTGAGAGCAATTAAATAGAGTAGTAACCTCATATGTTCGCAACCAACATTGTCAACGAAACTAAAAGAAATCAAATAAAGGCCAGAAATAGCAATACCCTCTTTTTGGATCTATTTCTAATTGACGTTTTTCGATGAATGACTTTCCTTGCATCCCTGATTTTTTTAGGCACGTAAATCGTTTGGCAGCTGGATTATTGGTAATTGGCTCTTTTTCCGTTTAGGTCAATGACTATTTGCATTTAGGTCAATGACTCTTTTGCAGTCTGCGCTTTTTCGGACATTGACGTTTTACGAGAGCATTTTTTTCGGTCATCGACCTCTCACAGTCTGCCCCCTTAACAATGCTGATCGAGAGCTCTTAAACATGCTCTTCGATAGTTCTTTAACGTTCTCTTCAGATGCCTTTTAAACATGCATTTTCGCCTTTCGTTAAACATGGTGTCTTATAAACTGTCTTGCATTTAATATATAGGTTGTTCGGTATGTTCGATTTCTTTGGTGCAGTATGATCAGAGGTACAGTATGGTGCAGGTTTCAGAGGTAAGTGGTATCACGTTGTGCGTTCAAATGTCAGAAATCTTCCGTATATTTGGTATGGCTACTTTAAAAAGTAAGAAATGTTCTGTTTATATTCGTTTGCAATTGAGTTTATTGTTTGCAATGAAGTCAAATGTTAAGATAGATTAATGTCAGTAGGTTCGGACGTACCTCTTGGAGACATTCTCTGCGAAACAAAAGTTCGAATTGAGTGACTGTTTTTGAGTTCAGTGATGGGAGTTTAGTTCATTATATCACACTCTCGAAGTATTGATTTGATCACGAGAAATAAAGATCTTATGCAACAGATTTTATACGTGCTAACAATTATGTAAATTAAACTACAAGAAGGACGAAGACTCTCGTACATAATGTACTGTCTATTACTTTTTTGAGGCTATATTTACTAAATATTTCAATAGCCTTTTAAATGGAAAAATCTTGATCAGAATCATCTAAGATAGGACCCACAAAGTCTACCTGCACTTTTGTATCATTCCTGACATTTGGGTAGCCGATTGAATATGCACTCCAATGGAGAATTCCAACTTTCATGATCTTACCGGTTAATATACAAGGGCACTTTTTGAGGCTTTGATAAACAGGCCCCAAATAAAATAGGCACTTGCGGAAATATCGGTCAATCCCCGGCATTCTGGATGGCTTGAATGGAAGGATTCAACCATAATGTCCATGAGAGTACGTGAAAGATGTCTATTATTTTTTGATTAACCGAATTGCTAATCATCCCGTAATTTGGCAACAATGAATTCTTCACTATACTTTAAATTTTGAACGACAGATCCGAGTATATTTATAGATAAGTAATTAACCAAGCCCATATGTGAACTGGGCAGATGTCTGATGATGAGCAGAAATGGGACAAGGATGCTCGTTAATGTGCGTTCGCACATGATGTTCCGAACCGAGTGCATCTGCATTTTTGACTTAATTGTCAACGTAATGATGAGATAATTAAAAGAAATGTTTGGGATTAAAAAATCATTACACAGCCGAACTACTGATTGAATTACATAAAACCATGCCTCCTTACAGCGCTCACAAGATCTGCCATTAGAACGACTACAAGAAAAAAAAACAAACAACAAAATGAGCAAAACGGAAATTTTTAATAATGACCGGTCACAAAAGTTTTATGAAAACGCATATTCTCCAACAAACAAACATCAGTTACGACATGATATCAATGGAAAAATGGTTTTTGAATTACAAGGAATTGGATTTCAACTCTTGAAGAAAAGAACAAAAACCAAAATATATTTTTAAAAAATTGAAAACAGACGATACCATTAACTTCAGAACTATTCGCTATAAACTGACTGCATTGAGTAACATCGTTTATACAATCCTCAATTAGAAGTCTTTGAGACCGCTCAGTTTTTTACGACTACACGGAGAATTAAAAAAAGGCAAAGACAGCAAATTCAAAAAAAAAAATTGAACGAAAAAAGTGTCGAAGTCAATACAAAAAGAAGTAATTGGTAAAAAAAATTTTCTAATCTCATGTGATCATATTATAATTTAACAGCAATGAGGTCTTCTTTTTCTTAAGAATATGACTTAAATAAACCAACAAGTGTGAACAGATTTAATAAAACCAGGAAATTTTTGAGAAAACTCGTTACATCAATGCCATTAATTTCAATAGCTCTCAACGGAAGTAAAAAATACGCTTTGAGGACATCAAAATAAGTCTTATGCTTATGAAAACAACAACAAATACACGCAAAAACCAAAATTTCAGTAGAAAAGCGCAAGAAGAAAGAGTCGAAGCCATTTAAACCATAAGTGTATCTCTGAAAACTTTATCTGTGATCCATTGGACGTCTTCTTGAAGCCAATGGGAACTATCAAAATTTGGAGAATGAGATAAAATTTCAGAAGGAACCAAAATAAATCTTTAAGAAATCCGAATCTTCGTTCGAAATTAGGAAAACTCACGGCATCAAATTGATAAAACCAATAGTTAGCAGATAAAACGGCTTGACAGATCAATTTGCATTGCAGTAAAAAAGAAGGGGGTCTTTTAATCATTACTGAGACTGGCTTACAGTTGATGAAAACAAGTTTAATAATGGTTAGTGTTCAAAAACTTTTTTTGAAAAAATTTTAAAAGTCTTAATGAGCACTAAATTCAATAGCCATACAAAAATTCAATAAATACGCAAAAATATTCTTCGATAGGAAAATAAGGATGTTTGTCGTTCTTTAGTCAACAATAAGAGATCAAAATAAATCTCATGGTTATGAAAGCAACAACAGAAGCAGGCAAAATTCTGAAAATTCATTAAAAAAGTTCAAGAAAGTGTCGAAGCCATTTAAACCACAATGCTTTTTTTTGAAAACTTTATCTATTATCCAGTGAACGTCTTCCCTAAGCAACTGGGAATTATCAATATTAGAATAAATTATCCATTATCAGGTAATTTTAAAGGGAACCATCAATACAAAAGAATATCCAAAATTTTTAAAAAAATTACAAAAACTCGTTTCATCGAAGTCATAAAACTAATAGTTAAAAGATAAAACTTTAAGATTGGTTAATTTCCAAAAAAAGTCTTAAGATATTAATGTTAAAGTCTTAACAGCCATTAATTTCAATAGTTCTCAACGGAAGTCAAAAAATACAGTACGCTACGCTTCGAAGGGAAGACAAGGCTTTTGTCATCAATATGTCGTCAAAGAGACGTCACAATTGTTCCTATGATTATGAAAACATGGAGGGATTCAACCATAATGTCCATGAGAGTACGTGAAAGATGGCTATTTTGACTATGCACACCGGTATTTATTATGTAATTCCTCACAGTAAGAGTGAAAATAACTTGAAATAATTTTAAAGTGATCTTCGTCCCGAACAATTACAAAAACATCTTTAAGAAATCCGAATCTTTGTTCGAAATTAGGAACACTCACGGCATCAAATTGATAAAACCAATAGTTAGCAGATAAAAGGCTTAACAGATCAATTTGCATTGCAGTAAAAAATGAGGGGGTCTTTTAATCAATACTGAGACTGGCTTACAGTTGATGAAAACAAGTTTAATAATGGTTAGTGTTCAAAAACATTTTTTGAAAAAATTTTAAAAGTCTTAATGACCACTAAATTCAATATCCATACAAAAATTCAATAAATACGCAAAAATATTCTTCGATAGGAAAATAAGGATGTTTGTCGTTTGATAGTCAACAATAAGAGATCACAATAAATCTTATGGTTATGAAAGCAACAACAGAAGCAGGCAAAAATCTGAAAATTTATTATAAAAGTGCAAGAAAGTGTCGAAGCCATTTAAACCACAATGTTTTTTTTTGAAAACTTTATCTATTATCCAGTGAACGTCTTCCCTAAGCAACTGGGAATTATCAATATTAGAATAAATTATCCATTATCAGGTAATTTTAAAGGGAACCATCAATACAAAAGAATATCCAAAATTTTTAAAAAAATTACAAAAACTCGTTTCATCGAAGTCATAAAACTAATAGTTAAAAGATAAAACTTTAAGATTGGTTAATTTCCAAAAAAAGTCTTAAGATATTAATGTTAAAGTCTTAACAGCCATTAATTTCAATAGTTTTCAACGGAAGTCAAAAAATACAGTACGCTACGCTTCGAAGGGAAGACAAGGCTTTTGTCATCAATATGTCGTCAAAGAGACGTCACAATTGTTCCTATGATTATGAAAACATGGAGGGATTCAACCATAATGTCCATGAGAGTACGTGAAAGATGGCTATTTTGACTATGCACACCGGTATTTATTATGTAATTCCTCACAGTAAGAGTGAAAATAACTTGAAATAATTTTAAAGTGATCGTCGTCCCGAACAATTACAAAAACATCTTTAAGAAATCCGAATCTTTGTTCGAAATTAGGAACACTCACGGCATCAAATTGATAAAACCAATAGTTAGCAGATAAAACGGCTTAACAGATCAATTTGCATTGCAGTAAAAAATGAGGGGGTCTTTTAATCAATACTGAGACTGGCTTACAGTTGATGAAAACAAGTTTAATAATCGTTAGTGTTCAAAAACATTTTTTGAAAAAATTTTAAAAGTCTTAATGACCACTAAATTCAATAGCCCTAAAAAAATTCAATAAATACGCAAAAATATTCTTCAATAGGAAAATAAGGATGTTTGTCGTTCTTTAATCAACAATAAGAGATCAAAATAAATCTTATGGCTATGAAAGCAACAACAGAAGCAAGCAAAAGTCTGAAAATTCTTAAAAAAAGTGCAAGAAAGTGTCGAAGCCATTTAAACCACAATGTTTTTCTCGAAAACATTATCTATGATCCAGTGAACGTCTTCCCTACGCAACTGGGAATTATCAATATTAGAATAAATTATCCATTATCAGGTAATTTTAAAGGGAACCATCAATACAAAAGAATATCCAAAATTTTTAAAAAAATTACAAAAACTCGTTTCATCGAAGTCATAAAACTAATAGTTAAAAGATAAAACTTTAAGATTGGTTAATTTCCAAAAAAAGTCTTAAGATATTAATGTTAAAGTCTTAACAGCCATTAATTTCAATAGTTTTCAACGGAAGTCAAAAAATACAGTACGCTACGCTTCGAAGGGAAGACAAGGCGTTTGTCATCAATATGTCGTCAAAGAGACGTCACAATTGTTCCTATGATTATGAAAACATGGAGGGATTCAACCATAATGTCCATGAGAGTACGTGAAAGATGGCTATTTTGACTATGCACACCGGTACTTATTATGTAATTCCTCACAGTAAGAGTGAAAATAACTTGAAATAATTTTAAAGTGATCTTCGTCCCGAACAATTACAAAAACATCTTTAAGAAATCCGAATCTTTGTTCGAAATTAGGAACACTCACGGCATCAAATTGATAAAACCAATAGTTAGCAGATAAAACGGCTTAACAGATCAATTTGCATTGCAGTAAAAAATGAGGGGGTCTTTTAATCAATACTGAGACTGGCTTACAGTTGATGAAAACAAGTTTAATAATGGTTAGTGTTCAAAAACATTTTTTGAAAAAATTTTAAAAGTCTTAATGACCACTAAATTCAATAGCCCTAAAAAAATTCAATAAATACGCAAAAATATTCTTCAATAGGAAAATAAGGATGTTTGTCGTTCTTTAATCAACAATAAGAGATCAAAATAAATCTTATGGTTATGAAAGCAACAACAGAAGCAGGCAAAAGTCTGAAAATTCTTAAAAAAAGTGCAAGAAAGTGTCGAAGCCATTTAAACCACAATGTTTTTCTTGAAAACATTATCTATGATCCAGTGAACGTCTTCCCTACGCAACTGGGAATTATCAATATTAGAATAAATTATCCATTATCAGGTAATTTTAAAGGGAACCATCAATACAAAAGAATATCCAAAATTTTTAAAAAAATTACAAAAACTCGTTTCATCGAAGTCATAAAACTAATAGTTAAAAGATAAAACTTTAAGATTGGTTAATTTCCAAAAAAAGTCTTAAGATATTAATGTTAAAGTCTTAACAGCCAATAATTTCAATAGTTTTCAACGGAAGTCAAAAAATACAGTACGCTACGCTTCGAAGGGAAGACAAGGCGTTTGTCATCAATATGTCGTCAAAGAGACGTCACAATTGTTCCTATGATTATGAAAACATGGAGGGATTCAACCATAATGTCCATGAGAGTACGTGAAAGATGGCTATTTTGACTATGCACACCGGTATTTATTATGTAATTCCTCACAGTAAGAGTGAAAATAACTTGAAATAATTTTAAAGTGATCTTCGTCCCGAACAATTACAAAAACATCTTTAAGAAATCCGAATCTTTGTTCGAAATTAGGAACACTCACGGCATCAAATTGATAAAACCAATAGTTAGCAGATAAAACGGCTTAACAGATCAATTTGCATTGCAGTAAAAAATGAGGGGGTCTTTTAATCAATACTGAGACTGGCTTACAGTTGATGAAAACAAGTTTAATAATGGTTAGTGTTCAAAAACATTTTTTGAAAAAATTTTAAAAGTCTTAATGACCACTAAATTCAATAGCCCTAAAAAAATTCAATAAATACGCAAAAATATTCTTCAATAGGAAAATAAGGATGTTTGTCGTTCTTTAATCAACAATAAGAGATCAAAATAAATCTTATGGTTATGAAAGCAACAACAGAAGCAGGCAAAAGTCTGAAAATTCTTAAAAAAAGTGCAAGAAAGTGTCGAAGCCATTTAAACCACAATGTTTTTCTTGAAAACATTATCTATGATCCAGTGAACGTCTTCCCTACGCAACTGGGAATTATCAATATTAGAATAAATTATCCATTATCAGGTAATTTTAAAGGGAACCATCAATACAAAAGAATATCCAAAATTTTTAAAAAAATTACAAAAACTCGTTTCATCGAAGTCATAAAACTAATAGTTAAAAGATAAAACTTTAAGATTGGTTAATTTCCAAAAAAAGTCTTAAGATATTAATGTTAAAGTCTTAACAGCCATTAATTTCAATAGTTTTCAACGGAAGTCAAAAAATACAGTACGCTACGCTTCGAAGGGAAGACAAGGCTTTTGTCATCAATATGTCGTCAAAGAGACGTCACAATTGTTCCTATGGTTATGAAAACATGGAGGGATTCAACCATAATGTCCATGAGAGTACGTGAAAGATGGCTATTTTGACTATGCACACCGGTATTTATTTTGTAATTCCTCACAGTAAGAGTGAAAATAACTTGAAATAATTTTAAAGTGATCTTCGTCCCGAACAATTACAAAAACATCTTTAAGAAATCCGAATCTTTGTTCGAAATTAGGAACACTCACGGCATCAAATTGATAAAACCAATAGTTAGCAGATAAAACGGCTTAACAGATCAATTTGCATTGCAGTAAAAAATGAGGGGGTCCTTTAATCAATACTGAGACTGGCTTACAGTTGATGAAAACAAGTTTAATAATGGTTAGTGTTCAAAAACATTTTTTGAAAAAATTTTAAAAGTCTTAATGACCACTAAATTCAATAGCCCTAAAAAAATTCAATAAATACGCAAAAATATTCTTCAATAGGAAAATAAGGATGTTTGTCGTTCTTTAATCAACAATAAGAGATCAAAATAAATCTTATGGTTATGAAAGCAACAACAGAAGCAGGCAAAAGTCTGAAAATTCTTAAAAAAAGTGCAAGAAAGTGTCGAAGCCATTTAAACCACAATGTTTTTCTTGAAAACATTATCTATGATCCAGTGAACGTCTTCCCTACGCAACTGGGAATTATCAATATTAGAATAAATTATCCATTATCAGGTAATTTTAAAGGGAACCATCAATACAAAAGAATATCCAAAATTTTTAAAAAAATTACAAAAACTCGTTTCATCGAAGTCATAAAACTAATAGTTAAAAGATAAAACTTTAAGATTGGTTAATTTCCAAAAAAAGTCTTAAGATATTAATGTTAAAGTCTTAACAGCCATTAATTTCAATAGTTTTCAACGGAAGTCAAAAAATACAGTACGCTACGCTTCGAAGGGAAGACAAGGCTTTTGTCATCAATATGTCGTCAAAGAGACGTCACAATTGTTCCTATGATTATGAAAACATGGAGGGATTCAACCATAATGTCCATGAGAGTACGTGAAAGATGGCTATTTTGACTATGCACACCGGTATTTATTATGTAATTCCTCACAGTAAGAGTGAAAATAACTTGAAATAATTTTAAAGTGATCTTCGTCCCGAACAATTACAAAAACATCTTTAAGAAATCCGAATCTTTGTTCGAAATTAGGAACACTCACGGCATCAAATTGATAAAACCAATAGTTAGCAGATAAAACGGCTTAACAGATCAATTTGCATTGCAGTAAAAAATGAGGGGGTCTTTTAATCAATACTGAGACTGGCTTACAGTTGATGAAAACAAGTTTAATAATGGTTAGTGTTCAAAAACATATTTTGAAAAAATTTTAAAAGTCTTAATGACCACTAAATTCAATAGCCCTAAAAAAATTCAATAAATACGCAAAAATATTCTTCAATAGGAAAATAAGGATGTTTGTCGTTCTTTAATCAACAATAAGAGATCAAAATAAATCTTATGGTTATGAAAGCAACAACAGAAGCAGGCAAAAGTCTGAAAATTCTTTAAAAAAAGTGCAAGAAAGTGTCGAAGCCATTTAAACCACAATGTTTTTCTTGAAAACATTATCTATGATCCAGTGAACGTCTTCCCTACGCAACTGGGAATTATCAATATTTGAATAAATTTATCCATTATCAGGTAATTTTAAAGGGAACCAACAATACAAAAAAATATCCAAAATTTTTTCAAAAAATTACAATAACTCGTGTCATCGAAGTCATAAAACCAATAGTTAAAAGATAAAACTTTAAGATTGGTTAATGTCCAAAAAAAGTCCTAAGATATTACTTTTAAAGTCTTAAAAGCCATTAATTTCAATAGTTTTCAACGGATGTCAAAAAATACAGTACGCTACGCTTCGAAGGGAAGACAAGAGTTTTTCTCATCAATATGTCATCAAAGAGACGTCACAATAGTTCCTATGATTATGAAAACATTGAGGAATTCAACAATAATGTCCATGAGAGTACGTGAAAGATGGCTATTTTGACTATGCACACCGGTATTTATTATGTAATTCCTCACAGTAAGAGTGAAAATAACTTGAAATAATATTACATTGATCTTCGTCCCAAACAATTACGCAAACATGGTTTTTTTGGAATATAGTGGAATATACTGTTAAAAAAAATAATCTGCTTGTCCTGCTATTGTTTATCTGAAGGAATAACTGAAGTAAAAAAACGCAATTCACTTTCTGTTAATGAAATGCAAGCAAATTGAAGTACAGATGGAATATTTGAACTGATCACAGCAAGAGAAGATGTCAAAAAGGGCATTCACAAAATTGAACTATTTGAAATTGTTTATTGGGTTGGTAGAGCTCACTGACTTCGTCGCATTTGTTTCCTTACTTACTGAAATAAGAACTTAAATTGGTAAACGTGACTCCGGTTTTTTAATTTCGAGCTCGTTTCACAGATCCAATTTTTTGATTAACCGAATTGCTAATCATCCCATAATTTGGCAACATTGAATTCTTCACTTTACTTTAAATTTTGAACAACAGATCCGAGTATATTTATAGATAAGTAATTAACTAAGCCCATATGTGAACTGGGCAGATGTCTGATGATGAGCAGAAAAGGGACAAGGATGCTCGTTAATGTGCGTTCGCACATGATGTTCCGAACCGAGTGCATCTGCATTTTTGACTTAATTGTCAACGTAATGATGAGATAATTAAAAGAAATGTTTGGGTTTAAAAAATCATTACACAGCCGAACTACTGATTGAATTACATAAAATCATGCCTCCTTACAGCGCTCACAAGATCTGCCATTAGAACGACTACAAGAAAAAAAAAACAAACAACAAAATGAGCAAAACGGAAATTTTTAATAATGACCGGTCACAAAAGTTTTATGAAAACGCATATTCTCCAACAAACAAACATCAGTTACGACATGATATCAATGGAAAAATGGTTTTTGAGTTACAAGGAATTGGATTTCAACTCTTGAAGAAAAGAACAAAAACCAAAATATATTTTTAAAAAATTGAAAACAGACGATACCATTAACTTCAGAACTATTCGCTATAAACTGACTGCCTTGAGTAACATCGTTTATACAATCCTCAATTAGAAGTCTTTGAGACCGCTCAGTTTTTTACGACTACACGGAGAATTAAAAAAAGGCAAAGACAGCAAATTCAAAAAAAAATTGAACGAAAAAAATGTCGAAGTCAATACAAAAAGAAGTAATTGGTAAAATTTTTTCTAATCTCATATGATCATATAATGTTTTAACAGCAATGGGGTTCTTCTTGTTCTTAAGAATATGACTTAAATAAATCAAAAAGTGTGAGCAGATATAATAAGACCACGAAATTTTGGAGCAAACTCGTTACATCAATGCCATTAATTTCAATAGCTCTCAACGGAAGTAAAAATACGCTAAGAGGACATCAAAATAAGTCTTATGTTTATGAAAACCACAACAAATACATGCAAAAACCAAAATTTCAGTCGAAAAGTGCAAGAAGAAAGTGTCGAAGCCATTTAAACCATAAGTGTTCCTCTGAAATCTTTATCTGTGATCCATTGGACGTCTTCTCGAAGCCAATGGGAACTACCAAGATTCGGATAATGAGATAAGATTTCAGAAGTAACCAAAATTATTTTTTAAGAAATCCGAATTTTTGTTTGAAATTAGGAAAACTCACGGCATCGAATTCATAAAACCAATAGTTAGCAGATAAAACGGCCTAACAGATCAATTTGCATTGCAGTAAAAAAAAGAAGGGGGTCTTACAGTTGATGAAAACAAGCTTAATAATGGTTAGTGTTTAAAAACATTTTTTGTAAAAATTTTAAAAGTCTTAATGACCACTAAATTCAATAGCCCTAAAAAAATTAAAAAATACGCAAAAATATTCTTCGATAGGAAAATAAGGATGTTTGTCGTTCTTTAGTCAACAATAAGAGATCACAATAAGTCTTTTGGTTATGAAAGCAACAACAGAAGCAGGCAAAAATCTGAAAATTCATTGGAAATGTGCAAATAAGTGTCGAAGCCATTTAAACCATATTGTTTTTCTTGAAAATTTTATCTATGATACAGTGAACGTCTTCCCTAGGCAACTGGGAACTATCAATATTAGAATAATTTATCCATTATCAGGTAATTTAAAGGGAACCATCAATACAAAAGAATATCCAAAATTTTTAAAAAAAATTACAAAAACTCGTTTCATCGAAGTCATAAAACTAATAGTTAAAAGATAAAACTTTAAGATTGGTTAATGTCCAAAATAATCCTAAGATATTAATTTTAAAGTGTCAACAGCCATTAAACTCAAAAGTTTTCAACGGAAGTCAAAAAATACAGTACGCTACGCCTCGAATGGAACACAAGGATTTTTGTCATCAATATGTCATCGAAGAGACGTCACAATAGTTCCTATGATTATGAAAACATGGAGGGATTCAACAATAATGTCCATGAGAGTACGTGAAAGATGGCTATTTTGTCTATGCACACCGGTATTTATTATGTAATTCCTCACAGTAAGAGTGAAAATAACTTGAAATAACTTTACAGTGATCCTCGTCTCAAACAATTACTCAAACATGGTTTTTTCGGAATATAGTGGAATATACTGATAACAAATGATCTGCTTGTCCAGCTATTGTTTATCTGAAGGAATAACTGAAGTGAAAGAACGCAATTCACTTTCTGTCAATGAAATGCAAGCGAATTGAAGTACAGATCACAGCAAGAACTGATCACAATTTGAACTGCAATATTTGAACTGATCACAGCAAGAGAAGATGTCAAAAAGGGCATTCACAAAATGCACTATTTGAACTTATTATTGGGTTGGTAGAGCTCATTGACTTCGTCGCATTTGTTTCCTTACTTATTGAAATAAGAACTTAAATTGGTAAACGTGACTCCGGTTTTTGAATTTCGAGCTCATTTCACAGATCCAATGTTTTGATTAACCGAATTGCTAATCATCCCATAATTTGGCAACATTGAATTTTTCATACTTTAAATTTTGAACGGCAGATCCGAGTATATTTATAGATAAGTAATTAACTAAGCCCAGATGTCTGATAATGAGCAGAAATGGGACAAGGATGCTCGTTAATGTGCGTTGGCACATGCACTGAATTATGGAAATATTCACGTGCATCCGGTTGATCTCTCAGATCCAACAAGCAAAACAAGAACTGAGAAAAATTTACATTTGAAATATAAATCATTAGCACCCAAAATTGAACCCCCCCACTTTTTTTAAATCAGTGCTGTTATCCACAAGAAGTCAACTCAGCAGTGTGTTGCTGTGGGGGCCGAAGTCCCACCGAGTGGAACAACCCTATCAGTCTCAAGTTGCAGATTCCCCGGTGAGATAATTCCAGTCTTTGGTACTGTGGCTGTCTATAAAGAGAAGATGTAGTATATTGTTTTCTTACAAACAGTTTTTCGCACGCTCAAAAATGAAGTACAATTTAAGAGCAAAAGAAGCTTTGACAATTGAAAATTCACCTAAGACAGACATTTGTTCCGAGAATGAGGTAAATCCCAACCCAAGCAGTGGTTTAACTCAACAGATGTCCAACCTTACAATAGAAAATAAGTTCCACATTTCACCTGGCTCTATTTTATTTATTCCTGACACAGCCGACAAATTATATAAGATCCAGGTATTAGAACATCTTTTGGAAGAAACAAAAGTTAGATACATTGGATGGGGCCCTGAGTACGACTCATGGATCAACTCAAAATCAATATGGTCCTATTGGTTTTTCAAAAAACCTTTAAGTAAATTGAAAAGAATCTCCAAGGAACTATCAGACAAAATTGATGATCTGCTAATTAATGCCGAGAGCGCACTCTATGTAGACGAAGCCTTAACCGGTTTGAACTCCGAAAGAGTTAGAACAGATGGAAACCTTCCAGATATAAAAACGTTGCTTCACACTAAAGTCCCGACTATCCGCTATGTCCCTATCAATGTACGGTACAAATGGTCAGAGCTTTTCTCTGACGTCATCACTGATTGCATTGAAGATCCTAATACAGAACTAAACTGCAGAAAACTCTTCGGATTGTCTAAATGCAATTTACGTGCCAGTAACAGAGGAGGGCAAAAACACAGGCGGAACAACGACCAAAGAATTCTAGAAAGAATTAATCGCTGGAACAGCGGAGACATTGGAGGGCTATGGAACGAAGCTTGCTCTTTGAAACAATCAAAACGATCAAACGATACAAACTCCGAAGAGATTATCAAACGTGCAAAAAATTTGTGTTTCCAGGGCCAATATGGCAGAACAGCAAAAGTTTTGGCTTCTGATGGTTTTGCACCAGTCAACAAGGCAACTCTCGATAGTTTGAAAAAATTGCTTCCCCCTGAAGAAAAGCCTATGGTAGTCCAACATTTTTCATCACAAGCCTATCAATTCAGTGAGGAAAATGTTTCGGAACAGCTGAACTCGTTTTCAAGATTTACAGCAGCTGGTCCCTCAAAAATGTTTCCCGAACATCTTTTGCATGCTGTACAGTGTACCGCCTCAGATCAGTCACAAGTCACCTTGAGAGTACTGACTAAGCTTGTAAACATAAGCTGCCGTGGGTAACTTCCCGAATTTGTTTTACAAGCTCTATGTAGTGCCTCTTTATCAGCCTTGCTGAAAAAGAAAGGCGGTATTCGCCCTATTGCAGTCGGAGAAGTCTTGAGAAGGCTAATAGCTAAATGTTTATCCAAGGAAGCAAATTTAGAAGCAAAGGAACTTTTCCAGAGCCTGCAATTGGGTGTGGGAGTGAAGGGAGGAGCGGAAGCCATCATACATTCGACTAAGATTTCATATGAAAAAAAACTCACTTCATCCAGTTCCTCGGGTATTTTGCAAATTGATTTTTGCAATGCATTCAATTCGATGAAACGCAGTGAAATGCTGGAAGCCGTTGCAAATTCAATGCCAGGCTTTGCTGCTTTTACAAATTCCTGTTATTCACAACACAGCCAATTATTCTATGACAAATTTGTTGTTAGCAGTGAAAGCGCTATCCAACAAGGCGACCCATTAGGCCCTTTGCTTTTCTCTCTGACGCTCTGGCACATTATAGAGAAAATTCAGGAAACTGCGCCAGAGTTTCAACAACATTCCTGGTATCTAGATGACAGTGTCTTGGTGGGCTCAGAGGACGATCTCATTAGATCTTGGGATCTTCTATGCCAGCTCGGACCTGATCGCGGCCTCCACATCAGGGTCGATAAGTGCGAACTGTGGTCCACGGTAGATCTAGACAGACTGGATATAAGAATAAAACGAAATGATATTTCGGGCCTTGACGTTCTTGGAGCTCCGTTAGGAACCCCAGAGTTTGTATGCACTAAAATTAACGAAAGGATAGGGAAAAACAGGGGTACTTTTCGAAAAGTTGGACTATGTTGATGACCCTCAGTGCGCCCTAGGTATCCTACGCTACTGTATTGGGTCCCCAAAAATGTTGTATTCTTTGCGTTGTCAAACGCCCACACGTCCAGTTATTAAATCGCTAAAAGAATTTGATGCCCAACAGCGCAAAAAACTTGAGAATATCCTTGGAACTGTTCTTCCGGAAGAATCCTGGACTCAAGCAACCCTCCCATAACCCTTTCAGGGTTGGGTGCTCGCCAATGCCAAGACCAGTATAAAGCATCATACGTTGGTTCTGTTCTCTCCACTGAAGATCTTGTTTCGAAAATAACCGGTGAAAGCCCAAAAAACTGCCAAGTTTTTCAGGATATTTATTCCAGTATGGCACAACTGGACATTTCAAACCTCTCACAAAAGACGATTCAGCATTCTCTTGATAATGAAATTTTTCATGTTCTCAAAGAGAATCTAGCTTGTGAGAGAGAATCCGCCCGACTTCTCTCATTGTCTGTTCTGGTTGTCTGCTCCCCCCATTCCAGCTCTTGGGCTTCATATGGCACCAAATGAGTTTAGAATTAGTGCAAAGTACAGGTTGGATGTTCCTGTCTACGACGCCGAAAAGAAGTGCCCGTTCTGTAAAGCAGGAATTCTTGACATCTATGGGGATCATGCCATTGCGTGTCACGGTCGAGGAGACGCAATTGCAAGACATGACCGTATTCGAGATAAATTAGTGTCTGCTTGCTCATCTGCGAATCTCTCACCAGTAGTGGAAAAAAAGAACCTAATTCCAGAAAGCCAGTAACGCCCTGGAGACATCTTTGTCCCAACATGGAAAGCTGGGAAACCTGCTGCATTTGATGTAACTGCTACTTCGTCGCTGCAATCCAACTCTCTCACTAATGCGGCTACAAAGGCAGGATACGCACTTGATGCAGCAGATGAAAGAAAATTTTGTCTCCACGACGATAACTGCGCAAAGATGGGAATCACATTTGTTCCCCTTGCAATTGAAGTCCTTGGCGGGATATCGGCAACCTTCAAGAAAACACTCAAGCGGTTGGCTGTGTTAGGTGACAATCGTTCCTACCAAGCGCAGGGGTTGTCTGTAGCTTTCTGTAAACTAATGCAATCCTTGTCATTCACCACTATTCGGGGATCAGCGCAAATGTTGCTGGCACGGGCTCCCTGGTAGACTATTTTGCTTTTTGGGTGCTCGACTGCTCGGAGGGGAGATGGTTGATCCAGTACTGTTGCAATCATTGTCGACAGATTTTATCAAGGGGTCTGCCTCAATGATTTTGACACGCTCTTTTTGGCCAGATTTAACAAATTCAGAATCAGAAGAGTCGAGATTGGTCCTTTAATGATAAGTCGCCAAAACGATTGCAACAAACGGGAGACTTATCAATGTGCTGTTCTAGTTTTTTTTTCTTACCTGACCAAAGTGGGGAGAATAAAGACATACATTTTATATGTGCAAAATAAAAAAAATGCCGACGAAATGAGATTCATAAACTGTTGATCTGCTGTATTGACAACCACCGTTTTGTTAACCAAGTTAAAAAATCTTTAATAATAAATTGAAAATATAACCTTAAAAAAATTGTCAACCTAATGATGAGATAATTAAAAGAGATGCTTGGGTTTAAAAAATCATTACACATCCGAACTACTGATTGAATTACATAAAACCATGCCTCCCAGCAGCGCTCACAAGATCTGCCTTTAGAACGACTACAAGAAAAAAAAACAAACAACAAAATAAGCAAAAAAAAAATTTTAACCTTGACCGGTCAGAAAACTTTTAGGAAAACGCATATTCGCCAACAAACAAACATCAGTTACGACATGATATCAATGGAAAAATAGTTTTTGAATTACAAGGAATGGATTTTAAATTTTGACGAAAAGAACAAAAACCGAAATTTTTTTTTTTAAATTTGAAAACGGACAATATTAACTTTAATACTATTCGCTATAAACTGACTGCATTGAGTAACATCATTCATTCAATCCTCAATTAGAAACCTTTGAGGCCACTCAGCAATTTACGACTACAGGGAGAATTAAAAAAGGCAAAGACAGCAAATTAAAAAAAAAAATTGTGCGAAAAAAGTGTCGAAGTCAATACGAAAAGAAATAATTGGTAAAAATTTTCTAATCTCATATGATCATATAATGTTTTAACAGCAATGGAGTTCTTCTTTTTTTAAGAATATGACTTCAAAAAATCAACAAGTGCAAACAGATATAATAAAACCACGAAATTTTTGAGAAAACCCGTTATATCTATGACATTAATTTCAATAGCTCTTAACGGAAGTAAAAAAAACGCTGATAGGACATCAAAATAAGTCTTATGCTTATGACAACCACAACAAACACATGCAAAAACCAAAAGTTCAACAGAAAAGTGCACGAAGAAACTGTCCAAGCCATTTAAACCATAAGTGTTTCTCTGAAAACTTTATCTGTGATCCATTGGACGTCTTCTCGAAGCCAATGGGAACTATCCAAATTCGGATAATGAAATAAGATTTTGGAAGCAATCAAAATTTTTTTTAAAAAATCCGAATTTTTATTTGGAGTTAGGAAAACTCATGGCATCGAATTCATAAAACCAATAGTTAGCAGATAAAACCGCTTAACGGATCAATTTGCATTGCAGTAAAAAAGACGGGGGTTCTTTAGTCATTACTGAGACTGGCTTCCAGTTGATGAAAAAAAGTTTAATAATGTTTTAATAATTTTTAGTGTTCAAAAACAGTTTTCAAAAATTTATGAAAAGTCTTAATAGCCACTAAATTCAATAGCCAAAAAAAATCAATAAATACGCAAAATTATGCATCGATAAGAAAATAAGGATGTTTGTCATTCTTTAGTCAACAATAAGACATCACAATAAGTCTTATGGTTATGAAAGCAACAACAGAAGCAGGAGAAAATCTGCAAATTCGGTAGAAAAGTGCAAGAAAGTGTCGAAACCATCTAAACCATAATCTTTTTCGTGAAAATTTTATCTATGATCCAGTGAACGTCTTCCCTAAGCCACTGGGAACCATCGATATTAGAATAATTTATCGATTATCAGGAAATTTTAAAGGGAACCATAAATACAAATATATCCAAAATTTTTTAAAAACTTACGAAAACTCGTGTCATCGAAGTCATAAAACCAATAGTTAAAAGATAAGACTTTAAGATTGTTTATTGTCCAAAAAAATTCTAAGTTGTTAATTTGAAAGTCTTAACAGTCATTAAACTCAATACTTTTCAACGGAAGTAAAAAAAATACACTACGCTATGCCTCGAAGGAAAGAAAAGGATTTTTGTCATCTATATGTCATCAATGAGACGTCACAATAGTTCCTATGATTATGAAAACAACAACAAATACAGGCAAAAAAAAAATTCAGCCGAAACGCGAGAAGAAAGAGTCGAAGCCATTTAAACCATAATCTTTTCTCTGAAAACTTATCTATGATCCATTGGACGTCTTCTAAAGCCAATGGAAACTCTCAAAATTAGCATAATGAGATAAAGTTTCAAAAGGAACCAAAATTACAAAAAAAATCCGAACTTTTTTTTGAAATTATGCGAACTAGAGTTATCGAAGTCATAAAACCAATATAAAACCGCTTACCAGAGTAATTCTGGTTGCATTAAAAAGGAGGGGTTCCTGTCATTACTGAGACTGATTTACTGTTCATGAAAATAAGTTTAATTTCACTTAATGTTCAAAAAAATTTCGAAAGACTATTTTTTAAAGTCTTAGCAGCCATTAGCTGTCCACTCAAAGAACAATATGGATTTACCTGATGCACATTAGGAAACCGATTGCACTTTTAACTGGCGAATCTATGCTATAGGACTCCAAAAACTCAGTAAAATCTCAGAAAAGGAAATCAAAATTTCATTCAAAGTTTCGAAAACTCAGTCGAAGACAAAAAAACATGAGCGATGCCTTGAAAGCGAATTTTTATTCGTTGGGTAATATTTGACTCTAAATGAGGTTTGACAATAAGGGAACCTCGATATGAAAAGTGACCAGTCTCTAAGTGATTTTATAATCAATAATAAACAGCAAATGTTTCCTAAAAAACAGCTCTAAAATTGAATCCGAGTTTTTTTAATTGATTTTAAACTTCCTCATGAGACCAGAAATAGTTTTTAATCGGTCTGTTGGTAACACCAATTTGTCTCATTTTGTAGCGTGATATGTAATTTTGAAATATTTTTTCATAATAATGCCTTGATTTGAACAAAAATTATGCTAATAGTGAAAAAAATCATGCAAATATCACTGTGTTCACACAAAATTTTAAACCTCAATAAATTTTCGAAAAATATGAAACTCAAAAAAATCTATTTAATTTCGATTTCTACGCTGGACGAGATTTTTAATGATACCACTCACATTTCTCTGCAATGAATATATCGATCACCCAAAACTGTCTGAAACAAAAAACTCATTTGTGTATATAGTTCCTCCCCCCACAAGTGGGGTCGGAAGAATTATCCAGTCAGTTCATGATTTTAGACTACTTTGATATGTTTTACTTGCTCAATTAAGCTTTAGAATTGAAAGGGGAGCAAAATGAACATTTAGGATTTTGTATGTTTTGGTGTACAATTAATTTTTAAAACTTCAGACACTCCGTAGAAAGACCAGAAATTTCAATTCGTTTACGCTGTATTTTCCCACTGGAAAAGATTTTTCCCGCTAAATAGCGATGCCTAAATGTTCTCTTGAAGTTTGGCACTGACCCCAGTGTTCAACTGAAGAGCAAAATGTTAGTTTTTAGTAAACTTTAAAGTTTCCGACATAGTTAAATTGAAGTGTAATTGGTGCGCGTCAGTCCAAAAATGACTTCATCCCTCATTTAGCAGTTGTCCAAATAGGCAACAGAAGGCTGCCAAATTTGGTATTTACAATAATAACAAAAATGATAAAAATGAATTCACACTTGAATTCAAATGAAAATTTTGAATAAGGTTTTCTAATGGATCCCATCCAGAGGAATAACAGTAGTATTTAGTGATGTTATGTAAAGAGACCATAAAAAGTCTCAATTTGAAAATTTTGGGGCGGCTAGACTTTTGTAGTAGATAGATTTTTGAAGTTTGGGATAATTTGAAAATTAGTGGCGCAGAAACCTAACCAATCAGTTGACTGTTTTGTACAGAAGCACTTCTGTAGGTAGACTTTGAGAATTTTATTTGTCTAGTAACTCGTACATCGCCTGCAAGACTCTTAAGTGGTCTCTGATTTTGATCCTCGCGTACGAATTTTATATGATCGTCAAAACAGTACGTATTAATTAGCGATGTGACCTGTAAAATCTTTAAATCTGTGTTTTGCTGTACAATCACAACCGATGTGGGGGTTAAGCTTATTAATTCAACAACCAAAATGAACAACACTTCAAGGCCATTTCAAGCTTTTAAGCTAGATTAGCATACAAGCGAAATTTAATGCTACATTCTATCGAAGCCATGCGGATTTGTTCACTTTGTTCAACATTTATATTTAGTAACTATTATTAGTACGCAATCGTCTTAAAAGAAGTTAAACTGAAGCTCAAACTCGAACTACACTTTTATTGCCATTTATTCACGTTATCACAATCACACGATTTTAGCTCAAACGGAGTAAGAGATACCCATTTTGGTAAGCCAAATTTAATAAATTTTGCAAGTTTTCTACCAATTCCGAGATTGCGGGTCAACGTATAAGGTATCCCGAACCCCAAACTAAGTGTATTCACAGAATATCACAACATAATGATCTACAACCAATCAACAGTTCAGTTGGCCTTGTAAACCCACGTGACTAGCAGCATAAAAGGAGGCTGAAAAACTAGCGAAAATCAGAAAAAACTCGTGAATTTTTTCTTATTAAACTGACATACAGTGCGTATTGAAGCCCACTTTCTTGAGCGGTAAAATATTTGTTATGGTTTCTTGTTTCTGTAGATCATATTAATGATTGTATAGTTATAACCTAAGTTTGACCTGTGAAAAGAGAATTAACTTTGATATTCTCAAAACTTTCTTTCTGAGAAACAAAGTTTCTAAGTAAGAGAAATTTTGTTCAAAGCACATAGTCAGTTGCTCTCACTGGCTTTAAATAATTCTACTCTAGTTCAATATTGGAATTTTTGAAACCATTAGAGAAACTTGCTAACTCTGAAGTTAGAAAAATATTAAAATTTTTTTTCATCAGATTTGCAACTGGTAAAAAGTCCTGTTTTACAATTGCCAACTGTAGCAGGTTCAGACTTTGCATAATTAAAGCCAACCTATCGGACTACAATATGTAGGAACGGAATTCCTAAATTCGGTTTATAAATTGAGTTATTGACAAATACTCAACACAAAATTTGATTATTTCATTTTGAATTATTTTGTTATTCTGAGAGAAACAAGTTTGTTATGCAGCAAAGCTGAGCAATTAGTTATCAAGACTATGAGAGCAACAATTACTGCAACGGTAATCTACAGTATAGCGAAATTTACAGTTCACATAAATTAACTGCAAAAACACAATATCTGGACAGATTTGAAACCGCTGAAACGAACGTGGTGGTGTAAAGTTTTCCTTGACTTTGATAGGAGAGCAGCCGTTAAAACCGATGAAGTTAAAGTGGCAATTTTTTGCCGTTTTAGACGCTAGATTTTGTTGACAAAACGCATATTGCAGATCTGCTGTCATAAACCGAACGTCTCCAATAATTTTTGTTCACAATAACGTAACCAAAGTTGACCAACAAGATACTTTATTGGGCATCTGATAATTGTTTTTATTTAAATCCATATTCTAAGTTTTCAACTTAAGCGCAATTTTTAGTGATTTGTCTGTCTTGTCTCTGATGACAAATGGCGGAAATAAACTTGTTTGAGCAATTTTGAAGCTGTTAGACGTGCCCCCGTATGCAATTACATTAGAAGCTTCGTGATGATTTCAAGATTTGAGATGAATTCGAATTCTTCTCCGTTTTTGATCCGTAGCCACATTTTTTTCTCAAATTTAGATTGACTGTATAGTTTCTTGAATTGCACATTTCAAAAATTGATTTTCTGTCGCTATTTCTACTTTTTAGGTACAAAACTCCGATAAATTTTGATTTGGACATACTTTGAGATTTGTTCTGTCACAAATGTGGTCAAATGGGTGGCTCTACCATCATGATGTTGATGGCAATTGTACCACAAAAATTTTAAAGCAATTAATTCTCCATACTGGTGGTTCGTTTGGAGATTAGGGAATAAGGTGAGCCGAAATTTGTAAATGATTCTCTCAAGAACGTTTTGAAACTCGTTGGCCAATCTTGATGCATGACCTGTGTGGGCACGAAAACTAAAGCTAAGGATTCATTGACAAATTGGCACGGTTTCCTGAATTTGCGAGGACTTTTACTTGTACGTTGCCAAACTTTTAAACCAGTTAAACTGGATTGGTTGTCAAATTTGTGTGCCAAAATTCACATAACTGAATAATCCCCCGATGATGATGATGTAGTAGATAAAAGTTCCTTGTTGAGATTGGATGCGTTCACATTACAACGTTTGTTTGTTTACTCGTTGACCATTTCGAAGATTTCGGCATGACTCTTTCAGACTGTCCTCTGAAAATCTGCACACTCTAGCAAGGTGAATTTTTTTTGTTTTTGTTACGAATTCTATGGGTTTGTTCGGATTCCGGGCAATGGGATCGCGGATCCTTGTCAAAATTTTGAATGCAATTTGTCCACATTTTGGTGTTAAACTGAGAATGCCCGGGTCGAGGTTTGGCGGTGAAATTTCGTAAGAAATGCGGTGAAATGCGGTGAAAAAAAAAAATTTTCATCGCTTATTTCTTACATCTTTTTGCGGTGAATGCGGTGAATCGCGGTGAATTATTTATTTTCACCGCGTTCTCAGTATTCTTACAAAAAAGAGTCGTTCCCACACGTGTTCGAACCTCTGCCCGCCTGCATGACTTCCACTGCTTAGTCCACTGCGCCAACTTTCACGTAAATCATTGAACTTTCTTGTGAATTTAAATCAGATTGAGTAAACTTTGGATAGCATTTGCGGTGAATTTTTGTAAGAAATGCGGTGAATTTAGCGGTGAATTTTTGTAAGAAATGCGGTGAAATGTGGTGAATTATTTTTTTTCACCGCATTCACCGCTTTCACCGCATTTCTTACATTATTTTGCCACAAAAGTTGATGCGGTGAATTTTTGTAAGAAATGCGGTGAATTTTGCGGTGAATTTTTGTAAGAAATGCGGTGAAATGCGTTGAATTATTTATTTTCACCGCATTCACCGCAATCACCACATTTCTTACAAAATTTCACCGCATTCACCGCATTTCTTACAAAAAATTACTCTAAAACCTCGACCCGGGTGTCGTTGGAACTGCTTAAAGGTTTAGTTGCTAATTGATGATCGCGTTTCCAAAGCAGTAAATTTCTAAACTTCTAAATTTCTAAATTTCTAAGATTAATTCCTATTTCAAAATTCCTTGCAAGTTTTAAGGCGCATTCGGGGATAACAAGTTCCTCTAATAGATCTGATTGCAAGTCTGTTTTTCATCGTGAATATGGGTTTGTCGCGGATTAATTAAATCTAGTCCTCACTTTCCCGCAATTTCAGTTATTGCTGCTATGATATATTCAATAATTTCCTCAGATCTTTGTTTTCTGCTCCACATGATGAACCTATCAATAGTTAATGTTCCGAAATGTTGTCTTTGTCCGTATCAAGAGCTCTCAAAGGTCGTTTATCTGAGTAGTTTTGATGTTTGCATGCAGGTCTTGGCCGTTCTTTCGTCAGCGACCTTCCTTGTCTAACCGGAGGGTTATTAGGGAAACTGCTATTTGATCTGCATCATTTTTCCAAAGCTTATCTCCGCGCAAAATTCCCTATCCAATCAATTTCCTTGGTTCCATGCAAGGATCATATATGATTTCCTTGGCTCCGTGCAAGGCTCGTACTAGGAAATACGTTATGATTTGTATGACATCATATATGATCCTTGTATGGAACCAGGGAAGCGGTGACCCGGGACTCTCCCAGACTGAGGTCCCAGACCCAAAGTGGATATGTCCAGACAGGCCCAGACGGAAAGTGCCTATGTCCAGACCGTCCCAGACTCAAAGTGCCTATGTCCAGACCGTCCCAGACGGAAAGTGGATATGTCCAGACTATCGTGCGTTCCAAATTTTTCGTGCGTTCTTCGTGCGTTCGAAGACAAATATGTCCAGACCATCCCAGACCGAAACAGTATATGTCCAGACTTTCGTGCGTTCTTGTCCAGACCATCGTGCGCTCCAAATCAAATTCGTGCGTTCAACGCCAAATTTTTAGTGCGTCCATGTCCAGACCATCGTGCGTTCAAGTCCAGACTTTCGTGCGTTCACCAGACCGAAAAAAAATTACATCCTGTGGTGCAGTGCTATTCCTTGAAGATGAAGACAGAGAGCGTTCCAAAATTCCACAAATCCAGATGTTTAAGGTTTATCGAAAAATTTGATTTTAAATCACTTTTTCTATACGATTGAGCGAAAAACCGACCCCTCCAACCTAGGCTTTGAAATCTTGTGGTAATCTACTTTCAAATTATACTTGTATTTTCTTAGGTTTCTTACACCTTGTGGTAATATACTTCAAATTATACTAGCATTTTGCATATAAATCTTTTCAACAGTTCATCAAGAGTTGCATGATTTTAGTCCATTTTTGACGTTCTGCAGTTGGCGTTTCTCTATAGACTCTTGGCAAATCGGTTTCGAGAGGTGATTTACATCTTTTGGCATTGGTCCTAACAAGATGGGCAGGACAGGTCAATGTTTTCTTTTGCGAGTAACGCAAGCTTCATTTCTACCATTTTCCCCCGCCGATTCACACTAAATAAAGTTCAGGTAAAGTTAATTGTTACCTTAATTTTACCTTAACAAAGGTTTACCTTAACTGCGTTAAGGTAAATTTACCTGAACTATTTTAGTGGGTTAGATGGCCCTTGATGAACGTTCCCAAAATGGTTCAATTCCTAATAGTTTGCGAGAGTGTTCTTGGCTTGTTGACAGTGACATATGGCAAACGACTACATTTGCACTAGAACACGACAATCACGGAACGGGACTGAGACTCGCTACTATCAGGTTTGCTTTAATGGAAAAGAGAGATAAGCGGACAGTTTTATTGACATTTTGCTGTATGTAACATTACGAAAAAAGAATGAGATAAAAAGAGCATCCGAGATCATAAGCTAAGTTCACAAGGTTAATTGACATGGTATATTATGCCATAGACTTTATACGTGTAGACAATCAAAATTGCTGAAGAACATAGAGTTAATATAAGAGGTAGGAGTAAGCCGAAGCTTGCGTACATGATGTACTGTCTACCACAAAATTAAGCGTACCAAAACTAAGGAACCAAACATACCGACAATTTCTTACGTTTTAAAACCGACCTACCGACCTTTTCTTATGTTTAAATTCCGATGAAATGGATAATTTCGTACATTTTAAACCAAACACACCGAAGATCTCTTACGTTTTAAAACCAAGTATACTGAAGATACCAGAAAACGTAAGAGCTTCAGAAAATCGTAAGAATATACCGACGATGTTCCTGCGTCCTCTCAGACATTTTCTGGATTAGGGTATTCATATTATTATTATTATTATTATTATTATTATTATTATTATTATTACGTTCCCAGTACGGTACCCTCTCAATCACAGAGAGGACTTAGTACGGTAAGAGAAAATCTACGAAGCTCCCGAGACAGTTCCCATCTAGGACTCAGAAGTTGCCGTACAAATAGAAGTAAGCGTTAGGTTTTTTATTTTAGTTAGTCTAGTTTAGAGGTTGCGGTGGCATTAGTAATTTTTTTTGGTTTCCCCGGAGCTTACTCCCAGTGTGATTCAGAACTGAACCATTGTATATCAATTTTAAACAGAACTGTTGCATAGATTTTCTAGTTCAAAACATTAGATCAGGCTTTACATCGTAGTATCATACTGAACTTTCGCTGAGCATGAGAAAGTAACCTATGCTGTCTATCTGGGCATAGCTACTGTCATCATGACTTCACTATGTGCAGTCTGCTTCATGAAGTCATACTGTACAGAGATTGCATTAGAAAATTTCGTACAAATCACATGTTTGGTCAAATCTAAAATGGCCGCCCCCTAAAAGCATCAATTCACACAATTGAGCGAACCAAGACAGCAGTTGTCACGAAAAAATGAGGTGTTTATGGCTTATAATGTAGAGAAGGAGGATAGTGAAAATGGGAGGATAGGGAAAAGAGTGCAAGGGGGGAAATTTGAAGCCAGTCCCTACGAATATTATCCTCTCCTGGTATGAAACCTTTGTTTGAAATAATCGTCGAATTGATATAACTAAGCTCCTCCAAACGTTCCCGTACCCCCTTGATGTAATAAATGTTGTCAGCGGTGAGTTCACGTACTGGTCCGGCGGGGTTACGATGAAGCGCGATGAACACGGTCCTTTGTCAAAGTGGCCGGATGAACACGAACTTCCTCCCTCTCGTATGTTGAACACCAGAAGGTGCAGAAATGTAATTTACCAAATTTAGAATATTTGTTAACACTGCGGAATTGTTGCGAGGATGATAGAACTGAAGGTATTAAAGAATGAGACAAGATTATTGTTTGCACCCAACTTGAATTTGAGTGGCCCAAGAGCTCTCCCTAGACCCGCATTTTACATTGGAGCAGTTGTTCGGAGTTGGTGCGTTTGCGTTGATTGGGGGGGGGGGGGAGGGAGGGGAGGTTGCCAATTTGCTTGCTATTTCGTGCTACTAATATGTTATGTTCTGCTACTAATGTATTAACGAAGGTCGTTGTGAAGTTTGTTTTGTACAATGTTTGTTTATTAAATTTGTTCTATTTCGAATCATTTTCAGATTAAATTGATCAAAAAGGCCCATTCTGAAACTACACCATGGCCCAATCGTCGAAGAAAGTTCGAATTGTTCAGGAGAGAGAGTTATCGCAAGCCTCGCAACAAAATGTAGTAGCTCACGAACAAGTTGCAAATGGATACAACAACCAAAAAGAGGCAGTCGAGTCGGGAAGCAATGTCGTGAGTTTTTGCAATTTCATTACGGTTCTGAAGAAAACAGCTATCAATGATAGATGATAGCTGGTAACAAGATATTTTGTCATGTGTTACCTATTTATTTTGATCATTTTATCTGTTCTGCTCTGGTCTATTCTGTTCCCCCACCTTAGTGAACGTATATTTCATAAACACGCTATGTGCGCGTCCTTTTTGATACATCGAAACTTGCTACGTAATAACTGTTAAAGTAATTGTGGGCATAAAAACACTGGGAAAGGAACGAAGCAGGATAGATCTTTTTTTTTACGATAGGAGGGTTTATCCTAAAATCAGGCAGATTGTTGTCCAAGTTTTCGCAATTCTATATATAGAGGGTCAAAGACATTTTAAATGCAAGTCAGCTGAGTTAATTTGACATTTAGCACGTGTCATACTTCAGGACAAACGATTTTTCATGTGCTTCACCGGTTCTTTTCTGCTTTGAACCTAGAACCGGATTGCCAGATCTTTTTTTCTCGATAGAATAATGAATTTTACAAATTTTGTCAACACCCCCCCCCCCCTCACCCCCAGTTTAAACGTCAGACAAACTATTGAAGTCCTAATTATGGTAAAATGGTAAACGAATTGTATTGGGGGTTATAGTTTCATGGAGGGCTTTAGTGGTAACGACCCCCACCCAAATATATTTAATCAACACCTGTTGCGATAAAAGCAGTTGAATAAACTGCCAGTGTAACAAATTTTAATGCCCGATCGACACTGGAAAGACACTTCAGCAGTAGACTACGAGTTTCTCAAACTCTTTTCTCCCCAATGTTACTAAGTAAACAGTGGCGAAAAAAGAGTGTGAGAAACTCGTAGTCTAATGATGGAAACAGTTTGATAAACTTGTAGTCTAAAAAAACGTGTGTGGTGTATGTGGTGCGTGTTGTGGGAGTGGCGTGGGTGGCGTATGTGTGGTGTGTGTGTGGTGTGTGTGTGATGTTTGTAGGGTGTGTGTGTGGTGTGTGTGAGTGTGGTGTGTGTGGTGTGCTGGTGAGTGTGTGGTGTGTTATCTGTGGTGTGTAAGTGTGTGTGTGTGTGTGTGTGTGTGCGTGTGTGTTTGGGTGTGTGTGTGCGTGCTTGTGTGTGTGTGTGTGTGTGTGCGTGTGTGAGTTTGTTTGTGTGTGTGTGGGCGGGGGGGGATGCGTGCGTACGTGTGTGAGTGCGTGAGCGTGCGTGTGTGTCTCTCTGTGTGTGTATGTGTTTGTGTGTGTGTGTGTGCGTGTATGTCTCTCTGTGTGTGCGTGTGTACGTGTGTGCGCGCGTGAACGTGCGCATGTGTCTCCGTGTTTGTAAGTGTGTGCGTTTGTGTGTGTGTAAGTGTGTGTGTGCGTGTGTGTGTGTGTGTGTGTGTGTGTGTGTGCGTGCGTGTGTACTTGGGTGCATGTGTACGTGTGTGCGTGCGTGAGCGTGCGTGTGTGTCTCTATGTGTGTCTTTGTTTGTGTGTGCGTGTTTGTGTGTGTGTGTGTGTGTGCGTGTGTGTGTGGGTGTGTGTGTATGTGTGTGAGAGAGGGGGGGTTGGGGGTGCATGAGGGCAAAACGAATAACAGATCCAAAGAAATATCACTTACCTTTGATAGTGTAATTGTCCACAAAAATAAAAATGAGAAACCAATGAAACTTTGTTCAATTTCGAAATGATCGCAGCAGATGTTGATTAAAAAAATTATCACACGGTTGTTATCGCCCTCGAAGTTTTCATAACACCTCGGCTTCGCCTCGGAGTTTGATAACTACTCGTTGGCGATAACAACCGTGTGATAATATTCATTTCTCTGAAAATTGATAATTACCCTAAAAGAATCATGGTAGATTTATGTGGGGACGTCATGGAAAAGAAACAACTCTTACTCCCACAACTAATTAGCAATCGGGTCTTGCTACTAGAAGACCCCTTAGCCCTCCTGGTATTTTTTTATAGCCACAATCTCCCCTTCCTCCTGGATCATTATAAAACATAACATAACGAGTGCTATAGTTTCATGTGGGCCATAATGGCAAGAACACAGCATGCTAATTTAGGCTATCAGATTTTAAATTTTTTGATTTGCAACACCTTTTCTGCTCCCCTTGTCTTCAGTTTTTGCTCACTGTATTTCGTTTTGTAATTACTTTAATCGCAAGCTAAGTTTAATATGATAAAAGTTGAGAGAAAATATATGATATCACTGGCCTTTAAACATCGTGCTTTGTTTTCTATGAAGAAGATCATAATTTCTATGATAGAGGGAGCGGCTTGTTAATTGCTCTTGCACAAAATCTGAGGCAACTACGCAACGTGTTGGTCTTTTTACGTTTCAGAGAGGACTATTGGTATTCTACAGATTTTTTCAGCTGTAGCACAACCCGCGTTGAATTTCGTCGGATCCAAACATAAGAAATTGTCCGTTTCCGTCGTTTTACTTCGCCAAAACCGATCAAAACCCTTACTTTTTTGTTGTTTTGATCAGTTTCTGTCGGTATTTAAATGGAAGAAGCGTCGGTTTTCGTCGGTTTAAAAACGTAAGAAGCGCTAGATTTCTTCGGTTTCAAAACGTAAGAGGCGTCGGTTATCTTCGGTTTCGAAACGTAAGAAGCGTCGGTTTTCTTCGGTTTCAAAACGTAAGAAGAGTCGGATTTAAATAACGATGCGTCGGTTTTTGTCGGTTTTAAACGTACGAAGCGTGGGTTTTTGTTCCAAACGTAAGAAAAATCGTTTTTCGACATGAATTAGCTAAAAGCGTCGAAAGTATATCAAGTCAAGCTG
>NC_134478.1:19386631-19461631 GCF_964194025.1 Convolutriloba macropyga | reverse complement strand
GAAGCTATAGCGGCTATCATTGAGGACATCGTGGTTTTTTTACAATTCAAAGAATTTGAATTGTATTCGGGCGCTGTCTTTTTTTAAGATCTGTTCACACATTTTCATGATTTTTGAAGTCAAATTGGAGTTGTGGTTTTGGTCACGCCGAAACAGGAAGTGGAGAGAAAAAGCAAGTGGTTTGGCGGCGTGAATTTTTTCGCTCTAACTTTAAAGTAGAGTGAGAAAACAGTGTTTGAACAAAAATTCGGTTTCTCGCTAGTGATTTTTTTGTTCACATGCGGCAATTTCACTTTGATTTTTACTGTTTTTTCAATTTGTTGGTTCGGATTTTTTCTAACTAGTTTTCGCAATCCATTCAGAGATCATTCTAGGTCTAGTTTTTTGTTTAGTCAATGAAAATTCTTTGAAATGTACGTCAGGAATTGTCCTGCTATGTCTTTTTAATTCGTCGTCTCCATCGATGATTCCTACGACCTGACTTCTTGGAATTGACTTCTTGGAATTGACTTCAGTGACTTCAATTGCTTTGCATTTAGAACTTGTGTGCGCGACGTCTTGTGTGCGCGTTGCTTTTAGGTAAATTGCGTGACTTACCTCACTCAAAAAATGACTTCTGAACTCACTTATGGAACTTTAAATTTTTGAACATTTACTAATTAAAGCTCAATAGTGTGCATCTAAGTAGAGCCAAACTTTACGCCCGAATTCCTAAGTATTAGAGTCCTGAGTTTTAAAATTGAATTTCAATTTTGAAAACGCTCCATTAGGGATTTTTCCTTGTAGAGCGTATGTGTCTCATAAAATTGACAGTCCCAACCTAACCCAAAAAGTCTAGTGGTCTTTTAAAGGACTGGTGGTCGATCTGGACATCTTATTTATTTAGTTGTTTCAATTCATGGAAGGCCACAAGCGTCTATCGCGGCTATTTTCCGGCAACCTGCCGGCTATGTTTATTTATTTAATCCCTTTAGTCATTCATTCATTTAATCATTGCTTTTATCCATCCATTTTACCATATTTTTTTTATTTCCACATGTTTTTAAAAATTCCATTTTTTTCTATGACTTTTTAAACAGAATTTTCATACTTTTTTCAAAGTATCTGCCAAGAGTTTTTTCTTTTTGAATTTTTTGACGGAGCATATGACATCCAGAATTAGGTTGGAAAATGGCCAGAAATAGTTCAGACATCCATTATTTTTCTCTGTTTTTTACTCTTGACACTGTTAAAAGTGACATAATCAGATAATGGCCATAGAAAAAATCCAGAATTGAATGTTCATGATTCAGTGCCAAGTTCCACTGACGCTATACTCCGGGTACCATTTTCACCCGAATCAATTTTTTTTGTGCCAATAATTATGTATCGATAGTTGAAGCGAGTGAATGTACAACTTTTTTGTAAGTCAATGCAAAGCCACTCCATTTTTATAAATGATATTTTTTCCTAAAATTATATATTTAAAGCCTTCTGTTCCGATAATTTTTTAACTTTTGATGTACTTTCTTTTGTCATATCAACCGCGCTTCTCTGATACCGTCCATAACACCTGTTAAAATTAGACAAGAATTAAGAATTATTTACCTGATGCTGCTGTCGAAAGTTTATGCCAAGAGAGAACCAAAAGAAAAACAATTTTCACAAAATTTATCGATTTGAGACGCATTTTGACGTTCGTGTTTGCACTGACGCTTTGGAAAATTTGGCACTAGTTTGTTAGCTAATCAATGTAATATCCCGAAATTTTAATTTTAATGATATTTTTGGTCTTTGTCTTCTTATTATGGTTCGTATTATTGGTAGTTTGGTTAAATTGAGAATTCGAACAATGGTGCAGTTTTTGAATGAGCGATTTATTTCATTAATCCAGATGGTTGATTTCGTTTTTGCAGTGAGAGATTGTGGTGAGTTTTTTGGTTAAAAAAGGGATGGTTTCATTGGCTTCAAAAGACAGAAAAATATCCCTTTTTTAGCGCCTTTTCCGTCCAATTTTGTAACCAGGTTGGGATGTTAATTTTCCCAGGAGGCATTACTAAACTCTGTCAATAGAATCAATAGAACTGACAAGCGCTACTGCTGTGAAAGGAATCGCGACTTGTTTATTGATCGACCATTTCGTCACTCTATTGACAAACGTTTTCGTATCCAACCGTAATTGCCAATTTAGTTATTATTTTTCCCGTTTCCAGAAGAAAGAGCTTTAATTTATATTGGTATATACTTTATATTGCTGGTAATAGCAATATTGCAAGACTTAAAGTAAATCAGCGCGTAACCATAATGGAGCCATAATTGCGGCCATAATATTTTCCTTAGATACACGCAAACCCGCCTATGTGATCCTATTAGAAAAACACCTTGCTTAAAGAAAAATCTCAAACTGGGAAAGAGAATGAATTCTTGTTGGCAGCAAAGCGAACAGCTTTTTTAACCACGTGCTGCTTTTTGTAAATATTTGTTGCCATCTCAATCATAACAGACTTGTTAAAATTAGTTTTTATATTAGTTTTGGCTTGATTGTTTTTTAAATTAAAGTTTCTAAAAGTCGAAGTTTTTCCCTATATTTTTTTGGGGGTTCACAATAATTTTTCATGTTCAATTGTTTTTAGAGCTTTCCCCGCGGTATTGTTATTAAGTGAAAGGTTTGATAGGCCAGATTATCATAAAATGAATGAACCAATTTTGCTGTTTTTAAACAGCTTTTTAATTGATAGCCGCCGTCAGCCTCTCAATGGCTATTTTTTAGGCGCGCTCTTTTTTTTTACAGTCCATCAATTGGATTGCATTGGTGCTCTGACTTTTTTTGTAAGACGTTTTGGATCTTTTCCGTTTGTGCCCCCCCCAGTACGTTATGCTCCTCCCAGTGACAGAGCACGTGTCATTACATAGTAAATCATTATGTAAAAATATTGCACGTGCGTCTGGGGGTTGCAAATAATATGCACCCACTAAGCTGGGGGGGCACAAACGGAAAAGCTCCGACGTTTTTTACACATTTTACCCGACTTTGATCTTTCAAAACGGGATAAACAGGTAAGTACAGTAGGCATTAAGTTCAGTTAGAGGTTTCAGTAGGGCTTCAATAATCTTTCAAGTGCTTATGGTGGTGCAGCTGCTTGGAATGCCTTACTTCAAGGCTAAAAGGTCATTTTCAGGAGTTTTCAAGCCCAAAATGAAATTTCTTAAAGAAGGAATCCATCGTCAGACAATTGACTTTTCAAGTGACTTTTTCAGGTTTTCGTTCTTCATTTTTGAGTAATCTCTATTGCTCTCACTCCTTAGTAAGGCTTGTTGCTTATGAATTCGGGGGCAGCATAACTAAAATGAGGGCGTGATAGGCCAGTGGGCAGTGCATCTGGTAATGGATAAGGAAGTCAGTGGTTCGAACCCCGGCGGAGTTAAATGTTTTTTCCACTCGCTTGTCGTTCAAGAGCAATTCTTCCAACATTAGTCGGTTATGTTCAACTTTGCTGTTATGATGTTATCAGTCAGTTAGGTATTTGAGAAATAAGCGTCGATGAAGGTCTTTGGTAGGTTTAAGCATTATTTTTAATCGAAGACAATCTTCACTTCTGAGTTACTTCACAGCCGCAGTCAGCCTCTCAACGGATTTTCTTTTGGCGCTCTCCTTTTTACAATTCAATGAAATTGAATTTTGTTGGAGCGCTGTTTTTTTCACAACTAGACGAGTAGTATTTTGGCGCGTCTTTTTAAAGTTTATTTAAAACGGTTTATATAAAAGAAGATTTGAGTCATTTGTCAACGTGAAAACGGAAGGTGAAACAGCTGAACGAATTGAAGTGGAGAGAAGACAGATTGTCTTATCATACTGCATTTTTAAGAGAGAGCGAGCAAGAAAAGCAGTTGTAAAATTTTGCCAGCTAAGCGAACAGTTTTTTTACGCACTTAATATTTGGCTTGATTTTCTTCTGTCGATTTTAATAAAATTTTGTAGTTTTAGCGCATAGACTCGTTAACTAAAAGTTCGATAGGTTCTTTCGATAATTTTTCGAAATTTTTTTTAACATGTATCGTCCTATTTTTTTTGCTGTGAACTGTAATCCTCACTATTGACAGGATCCGGTTCCTTTAACTGCAATCAAAATTAATCTGCTTAGCGGTCTTATCCTCTAATTATTGTTTTTATGACATCGATGCCACGACTTTTTATATATTTTTTTAATACATGAATTCTTTCATATATTTGTTTCCTTTTGAAAGCATAGCATATTATCATCTTATTGACTGTTCACATTGTCTTAGAGAAGGCGTTTAATTGTTAATAGATGAATTTTGCAGAAAAAAACTTGATTTTAATGGCGTCGACACTGTCCTCTTGAATTTTTCTCCTGAGGACTTGATATTACGTTAAAAACTATGTTCTATTCGTTGGACAAAATGCGTTTCCATAAAAGTTTTGTGAGTGGCCAATATTTGTGTTTCTTTTCCCCTTCTTTAGGCCTATTTGTGTAATAACAGATCCGAAAGTTTTTCAAATAAGGGCCAAGTGACTCTATTTAATCTTTCAATACATTTTTAATTTAATTAATTAAAAAATAAATAAAAAAGAAACATATTCAGATAACAGCAAATGACTCTAAGGGCTTCAATATTTTGTGTTTTAGCTAAGTGTTTGTACTGTTTTGAATTTTTCTTCTTTAGTCTATTTTCATGGCTTAGCCTAACCAAAAGCAGGCCTTGTTAGTTTCTTTTTTAATTTTTACTAAAATTGAAAACATTTTTTTCGATAAAATCTGATGGTTTTAAGACGTTTGAAAATATTTGGTTTGAAAAATTTTTATTTTTGAGTTTTACCGCATTGTTTCTTATTTTTTTGAATTGTTATCTAGTCTCAATAAAATCAAATCCCATCTGCTTGGTAGTATTGAATACGTAAATTTGTGCAGTTAAGATTTTATCTGATTGTGCTTTGAGGTTGTTACTAGATGCTTTTAAATTTAGATGCTGAGTTTTTGCCGTAAAAAACGTTTTTTGTTTTTGCTTTTTTTTGTTTGTTTTTTTTTCTACCGCAGTCTTAATATTGGCAGATCTCGTGAGTGCTGTATTGAAGCATGGCATTAGTAATTCATTTTGTTATTTGTTTGAATCAAGATGTGCATCAAAAGCGGATGTGCAATTTGCCGGCTACGTTTTTAATTTTATTTTGGATCTTTTCCGTGTGTGCCCCCCCCCAGTACACTATAATAAATTATAAAAAAAATCCTTATAAAAAATATGGCACGTGCGTTGGGGGGTGCAAAAAATATGCAACCACTAAGCTGGGGGGGGGGGGGCATAAATGGAAAAGATCCACCAATTTTTCGTCTGATCCATTATATATATATATATATATATATATATATATATATATACATTTATGCTTGGCCAATCTTTTCCGTTTGTGCCCCCCCCCAGTACTTTATAAAAAATCCTTTTAAAATGTTTATCATAAAAATGTGGCACGTACGTCTGGGTGGGTGCAAATATGCACCCACTAAGCTGGGGGGGGAGGTGTGCAAATAATATGCACCCACTAAGCTGGGGGGGGGGGGGGGCACAAACGGAAAAGATTCACCAATTTTTCGTCTGATCCGACATATACATTTAACCCTGGTCCCCCGCGGCAGCTAATTTTGGGTTTTGGCTTGAATATTTTAGCGCTTTTCGTCCTTAAATACGAGTTCTTTCTTCGAACTAATGATACTGCCCCTTCAATATCTATTTCAGATGTATAATACATTTGGCCTTCGAAGTTTATTGCCACATTCGCCTGGTGTTCAACATACGAGAGGGAGGAAGTTCGTGTTCATCCGGCCACTTTGACAAAGGACCGTGTTCATCGCGCTTCATCGTAACCCCGCCGGACCAGTACGTGAACTCACCGCTGACAACATTTATTACATCAAGGGGGTACGGGAACGTTTGGAGAAGCTGGGAATGGAGATTCATTTTAAACTGAATTTGAAAGAACTTGGACTAATTCTGTGGAACTTTAAACAGTTATTAAAGGGAATTCACGCATGTATTTATTCATTTAATGCGTTTTATAATTCATGTTTCGCCCTACGAGTATTTCCCGCATTTTATGAGAGGAGCGAGAGAGAGAGAGAGAAAGAGTGCAAAAGATAATTGCTGTGTAAACAAATCGAAGCGCGCTGCTCAGCTTTAGTTCATTCGGTAATTAGTCATGCCCAGTTTGTAGGCATACGGTAATTAGCTATGCCCAGATGAATATCAGAAAATTTATGCAGTCTGAACAGACGAAATGAAGTTGATGACTCATCAAAAAGATTTTAATTCAGACTATAAATTTTAAAATGTGACATGAACAGAATCATGCCCAGAGCAAAAATCCAGACTGGATTTTTTATGGTTCAGCACTGAATTGCTATGACAGTCTGGTCCGGGTCGTTACACTACATTGCCTTTAAACTATGTTCTGTATTTTATAGTTCATACTCAAAGGCATTAACAATGTTTTTTTTTCTTTTTTTTTTCGTTCAGTTTGGAAAATTTAGTGAACGAAAGTCAGGGTGAATTTGCAAGAATGGCTCATAAAAACTATTACACTTTCACCTTTTTATGTGAATTGTATCCAATTTGCTATTCTCTTACTTACAACTGCCAGTGTATAGATTAAAGCTCAATTATCGGTGAGATTGGGGTAAAAACCGCTGCAATTTAATAATTTATTATGTAATACTGGGTTTTGAAACATTCAAATTATTTTTCCTTTCTATGTTTGTTGTTCCGACCCCTCTTCAGGGGGGGGGGGGGGGACTATATACTCAAATGGTTTTTTTGTTCAGACAATTTTGGCCGATCGATATATTCATCGTAGAGAGTTGAGACTGGTATCATTAGAAAGCTCGTCCATTCTAGAACATGGAATTAAAAAGATTTTTTTGATTTTAATTTTTTACAGGGAGTTATCAAGGTTTAAACTCCTGAGAAAATAAGAGTGAAATCCGTCTTTTTTATTCACATTTTCCTGAATTTTTGACTAAAATTTTGTCAATTTTGCTAAAATTTATTAAATTTTATTTTAAAAAAGTGTTGTTCATCTTTTTAAAGACAAAAAAATTATTGTCGACTATTTTTATTTAAATTTTTTGTTAAAAATTTGGGCTAATTATTTCAAAATTCAGACTTTTGTCATCAAAAACAGCATGATTAAGCTTCTTTAGTCAACTTTGATTACGTTTACCGGACGTGCACACCCAAACACCCCTAACACAGTCTTTGTAGACTCAAAAGGGGCTTTTTATCCTTCAATTTACCTTCAGAGTGCTCTGTAATTAAAATTTTGCCCTTTTTACTATTTTTAGTCGTTGATTATCAAAAACGGACATTTTTACCTGACAAATTATTTATATCTATGACATTCGAAAAAATGTTTCGAATGTTTAACTGACAAATTCGATATTTTTAACTGACAAATTATTTATATCTATAACATTCGAAAAAATAAGTGTTCCTAATGAACGAACAGCGTCAACAGGGCTAGTTTTGGACATATCTTGGCCTGCTACAATCCAAAAATACTTCGGATTATAATCAGTCGGTCTTATTCAAATAAAATTAATCGATCTTTTTGATATTAATTAAAGAAGAGAACATTTCAAATCGACACTCAGAGTTTAGAGGTCCAATTGTCTTCCAATGCAGCTCCAAATTAATGCATCTAGTTTTTTTACTAGAAAGCCTATGGGTGCTTTGACTATTAAAATTAATTCATTTTTAAATAAATAATGGCCTTTTGAAGTTTGACTCTATTTTTCCCCTTAATTTGGTCAATTTGTAGCTTAGTGTCAGCAAAAAAAGAATGCTTCATCTTTCTACTGATGTAAAATTTAATCTCTATAGTGGTTATACGCCTGAAAGTATGGTTTTCTGGTTTTCACTCTATCAGATTTCACATTTTTTTATTTTTAGGTATTAGCCCATTTTTCACGTTTTTTTGGTTCTCCTTTTGTCTCAATATCACATTTTTGACAGTTCACATCTTTACTTTTCTGGAGTTCAAAACGAAGCACTATTGAACATATAAAACTCTTGAAAGACATATATTATAGTCTTAACGGCTTCGACACTAAATTCTCGAAGAATTTAACTGAATTTTTTTAAGTCTTTACCTGTCGTTTATAATTTGTCTTTTAAGTCGTATGAAAATTCATGTGTAATGACAGTTTTTGTGGGCTTCTCATGAAACAATAGATGAGCAGATGTTCTGATGTTAGTAGATAGCTGATGGCTTTCATGACTTTGATAACAATTGTTTTCCAAATTAAAGAAAAACACTTTTTAACCTCAAGATTTTGTTCCTTTTATTGCCTATTTATTACTTAGTATCGTTAATTACAGGCCAAAGATGACGTTATTGGCATCAAGGGAAGGTGTCAAAAGTAATTGGTGTTACAAAATCTTATGTTTTTAAAGAATTCATAATGACTTTACTGGCTTCGACTTTGGATTTTCACAAATAAAAATAAATTCATTTTTGTTCTTTTGTCATATTTGACGTTTTTTTGTAGATGTAGGACATATTCTGGATAACTGCAGGTCTCAAGGGATTCCCTTAGACGAATAAATGAACCTATTTAATGATTCCTTTTTGTAATTTTGTATTCAATGGCTTTCATGACTTCGGAAATAAATCTTTTTTTTGGAAAAAAAGGGACCAACTAATTTTGACTTTTTTCTTTTTTGTCTACTTTTTGCCTGGTCTCATTAATGAGATGTCGCGTACTACATTATTGGTGTTCAAGGAAGGTGCAATCAAAGATATTTTAAGAGCCAATATATGGTTTTACGGCTTCGAAACCGTTTTCTGGCCAGTTTTAATTGATTTTTTGTTTGATGTCTATTTGTTGTTCGTTTTTATCCGCATAAAAAAATGAATACCGACAGGTCTTAATGCCCTTCTATAGAAGCATTGGTAAACGAAAAGCTATTGTAAATTTTAGTTGATTTCTATTGGTTTTCGTTACTTTGAAATTAATTGTTTTTGAAAAATATAAGCGAAATTTGAAATAATTTGAAATAAAGCGAAATAATTTGAAATTAACTGTTTTTGTTTTTTGTTGTCTAACTGTTACCAAGCCTTGATATGGAATGGTCCATATCTTTTCTTGCGAATTACAAGTTTTTTTGTTTAGTTTCAGTTCTATCTGACGCTATTTGACATTGTTATTAAAATTGAAAACGAACATAAATTTTTGATGTAATTAATGTTTGTTGTGGTTGTTTGATTTTGATGTTCGTCTGGACAGGTTTTCTTAATATTGGCTTATCTCATCAATTTATTGCATTCTTTTACTCAATGAGTTATTTGCTTTGAAGGCTATTTTTTCGTTCATGCACCAGTTTTTTTTTAAAAAAAATACTTGAATTTTAGGGTTTTTCTATTTGTTCCTCATTTGGTAGACAATTATGCCGAAATAGCGGATAAGCGGGGTTGTAAACTTATATGTAATCGCACATTAACGAGCCTCCTTGTTCTTTTATTGCATGAAATTGCACTGATATCTAATTTCCTCACAAAAGCCGACTTTAGTTTTCGTACATTTAATTTACCAAATCAATTATTAGCTCAAGCTAAATTTCATAATAAATTATACAAATGTCTTCTGTGATATAATTATGAATTTATTGATAACTAACTACTACATTGCAGATAATGTCAGATCAGAATTGATTTTTTGAAAATAAAATAGATTGTTCCAAAAGTTTTTAATCGGAGTTTATTGCCCCTAATTTACAATACTTTCTCTCTCAAAATTTCTAAGCAACCGACGGGCAAAAATATTATGAAGATGAGCTAAGTTAGGAGAATTCGAGCACTTACAATATTATAGTATTATAAAATTATGTTAAAATCGATTCGAGTAGATTTACAAACATTGCAGACCAAGATTAAAGGGCTGTTTTCTATTTATCACCCGCTTACATAAATATGGGGACAATCCCACCCCCGTCGGAAAATAAGCGAAATTTGATATTCATATTTCTGATTATCTTACACAAATATATTGCTTATTTTCAATGGCCCACTAGTTTCTTCACAGGGCTCGGGGAAGGGGGGACAAGGTTTTTAGAGGATCAAAAAATCGGTCTTTTCATTTTTGAAGTAAACTCATAGAGTACAGCCTATATTTTTCAGTTATAGTCGTTCATCATCAGGAAGACTATCCCAGTAATTCAGAGCCCTCGATACAACAGCAATAGGAATTTCTGGGAAATTATCGCAGCAGAATTGTTTGAAGGCTTCTCTATCCTCAAATTGAGTAAATTTCAACCGAGTATTATTCTCCTCGTCAACATGCTCGTGGCCTTCCTTTAACCCCTTGACCCCTAAGTACTTTCCATTCTTGTACTTGCAAGCAAGCAATTGTCTGTTGAAACGACTTTCCGGGTTCAAGTAACTGTTGCGATTCAAATGATGGCGACAAACTTCAACAGAAACTGGGTCTAGTTCGAATGCATAGAAATGATCCCAGACATCTTCGTCCGACTGGGTTGCCTGCTAAGTTACGTCATTATTTGTTCCAGAAGTAATTGTCGTCTTCAAATGAGTTCTTCTGAAAATGTACCCGTCTCTGACAAATTTGTACGTCAAAAAAGATTCCAGTACAGGGCCTGTAATATCAACTAAGCATCCAGACAACTGCAGTGGAATAGCTTTGAAGGTAGGATGCCCAGTGCCGACTTCGAATAGATGAAGATCGCCAGGGTCATTTAGGTCTTTGATGATTACCATTGCGTGGCACAACCCAAGGCGGCGTACTTCTCCTATGATTGGATAACAGTCATAGCCAATAGCAGCTAAGATGTGGTAGGCTCCAATTGCATGCGATCCACAAAGTCCACCGATTCCCTCTAAAGTTGGAACTGTTTACAATGATTGCAAGTTTTTAGTTTTCCCAGATTCAATTGAGCTTGATGGCAACCAAAAAAATCATTGGTGGACAGCAACCAAAATTGCAACAAAAAATAGGGAAACAGCAATTAATGAATCATATAGCTATTTACATGTGGCAAAATAGTAAACAAAAAAAAACAATTATGATACTAAGTTTAGTAACGCAGTAAAAAAAGTGAGATCTATGATATTTTTGATCGCAACACGGTTCAAAAAAGAAAAAGGGAACAGCAATTATTCGTTCATTAAAAAAACAAGTTTTGAGTTGCTCTGATTGACAGCTTCAACAAATGTAACAATACTGATAGCTATTAACCCAATTTTATCGACAAGTGTGGTATTTATATTAATTTGCAATTTTCAATTAAATAAGCAGCAAACAAACCTTTTGAAAAAGTTAGTGAAATGAGAATAGAACCCATATGGGTACCAACCCGGGTCGAGGTGTCAAAGGATTCAACGCAAAATTATGTAAAATAAGCGGTGAATGCGAAAAATTTTGTAAGATAAGCGGTGAATGCGGTGAAACTACATAAATCAGGCGGTTGTTTGTGGTGAAAAATACATTAATAGCCTGGTAGCGGTGAAAATTTTATAATTTCACCGCTGAATTTAGCGGTGAAATTACATAAATTCACTGCTTTGAAAAAAGTGTCCAAAATATGTAAGATAAGCGGTGAAGCGGTGAAATCACATAAGTTCACCGCTTAAATTAGTGGTGAACTTACAAAAACTCACCGCTGGGACGAAAAGTGTTAAAATTTTGTGAGAGCAGCAGTGAATGCGGTGAAATTAGATAAATTCACCTCTTAACTTAGCGGTGAACTTACATAAACTCACCGCTTAGACGAAAAGTGTTAACATTTTGTGAGAACAGCAGTGAATGTGGTGAAATACATAAACTCAGCGCTTAACTTAGTGGTGAACTTACAAAAACTCACCGCTGGGACGAAAAGTGTTAAAAATTTGTGAGAACAGCAGTGAATGCGGTGAAATTAGATAAATTCACCGCTTAACTTAGCGGTCAACTTACATAAACTCACCGCTTAGACGAAAAGTGTTAACATTTTGTGAGAACAGCGGTGAATGCGGTGAAATCACATAAATTCACCGCTTAACTTAGTGGTAAACTTACATAAATTCAACGCTTAGACGAAAAGTGTTAAAATTTTGTGAGAACAGCAGTGAATGCGGTGAAATTAGATAAATTCACCGCTAAACTTAGCGGTGGACTTACATAAACTCACCGCTTAGACGAAAAGTGTTAACATTTTGTGAGAACAGCAGTGAATATGGTGAAATACATAAACTCAGCGCTTAACTTAGTGGTGAACTTACATAAACTCACCGCTGGGACGAAAAGTGTTTAATATATGATAATCTCTGAACTGAAACAGCTAACCATGAATCTATGATTCTTGGTTTATTTTGACATTTACTACATACTGAATATATGGAATTGAGATTAAATCTTTCCCTTCCCGGGTCGAGAAAAAAATCGAAAAAATATGTAAGATAAGCGGTGAAAAGTTAGTTTTTTAACTTCAAATTTCATACATAATTTTGCTGTGAACTGCGGTAAATGCGGTGAAACTACATAAATCAGGCGGTTGTTTGTGGTGAAAAATACATTAATAGCCTGGTAGCGGTGAAAATTTTATAATTTCACCGCTGAATTTAGCGGTGAAATTACATAAATTCACTGCTTTGAAAAAAGTGTCCAAAATATGTAAGATAAGCGGTGAAGCGGTGAAATCACATAAGTTCACCGCTTAAATTAGTGGTGAACTACAAAAACTCACCGCTGGGACGAAAAGTGTTAAAATTTTGTGAGAGCAGCAGTGAATGCGGTGAAATTAGATAAATTCACCGCTTAACTTAGCGGTGAACTTACATAAACTCACCGCTTAGACGAAAAGTGTTAACATTTTGTGAGAACAGCAGTGAATGTGGTGAAATACATAAACTCAGCGCTTAACTTAGTGGTGAACTTACAAAAACTCACCGCTGGGACGAAAAGTGTTAAAAATTTGTGAGAACAGCAGTGAATGCGGTGAAATTAGATAAATTCACCGCTTAACTTAGCGGTCAACTTACATAAACTCACCGCTTAGACGAAAAGTGTTAACATTTTGTGAGAACAGCGGTGAATGCGGTGAAATCACATAAATTCACCGCTTAACTTAGTGGTAAACTTACATAAATTCAACGCTTAGACGAAAAGTGTTAAAATTTTGTGAGAACAGCAGTGAATGCGGTGAAATTAGATAAATTCACCGCTAAACTTAGCGGTGGACTTACATAAACTCACCGCTTAGACGAAAAGTGTTAACATTTTGTGAGAACAGCAGTGAATGTGGTGAAATACATAAACTCAGCGCTTAACTTAGTGGTGAACTTACAAAAACTCACCGCTGGGACGAAAAGTGTTAAAATTTTGTGAGAAAAGCAGTGAATGCGGTGAAATTAGATAAATTCACCGCTTAACTTAGCGGTCAACTTACATAAACTCACCGCTTAGACGAAAAGTGTTAACATTTTGTGAGAACAGCGGTGAATGCGGTGAAATCACATAAATTCACCGCTTAACTTAGTGGTAAACTTACATAAATTCAACGCTTAGACGAAAAGTGTTAAAATTTTGTGAGAACAGCAGTGAATGCGGTGAAATTAGATAAATTCACCGCTTAAATTAGCGGTGAACTTACATAAACTCACCGCTTAGACGAAAGGTGTTAAAATTTTGTGAGAACAGCAGTGAATGCGGTGAAATTAGATAAATTCACCGCTTAACTTAGCGGTGAACTTACATAAACTCACCGCTTAGACGAAAAGTGTTAACATTTTGTGAGAACAGCAGTGAATGTGGTGAAATACATAAACTCAGCGCTTAACTTAGTGGTGAACTTACAAAAACTCACCGCTGGGACGAAAAGTGTTAAAAATTTGTGAGAACAGCAGTGAATGCGGTGAAATTAGATAAATTCACCGCTTAACTTAGCGGTCAACTTACATAAACTCACCGCTTAGACGAAAAGTGTTAACATTTTGTGAGAACAGCGGTGAATGCGGTGAAATCACATAAATTCACCGCTTAACTTAGTGGTAAACTTACATAAATTCAACGCTTAGACGAAAAGTGTTAAAATTTTGTGAGAACAGCAGTGAATGCGGTGAAATTAGATAAATTCACCGCTAAACTTAGCGGTGGACTTACATAAACTCACCGCTTAGACGAAAAGTGTTAACATTTTGTGAGAACAGCAGTGAATGTGGTGAAATACATAAACTCAGCGCTTAACTTAGTGGTGAACTTACAAAAACTCACCGCTGGGACGAAAAGTGTTAAAATTTTGTGAGAAAAGCAGTGAATGCGGTGAAATTAGATAAATTCACCGCTTAACTTAGCGGTCAACTTACATAAACTCACCGCTTAGACGAAAAGTGTTAACATTTTGTGAGAACAGCGGTGAATGCGGTGAAATCACATAAATTCACCGCTTAACTTAGTGGTAAACTTACATAAATTCAACGCTTAGACGAAAAGTGTTAAAATTTTGTGAGAACAGCAGTGAATGCGGTGAAATTAGATAAATTCACCGCTTAAATTAGCGGTGAACTTACATAAACTCACCGCTTAGACGAAAGGTGTTAAAATTTTGTGAGAACAGCAGTGAATGCGGTGAAATTAGATAAATTCACCGCTTAACTTAGCGGTGAACTTACATAAACTCACCGCTTAGACGAAAAGTGTTAACATTTTGTGAGAACAGCAGTGAATGTGGTGAAATACATAAACTCAGCGCTTAACTTAGTGGTGAACTTACAAAAACTCACCGCTGGGACGAAAAGTGTTAAAAATTTGTGAGAACAGCAGTGAATGCGGTGAAATTAGATAAATTCACCGCTTAACTTAGCGGTCAACTTACATAAACTCACCGCTTAGACGAAAAGTGTTAACATTTTGTGAGAACAGCGGTGAATGCGGTGAAATCACATAAATTCACCGCTTAACTTAGTGGTAAACTTACATAAATTCAACGCTTAGACGAAAAGTGTTAAAATTTTGTGAGAACAGCAGTGAATGCGGTGAAATTAGATAAATTCACCGCTAAACTTAGCGGTGGACTTACATAAACTCGTCGCTTAGACGAAAAGTGTTAACATTTTGTGAGAACAGCAGTGAATGTGGTGAAATACATAAACTCAGCGCTTAACTTAGTGGTGAACTTACATAAACTCACCGCTGGGACGAAAAGTGTTTAATATATGATAATCTCTGAACTGAAACAGCTAACCATGAATCTATGATTCTTGGTTTATTTTGACATTTACTGCATACTGAATATATGGAATTGAGATTAAATCTTTCCCTTCCCGGGTCGAGAAAAAAATCGAAAAAATATGTAAGATAAGCGGTGAAAAGTTAGTTTTTTAACTTCAAATTTCATACATAATTTTGCTGTGAACTGCGGCGAATGCGGTGAAATTATGTAAGTTCACCGCTAGAGTTAGCGGTGATCTTACAAAAATTCACAACAATTCACCGCTAAAACATGTAATTTCTCCGCTTAATATAGCGGTGAAATTACATATTTTAGCGGTGAATTGTGGTGAATGTTTGAAAGATCATCGCTTATTCTAGCGGTGAACTTACATATTTTCACCGCATTCACCGCATTTCACCGCAAAAGTTATGTACGAAATTTGCGGTGAAAAAAACTAACTTTCATCGCTTATCTTACATATTTTTGTCGATTTTTTCTCAACCCGGGAACTAGGGTGAAAGGTAACCCCATAATCTCTCCTTCTCATTCACTGTCCTAACCACGTCGTGATAAACTATGGAGCTACTGATGCCAATATTTTCTTCAGTTTAAAATAATTGGCAACGATCCACGCTTAAGATGGAACAAAACAGTAACTCAAGACACAATCGAAAAAATTTTTTGTTCTGAATAGGAAATAATGAGGAAAAACGTTAAATATTTGAGAAATTTTCTCGATTTCCGCAATGATTTCAGAAGCTGGTTCCGTTCAATTTCAACATTGCTTTTTTGCAGCTCTGCTTTTTTTCGAAACATCGTTGCTCACTTTTTAATGCACGTATACAAAAATCAACATACAATTTCTAAAACCAATTTTCAAATTTACAGAACAACTGGTTTACTACAACACCATGTACAATACTGTTACTACTGCGCTTGCCAACACGCCATTAGATGAGCAAGCCCCATATATGGAAAATTTTTGATCAAACACTTATAAAAATTGTCAATACTTTTTTGCAAATTAGACTAATGATTAATTTCAACAATTCTCATTTATGCTTTTGAGATAAATATAAATGACAGGACCGAAAAAACATACAGGACAAGTCCAGAATAACAATCCAAAAAATTGATTTAACTAAAGACTTGACAGTTAATATGTTTACCATAACATCAATCTAATACAGTGAACAAAGCCCTTCACCCTATATGCGCAAAAAAAAACAAAAACTTCAAAAACAATTAGAATATTTTTTCTAAGGCTTAGTTTTTTAAAAATACCTAAAATAATAACAATTTTTGAAAATACTGATTCTATTTTTCGTAAGAATAGGTACTTAATACCACAACCTTGTGGGAATCAACGACAGAAAAAGTAAAGAAAGAGGAAACGTTTGTCAGAAGTTGGAGCCAATAAGCTCACTAAAACTAGAACAATTAGTATCAAGGTCTTAGAAACCACTAGCCATAAACATATAATTAGATTCATTTCTACCTCACTAGCAACCAAAGATACTCTCATTAATGATACTAGGTGCTTAAAGATCAATAAAATTATTAAAAAGGGGACACAAATCAAATTTTCGAGAAAATTTTCTGACAAATAGTGTGAAATTAAAAAAAGCATAAGCTGCCCGTCGATGTGTTCAATGAATTGCAAATAGGTTCCAATATAAAAAACCCGTATCATTTTACTCAAGCTGTTAAACGGTGAAAACAGCAGTCAAATAGCCGCACGGGAAAAATCAGCATTCAAAAACCTTAACTTCTCACTCGACTTGAAAGGTAATTGGAAAAAAAACCAAGCTTCTAATCTGCTGGCTTTTTCGCTCACTTAAATACTCCAACAGAAATGAAAGAAGTTAACCTTCTAGTTTGGCTTCTCGCTGACGTGAACAGGCCGAATAAAGCGCGAACAGATCATAAAAAACGATATCACACACATAAAACCCAAATACTTTGAATTGTAATAAACGAAATTAATTCGATTCCAATCCATGATTTAGTTTTACATTTTGACGGTTTTTATTGATAGGAAGTGATTTAGGTAAACTCTAAAAATTGATACATAAAACAATAGCATTTTCACTACAAATTTTGGAAATTCAAGCATTAGGAGATTTTTGACTTTACCCAAATTGCAACATTCTGCTCTGTAGTTCACGTGCACTCTTTCATGTCTACACCTGTGTACTCTTTCATATCATCTTCACTAAAAGTCAATCAATCAGACATATTAAAAAGTTTGGAAAAAATGTTAATTGGTCACGTTTTCTAGCAGTTATATCAGCGGACCGAAAACCTATTGTTACACATTTGTAAAAGTAGTAAGATATTGTTGTACATTTTTGCAAGCTCGCCAAAAAGAAGATTTTAAAATGCGTAAATCAGTTTCAAGTTTTAAGCTCTGTCGGTGACAGCGAACGCCAATGCATCTTCCTTTCGATTAAGGCCAAGACTTTTTACCTAGATGTCTCAGTTTTCATCATTGAAAGTACTAAATAGGCTTATATGTTGCCAAAGGACAATAGAATCCAAACGTCCAAAAATTGTGGACACTTAAAAAAAGTTTTTTCTTTTACATTTGAATGGAAAAACAAGATCCAACCTTCTCGAAGTTTGTTGAATTTATATTTTTTGTCTGACATTGTGCTTTTACCACTCCTTTTGTCATATCAGTTACAGGTTCTATACTCTTGATTCTCAAAATACAGTGTTTATTTTCTATTCTTTCATTTCTTTTTTTTATGTGAAAATATTTTTTACAAAATCAGATTGTGCAAGATAATTTTAGGTAATTCAATAACAAAAATCTGAGATCTTTTCCACCGTTTTCCGTCTAATTTTTTACATTAAAATTGCCGAAATTGCCAAACTCACAAATTAGCCAAATAATTAAAAAGCATCTGTGATGTCACTCCGTATCAGAAAATATGATGAACAAAAAACATTATATATACTGTTGAATCTTGATTGTACGTTTGGGTCTTTTGGTGGATCACAAAGTGATGCCGGGGAATCACATAAGTGAGTCCTTGGCGAATGAAATTTTTAAAAGGCATAAAAGGTTTTAAAATTTATGAAAAAACAGATGTATGATTCATGCTAGGATCAAATATGATTTCTTTGTAGTCATACAAGGTTCATATATGATTTCCTAGTAGTCATGTAAGATTTCCTAGTAGTCATACAAGGATCGTACTAGGAAATACGTTATGATTTGTATGATACCATATATGATCCTTGTATGACTACTCAAAAGTGGTGACCCGGGTCGTCAAACGATAATATGTTTGTTTTGTTCACACTTATTCTACATTTTGTTGAAAGGTTTTCCTAAAATGAGTAAACATAGGTACCTAAAATATCATGGACTGCTTCCTCAGCTGTTGGCGACTCCTTTGGGTCATCTTTGGCCAACTGGGATAGAGTCTGGAATGGGATCTCTCGATGCCAGCTGAAAATGATCTCGTCTAGCAAAGCGTGTCTGTCATTGCGGAACAACTCTTCTGCTTTCGAAATTCCAAGCTTATCGTTTAAGAAGCGGAAAGCTTGCCCAGTCGACAGTTTATAGCTCGAGAATTTTTGTTGGGTCATTTTGAAACAATCAGTGTTATCTGTCAAAATGAAGTTAGCAGAAGTGATCTGTATCGGATGTGCAAATTAAGTCCTAGTTACTTTAGTTTGCGACATAGTCTGCTGATATGGTTTCGCTAGTTTTGCGATAAAATTAGGTGATGTCATTGAAAATCAGGAGCTCAATTAAGATTGACATAACAACTATTATAGTACCAAACAGTCTCATAATGTCGGCATTGCTACGATGGTTATATTAATAACAGTGACGTCATGGAAAATTATGCAAGACTGCAGAACCATAAAAGGCTCTCCACAGCCGACCTCGAAAATTATCATGCATGATTTTGTCGATGTATCATAGTATAAAGATTTAAGAACAACCTTCCGTTACCATTAATTTTGTCTTACTCCTGAAGAATGGTAACTGCAGCTGATCATAACGTAGTTAATCGTTATTAAAGTGTAATTAAATAATTAAGGGTAATTAAAACGACCCTTTGACATATTCTTCATGTTGCTCGTTATTTATTTCGAACATCATTCGGTATGCATTCAAGGAACTTAACATTTCTTGAAAACATATGAATAACTCATGAACCCCTTTTTATGCATAAAAAATTGATGTTGTTATTTTGGATTTTAAGAGGTATACATATAGGCAGAGCGCTGCGAATATGTAAGCCCCCAGTAAATTTCCATATCTTTGAATGAAGTAATTGTTCTCAGATATTAACTTGAGTCAATCTTCATGTCCGCCTGAGATGACGTCATCAACCAGAATTGGTGGGCAAAATGGACTTGGGAAGTGGACACCGGGGTCCAAACAAGATAGACCAAAAATATGCTAAAGTCTTCTCATGGGTCGAGTAAAAGTATTTTCATAAGTCTGATTTTTTGCAACGTTGAAAAAAAAAACAAATTTATATATTTGTTTGCTGCTGCACATACTGAAGCAGCAACAGAGCACAACTAGACAACATTGCAAAAGTGCAGTCCAACTTAAAACACAGTCGTATTACTGCCAAAAGACTTTACAATAGACTTTACAATAGTATTACTTTACAATAGATGAGATTAAGCAGTTATCGCAGCTGGACTATATTGCCACATCACTTGATTTAATGAAACTAAGTAGTTTGAATCGAATGACATTCCTTCTATTGATTTTATTAGCCGTGATGGAAATGTGGCATTATTTTGTCGTTTTCCCTTCCAAAGTTATGTATTATCTTTTTTAAAAAAAATTCATACTTTTGACAGATTGATGATTCTTCAGAATCGCAAAAGATGAAGGAGCATACATGCTGACTACATTATAAGCAATAGTGAGCAATAGTAAGCACGTAAAATTTTTGAAGCAAAAATGCAGACTCTTGATAAAATCTTTGCTCGACCCATGACTTGACAATAGATTTGACCTGGTCAAAAAAGACCCACAAAAAGGTTTTTTCATGACTTATGAAAGGGCTCAATAAGGATTCGCGAATTTCAGTTAATGGGTCTGAAAACAAAAGGCAAACCACCAATTTTGAAGAACGTTGCAGTTTTGCAAACCAAATTGGTGTGATTGTTCAACAATCAACAATTTGTTGTCGGTTACAGAACATTAGTTGTTGCTAGTAAAAATGATCTATTCAGCACCCTAAACTCTTTTACAGGGATCAGCTCTCAGCTCTTTCTTGGGTAGAACATCTGATAGAATGAGTCCAAATTCCTTGTTTGGACTGCTAATTGATCCAACCTTATTAACAATACATCTTCGCAAATATCAGAAAACGGTAGTTATGTCTAAGCGAAATAAAAAAAATCTTGTGCATCACATCAGAGAGACCCAATAATGGATATGAAATGACACAAAATATGCGCTCGACAAAACATGCTCGAAAAATAAACACCGATGGCGACAACTGATTATTAATTTTCATTTACAATCGTGTCTTTGATTATGATCATGGAGACAGTTTTCAAGCTGCTTTTTGGCTCAAGACAACTCAAACATAAGTTTTGGTGCTCAAAAAATTTTAAATAAAATTTTTGCGAACAAGGTGAAAATATCATTCTTAAAAAGAATCCTTGCGTTAAACAATTGTTCTTGTCCCTCCCATATTCAATCAAAAACACTCCTTAAAAATTACATAGTCGTCAAACAAAATACAACAAATTTAGTTTTATGCAGTATTTGATATCAATGTATTGCTCACCACAATTTAAACTAAAAACCGTTATACCGTATTGTAATTTAGGCAAATTTTTAAATTAGTTTTAGTTTTTGGAAAATTGAAAGGTGTCTGCTATTTTGCCACTTTTTTATAATCTTATTAGATCAAATAGATTATCTAAACAGTGTAGTACTCCATTTGTTTTGTTTTGAAGAGTTTTGTTTAAAAAAGTTTGAAAAATTTGCGCATATTATGACATAATTCTTCTGATCTTTATTTCCCAATTAAAACGTTCATTGCACGTGAAGACAAAAGTGCCAAGCTCTTTCTGTTGTTGAAAGGGTCCATTTTCTTCTCATCAAAATTCAGACTGAGTGTGGTATTTGTATGCCTGAGTCACAGTACAATTTTTTCATGTTGCAACAATTTTTAATTGAAAACAATATACTGAAGAAGGAGCTATGGTTTAAAGGCATAATGTAACTTATTTCTCTCAATTATTTTCTCTGTTAACTTTTTAATTTCTTAAAACCTTTAGTCTTTTTCAGCTCCAGTCAGTTTTCTTGTGGCTGCTTTTTAGCATATTGATTCTCAAATTTTTTTAAGGATTAAATTGTTGGTGGTAACTAAAACGTTTACTGTTTATAGGTTTTGTTTTAGATAACACTGAAGCATAATCTACAACTCAGTCACAGAGTATCATTTTATGCAAATTGCAGTTGCTTTCAATTTATCATTGTAAATTTGTTTTTCAGATCAAAATCAAAGCAGAAAATAGTTCTTGAACTTTTCTCAAATAATCAGAAAGAATGTGTCAAAGGTATTGAGATCTCGATAACTTCATTAAATTTTCCTGCAATTGGATATGTTTTTCCCGAAAGTGTTTCTGCTACATTATTTTGGCAGTCAGAAAACTACATGATGGCTAAATAGTTCATTGTTTTGCTACAAGTCTTTTGTTCATGCTGACTTTGAAGACAACTGTGCCAATTTTTTCCTGTAATAAATGAATTTTAAAAACTACAATTTTTTCTCAAACTTTCAGATCCGGTTTTTCATTTGTGTTCATGGATTTAAATTAAACTCTTTTATTTTACCATGATACCATCATTCATGTTTTCTGAAACATAACTTTAATCCAAAACTTATTTCTAAATTAAAAATAGCAACGTGTCAAATGTTCAAGGTAAATTTTTTTCTCAATGTGTTGCCTCTAATTGTTATTCAGATTTTTTTGAATTTTGCATTTCTTAGATCTCAAGTTAAGTGTTTGCGGCTGATTTTCAGTATATTAAATAACAATTTTTTCTCAGATTGATAATTTTTCTGGAGTTAACTAATTGTTATTGAATATAAAAACATTTACTTTCACTTGGTTTTGTTTTATGTAGCCATAATGCAAATATACTGTTTACTATTAGGAGAGCTACTTTGTTCTTCTTTTGAATGGTCTGTTTAGTGTTTCAGCGTAGCATTTTAATTTTAAAAAAAATAAATCACGCTTTTTGTGTAGCGTTTTTTAAATGGAAAATATCCTTTTTAAATTGGTCACAAATAAAATGATTTTTTCTCACTAAGTTGAGGATATTGCGCCAGGGCTAACTTTATAGTGGCTGATATTCAGCATATTAAATCTCAAATATTTTTTAAATTTGTAAATTTTTGTTTATAACTATTTGATGATAACTAAAATATTTCAGGTAGCTCTGACGCAATATCCAAAATATAGTGAGAAGTAGTCACTTTGTTCTGATTGAGTTTCATTTAATTTTTCAGCTCAGAGTTTTTAATTTTTCAGATCAATGTCAAAGTAAAAGATTTTTTTTCCTAATTTTTCTCAAATATTATGAAACATCTGTTAAAGATATTAGTTCTCGATAACTTAATCCAATTTGTTTTCATTTGGAATGTATTTTTTCCCTGTAATTTTTCTGCGTCTTCGTTTTGGTTGTTAGAAAACTACATGGTTGTTACATAGTGTAAAATAACAAAGTAGTGAAATTGAAATTTTAGGAGAATAAAAAGTCAGATGATTGTTTGTGATCTGACTACAAACTAATGCTGAAATTAAAACTTTCCAAGTTGAGTGTTTTTGTTAACGAGGAGCTGAATATAGTCAACTTAATAGTTCAAACATCTACATTCGAAGACTCTCTGGGAGATTTCTCCAACAGTTGAGTGCTCTTGTTGCCACATTTTCTGGAATTTCTGGATAATTTTCCTTGCAGAAATGTTTGAACGATTCATTGTCCTCAAACTGCGCGAACTTTAAGCATGCATCATCCTCGCACTCTCGACCTTCTTTGAAGCCTTTGACACCAACGTACTTCCCACTGGGGTATTTACAAAGAAGCAGTAGCCGGTTGAACTTACTTTTTGGACACAAATAACTGTTCCGGTTCAAATGACCACGAAGCTCTTCAACTGAAACTGGATCTAATTTGAATGAATAAAATTCGACCCAAACTTGACTCGTATCTTGATGGTTTTCAATAACGTTGCTTCCTGTTCTCGGTTCTATCCTTGACTTCAAGTGAAGTCGTCTAAATATGCGACCATCCCTGACAAATTTGTAAGTTAAAAATGAATGAGTTTTGATATCAGAACTGTCAATTAATTTTTCTGACAACTTCAAGGGTATAGATTCAAACGTAGGATGACTAGCTCCGACATCTACAAGATGAAGGTCACCAAGATGTTCCAGATCTTTTACGATAATAATGCCGTGACACATGCCCATGGAGGGAACGTCGCCTACTATTGGATAACAGTCATAACCAATCGATGTTAATATATGGTAGGCACCCACTGCATGTGATCCACAAAGTCCGCCAGTTCCTTCTGAAGTTGGAACAGTTTCCTCAAGAGAAACTGCCGTTCTCAAAATTCTGTTTTTTAAGAACAGTTTATAACGAGAGAGGAAATGCTTTTTTACGAGTCTTTTTACAATTTAAGAAAAAGATCATTTTCTCATTGGCTACTATTATGATTAACTGACATAGTACTGTTTTCTTCCATTTTATTGAGTATTTACTTGTGCCTAACGTTTTAATCAAAACTAGTTCATAAAATGTTTTACGGCATTCTTAAAGATCTGTTTAAGCAATTTAATTAATTTATTTTCAAGTCAAGCTTAATATGTGGTCACGCTGAAACAAATAGGGAAGCGAAAACAGTTTTTGGAAGCGCTTTTTGTTTGTTTTAGCAGTGGTTTGCCTGCAATAGTGGTTTGCAACCGATTGTGGTTCGCAAAGATTAACTTTGTCGATAGCGGTTTACTTTTCAGGTGGTTCAATTTGAATTTTGTTTATATTAAATTTTAAAGTTTTTATCGTTTTATCTAAACGCATTTGGTCAACTAGAGGTCTTGTTTTTTTTGTCTGGGCTATTCTTTAACTTTTCAATCAGGCTTCATTCTGTAAAGTCTCATTTTTTGTTGTAGCTTTGTGCGTTTTCATGCTTGCCTTGAAAAACCGAAAATTGACGCTTGGCGGACAAAAACGTAACGTGCAAGCTCAAACTGTCAGCTGGTTTCTTTAGAAACACTTTGCTTCGCTTCGCAAAAACATAAAACGTGTTTACTTTTAGAAGTTTAACACTTCAACATTACATTATGCGAACGCGGCATCTCCCTGGTTTTACAATCCAAAGTATTTGTATTCTATTTGTGTACTGATTTTTTACTATTCAAAGAACTTCAATTGTTTCTCGATAGTGTTTTTTTTTGTTCACAGGCGGATTTTGACATTGAATTACCTTGTTTTTTAGATTTTTTAGATCTGATTTTTTTCTAAAAGGTTTTCCTAATCCAAACATTGTCCATTCTATGTCTTTTTAGTTCTTTCACGTCAGCTAGACGTCAAATTAGAGTATGGGTCTTAATTACGCTGGGAAGTAAATGGAGAAGAAAACAGTAGGTTTGAAGCGTGAGTTTTCATCATATTGCTTGTGAGGTGGAGTGAGAAATTGGTATTTGAGCAAGTTTTCGGTTGCTCAAAGCAATTACTTTTTCATGGGCGGCTTTTTGCTTTATGTTTGCAATATTTTTTTCCATTGAGTGCTATTAATGTGTTACCTATGTGTTCTAAATACACCTATATGCAATTCTTTGAACTCATCAACGGGCAGCTAACGGTTATATGATTTCTGCCACATTTTCTACTGTACTTCTGTTATCCTTTAAATTAGTAACTTCAGTTACGCGTCTCTTGGTTGCTAATGAGGCATATATGAAATTTAATTGTGGTTTGTGTAATTGGCTAGTGGATTTCATGACTTCGACTACATTTCTTCTCCCCAAATTTTTTAATGAATTTTTGAGTTTTGCATGTTTTTATTGATTTTTTTAAATGTTTTATTATTACCTCTTATTAGTCAATGGTGTTTAAGTTTGCTAATAGGATTCATTTTAATTCATAAAAATTTCAAGTTCTATGCTTTCTATCTTTTCTATCACTCTGACACTAATTTCGTCTTAATATAATTAGGCTTATTTGATTTTTTACGAGATTTTATTTTTCACTATTTTCTTATCTCTGAATTTCATTATTGACAGGCCTCATCTGTTGCCAAAGATGCTTTAATTAAACGATTTAATCGGTTGAGTTTATACTTACTGGTTTCTTTGACTGTTATGTTGTAGGTTATCCAAAAAAATTTATTGGATTCTTGAGTTTTTGCATCATTCTTATTGTTTTTTGTTGTTTTACAACTCAGTACTATTATAAGATTCATTGGAGGCTGATATGAAATTGATGAATTATATTTTTTCTAAAGTGATACAGTATGCTCTTGTTGAGCTTGTAGTTATAATGTTCGTATACTTAGAAAAATATTCTGATTTTTGCCAATTTCTTTAGTTTTGCCTTTATGGATGTCATTCATTCCCACAAGGTTGCTGTATTGTTTACCCATTCTAAGGTTTTGCAAAGTTCCTAAAACACTGTAAAAAGAACTTTTGCTCAACTAGAGCCATGGACTTTTTGCTCAAGTAGAGCCATGGACTTTGTTGACTGTCTTAGTTTGATGTCAATTTTAAAATTATCAGATCATTAATTAATTTAGCAAAATCAATATTTACCTAGTCAAAATTTTCAGGAGTTAAGCTCTTGAGTCATCACTAGTCGTTCTAAGAATTATGAACTCACTTAAGTTTAGGAAAAAACATCAGAAACGATTCCCAAGAATGTCCCGGACAGCTTCTTCTGCCGTTGGCGCTTCTTTCAGGCCACCTTGACTGTTAGCAAACTGAGATAGGTTCTGGAACGGGAGCACCTGATGCCAGCTGTATGTTATCTGGTCCAGCAAAGTTTTCTTGTCATTATGAAACAGTTCCTCCGCGTTTATTAATCCCAGCTTGTTGCGCAAGAAGGTAATGGCACGAGAACGAGGCAAGCTGTAGTTTGAGTATATTGGATCACTCATTAAGAACAATTTGGAGTACTAGCTGGTCAAATGAAGTTATTGAAGCGTCATTAAATGCGTTGAAATGGATGGTTTACGTTTTCTATATCAATCGAATCTTGTATGGGTTATTCAATGATTCAATTGGGCTTGTTTGATCACAAAATCTCTTTCAAAGTCAATTTAATTAACCGCCAAATTTATAATTCGGCGTAAAATTTACATGATAGACCGGCATGTCATTTTACTGTTCCGACCCGCAGTTTAGTGGGGAGGGAGGAACTATATACTCAAATGAGATTTTTTTGTTCAGTCATTTTTGGCCGATCGATACATTCATCATAAAGAGTTGTGAGTGATATCATTAGAAAACATGTATATCCTAGAATACGGAATCAAAACAATTTTTTTCGAATTTGGTTTTTTACAGGGAGTTATCGAGGTTTAAAATTTTGTGAACATTTGAGTTTTCACATTTTTTTGCTAAAATTTGGCTCAATTTTGCTAATATAATATAAAATATTTTGAAATTTTTAACGGTAGAGTTTTGTTGTTACCAATACAGATAAGAAAGCGTAGTTGAGTTGTTTGATTGTTGTTTTTTGGCCAGAAATATTGCTAAAATCTGTGAAATTCAGAATTCGTTAAATAAAAACGGCACAAAATATGCTTTTTTTTTGGTCCAGTTTGTTCAATCTTGCCAAAAGCAGAGACCTAGAAACTGCTGACAAAATCTCTCATAGCTGAAAAAGAGAGCTAGTCAGAATTCAGCGTTCATAGAAGTCTTCTGTAAAAAAATTTGCCCTTTTTGTGCAAATTTATTTCGATTTTTGTTCAAAATGGATCATTGTTTTTTTTTTACTTTTGAAATATTTCGTTTAAGAATTGATCTGATTCGCTAACATTTGCCAAAATTGAGCAGTTTTTTTGGTCCAAACCTAAATCAGGGACATGTTTTTTTTATTTGGTCGCTGCTTTCATTCAAAATATTTTGCTTTTATTGTTTTAAAGCTAATTATAGAAAAAAATTCCATCACGGCTCAATTAATGACAGCTCTAATTTAAGTGAAATTAAGGCCGAGTGTAGACATAGTTTGTTTTCAGAGAAATCCTAATTGTTTTTATGGTTTTGACGAAAAATTTTAGTAAACTTTAAATGAATTCTGGTCTTTGCCTTCATTTGTTGTTCTTTTGCAGTCTTGGTTACTCAGTCTAACTGATCAAATATCCAAAAGGTTTCTTCAGGAAGTGTGAGTGAACCTGTAAAAAGCTTTCGATTGTTACCTAATGTCTCTTTTGACATTGAATATATTTGTTTTAAGAAAGCTTCAGTGATTTTTTCAATTTAACAATTTTCATCTTAATTCTGGCAACTTTCAGCTTACTCACAATATCTAGAGGTTAAACTATCCTTCAGATAAGACTTAAACTAAACATTGTGGCGGTTTTTTTAAATGACCTCTTGTTTTTGTTACAAGTTATAAACGCGTTTTCATACAAAATTTTTGTGCATAGCTGCCCGTTTCTTCAGTGCTTTTGTTTTGTTTGGGAATCTGTCACTTTACTGAAAAATCCAAATAAATTGTTAAAAATACACGCTTTAACATAATTTTTGTTTCTATATCTGATGGATTTACATCTGCAATTGTTGCTATTTATCTCTATAGAAAATTCACATCCCAATTAATGAATTTCAAACCGCTCTTTATTAATATTTTATTTTCCTCAAATGGTCATTGTTCTTGGTACAACGATTTTTCACAATATATTCCTGATTTTTGCATGTTTGTCCATTGTTTGGGTTTTTGTTTTCTATACCCAGTATAACAAAAATAGGTGCTCCTCTGAATATTTGAAAAAAAATGAAATCAGAAATTTGTCAGGGAACAGCTTAATGTTTAAATGACTAGGACACCAATTTCGTGCAAGTTTTTAGTTTTTTTTTTTATTTTTGCCTGTTCAGTCGTTCTCAAAATAAGAGATAATGAGATGTCTCAATCATTTTCTATGGAAATTTTATTGCATCTCTCAATAATTTCAGTTGATACAAAATGCTCCTTATCAGTTTGAAATTGTTTCTTTTTAAAAAGCAACGTTTTTGCAAACTTCGCCCTTTTGCTCATTTCTTGTCAACTCGTTACCAGGTCACATTGAAGCAAGGTCCCATTTTTTGTCTACTGAACACAGGTTATTTCTTTAGTATAATTTTTATCTGAGGGCTTTTTGATTTGGTTATTAATTTTTTTTAAAAAAAGGACGCCGAGTGTCCATCGTAATTAATATATGTAAATATTTGATTTTTATTGCTGTCTTTTCTGATTGTCACATCAATGACAGGTCTAATCGGCCCTCTAAGGTGTATTGTTTTTATGCATTTAATTGTTTGATGAACGATGTAGTATTTTTAAAAAATCTATTCAGCATTTGGTAGACAATTAAGTGAAAAATTAAGATGAGCGGGTCGGAACAAAATGTGCAAACGAACATAACCAAGCCTCCTTGTTTTGGTTTGATTATCATATTGGTCGGATTGATGTATTACAATTCAAGGAAGAGCTCTTGTGCAATTTAGCTGGCATGTTTAGCTAGCATACATGAAAGAACTGTGTGACTATGGTAATAGAAGTAGTACTCTATCACAGAACGCAGACTATTTAACATTTATAAATGCTCTATGCAAGCATGTGGGGCAATAAAATTTGCAAGCTTCAACATCAATCAATTGTACATATTTTTTGTAATAGGAATTCTAAAATTGTTAATAATTTTTTAATATTTGAATATTCTTTCCGTTGTTTCTGGTAGTCACATTAATAAGGATCTCATCGGTCCTCAAAGTAGATTGTTTTATTCATTTAGTGATTTGTTAATCAATATGTTTATTTTTTTTACTCACTTCCTCATTTGGTAGCCAATTAAGTGAAAAATGTAGATGAGCGGGGTCAGAACATTATGTGCGGACGCACATTACCGAGCCTCCTTGTTGTTCCGACCCCACTTGTGGGGGGAGGAACTATATACTCAAATGGGTTTTTTTTGTTCCGTGAATTTTCGCCGACCGATATATTCATCGAAGAGAAATGTGCTTGGTATCATTAAAAAGCTCGTCCAGCGTAAAATTCGAAATTAAAAAGATTTTTTTGAATTTCGCTTTTTTCGAGGAGTTATCGGGGTTTAAAGTTTCATGTGAACGCGGGATATTTGGTTCACTTTTGTTCACTTTTACCGTAATTTTTGTTCGAATTAACGTTATTTCTAAGAAAAATTTAATTCAAAACTAGATTTCACGCCACAAAATAAATCAATTGTTGGTTCTTAATAGACGAAAGGGGATAAAAAAGACTAGTTCTAGTCTCAAAGGGAAGTTTAATATCAAAAAAAAAAATTCGAATTCTATTTGCTAGCTCTTTTTTTTTTAGAAAGTTTTGATTTTTTTTGTTTTTTCAATTCACCTAGAGACTAGTCACTTTTCATATTGAGGCTCCGTTAATTGCAAACCTTATTTACAATCAAATGAAGCCCAATGAACAAAAAATCCGTTTCCAAGGGATCGCTCAATTTTTTTTTGGACTCGTATCTCAGTTTTCGTAATTTCAAATGTAATTTTGATTTTCTTTTTGACGTTTTACTAAAGTTTTAGAATCCTATGGCATAAACTCTTTAACTAAAGGTGCAATAGATTTCTTAGTGAGCATTAGGTGAACCTATCTAGTGCTGTGAGTGGACAGCTAATGGCTGTTAAGACATTGAAAATAAATTTTCGAAATTTTTTTAGTACTAGTAAGTCATAAACTTTTTGTGAACTGTGAGTTCGTCTCAGTAAAAACAGGACCCCCTCCTTCCTAACGCTATCATCCTACTGCAAAATAATCTGATTAGAAGTTTTATCAAATAATTTTTGGTTATACGTATTCAATGCCACAAGATTTCATTTTTTTTTTAATTTTTGGACATTTCATTTTATTGGTTCATTTTGAAATCTTATCACGTCATCCTAATTATGATGGCTGCCATTGTTTTAGCGAAGACGTCCAAAGGATCATAGATAAAATTTTCAGAGGAAAAAATAGGGTATAAAGGGCTTCAACACTTTCTTCTCGAATTTTTCTACAGAATTTTTCGTTTTTGGCTGTATTTGTTTTTTCATAGTCATAAGACTTATTGCGATGTCCTATTGATTACATATGACTGACAAACATTCTTGTCCTCACATCGAGGCATAACTGAATGTATTTAACGACTTCCTATGAATGCTATTGTGCTTAATGGCTGTTAGGACTTTAAAAAAAAATTTTTTTTAAATCTTTTTTTGAACTTAAATTTATCTTAGGCTTATTTTCGTGGATTGTAAGTCAGTCTCAGTAGGGATAGAAGCCCAGTTTTTTTCAACTTCAGCAACAATTTATGTAGTTGGCGGTTTTGTCTGCTGACTACTGGTAATATGATTTCAATGCCACAAGATTTCAATTTTTTTTTTAAATTTTTGTACATTTCGTATTATTGGTTCCATTTGAAATCTTATAATGTTATACTAATATTAATGGCTGCCGTTGCCTTAGAAACCAAGTTCAATGGATCACAGCTGAAAGCTGGAGTTTCCAGAGAAAAATTCACTGTTTAAATGACTTCGACACTTTCTTCTCGCACTTTTCTACTGAATATTTGGTTTTTGCCTGTATTTGTTTTTTTGTCATAGTCGTAAGACATAGTGTGATATCTTATTGATTACCTAGGCATGAAAAACATCCTTGTATTCCCTTCGGGGCGTAGCATAGCGTATTCATTGACTTCCTATGAAAGCTATGTTTAATGGCTGTTAAGACTTATAAAATAATTTTTTGAATTTTTTTTACATAAATCAATCTTAAGCTTATTTTCGTGGATTGTAAGTCAGTCTCAGTAATGACAGAACCACGTTTTTTTCTACATCGACGACAATTTATCCAGTTCGCGTTTTTGTTTTCTAACTATTGGCTTTTTGACTTCGGTGCACGAGTTATCAAAATTTTTTAAATTTTTTGGATGTTTTTTAGTAATTTTGCATGCTTATGAAATCCCATAACCTTATCCTAAAATTTATAGCTCCCATTGGCTTAGAAGTGACGTTCAATTGATCTTAGAAAAAATTTTCAGAGAAAAAAGCTTATGGTTTAATTTGTTTCGACACTTTCATCTCTCACTTTTCTACTGAACTTTTGGATTTTGCCTGTGCTTGTTGTTGTTTTCATAGTCAATGACATGTTGTAATGTCTTTTTGATAACTTTAGAACAACAAGCATCCTTGTCGTCACATCATCTAGGCATAATTTAGCGTATTAAATGCCCTCCGTTGAAAGCTATTCAATTTTATGACGTTGATACTATCGGTTTTCTCGAAAATTTCGTGGTTTTGATGTATCCTTCTTAGCCATACGACTTATTGTGATGAGTTATCGACAACCTATTAATGAAACCTATGATTGCTATTACATCGAGGCAGAATCTAGCGTGTTTATTTAATTCCGTTGAATACAATTGAACTTAATGTCTTTGATACTAGGGATTTTCTCAAAAAATTCGTGGTTTTAATATATTTGTTTATATTTGTTGTTTTTCAAGTCGTTTTGTAACAATAAAAACAACCACCTTGCTGCTAAAATATTAATCGAAATTAGAAGATTTTATACTGAAAAGTTCATTCTCTAAAGGCGTTCAAATTTTTCGCTTAATTTTTTTGAGTTTGCTGTTTTTGCCTCTTTTGTTTATTTTTAGGTAGCCGTAAAATTCTTATCGGTCTCATAAACTTGTAATTGACGATTAAAGGCGTGATGTTACCCAAAGCAATCAGTTTATAGCCAATGGTCTTAAAAATTATCATGGTCCTTGAATTTCAAAAAATAACTTGTCTACTGATTTTATGTCGTAACTGATGTTTTGTTTGGTGGACAATATGGGTTTTCATAAGAAAAGTTTTGAGTGGTGTATTTGTGCTTCTTTTTTCTCTTCTTTTAGCTTATTCAGGTAATAACAGATCCCAATGATTTTCAATTTTGGCCCAAATGAACGAACTTGTTTTCTCTTTCAGAATACTTTTAGCTGAATTAGTATATATGAAAACTGAAAAAAATACATAAAATTCAGATAACAGCTATTGATTTAAATGGCTGCAATAATTTGCGTTTTTGAGATTTTCTGCGTCTTTGTGTAAATTGTTCGTGGTTTTTTGAGATTTTCTGCGTATTTAGTATATTCCTATGGCTTAGTCTAAGCAAAGACGGATCCCATTAGTTTCATAATGACTTTTTAGTAAATTTATCGAGAATTATTTTGTTATAAGCTAAAGATTTTTTTAGACTTTTGAAATTATTTGGTTTAAGAAATGTTGATTGATCTTTGACATTAACCTCATTTTTTTCTCTTTGTCAACTTTTAACCTAATCTCATTAAGTAAAACGTCCATCTGCTGTATAGTTAGGAAAAATTAAATTTGTGTAGTTAAGGTTTTATGTGATTGCATTTTGACGTTGTCACTAGGCGCTTTTAAATTTATATAATGGGTTTCTGCCGTGAAATTTTTGTTTTTGCTTATTTTGTTGATTGTTGTTTTTTCTCGTAGTATTTATATTGGCAGATCTCGTGATCGCTATAATGAGGCATGGCATTGTGTAATTCAATTAGCAGTTAGGTTTTGTAACAATTTTTTTTTTATTTTAAACATCTATTTTTGTTATCTCTTCATTTGGTTGACAATTAAGTCAAAAATGTAGATGAGCTCGGGTCGGAACATCATGTGCAAACGCACATTAACGAGCCGCCTTGTTTGAACTGAAACATCAATATAATGAATTATATTTTTAAAACATATAAACGAAAATTCATTATAGTTCTATAGCGAACTGCAAATGATATTTTGAGCAATAATCTTGAGAATATTTTTGGTCTTATCTTCTGACGCCAAAAATTTCTGACGTCACAGTAGATTCCTGATACTGGAATCAGAGCTTTTGAGAGTTTAATTTTAGAAAAAGCAGGTGTGTTACTCGAGAAAACAATAATGAAAGTCATGGTGGATTTTCGAATGACCACAGTTCGTTTTTGAGAAAACGCAACTAGAAAAAAGGAAAGTTTGCAAAGATTTTGCCGCCGATAGTGGAAGTTAGTGGCAAGTTTCGATACTGGAATTTTCTCAGGATCACTATTATGTAAAATATATTTCAACCACGTAAGTAAAGTTACTTTACAGTATATCTAATGGCTAGCTAAAATGTTAGTCGCGATTTAAGTACAACAGTATTTGTACAGACTGGCTTTCGGAGCACAAATAGAAAAGAAACCTAAAGAAATCTAAATTGCAAAGCTAGTTGGTGCCGACTCAAAGATCTTCATAATTTTATTTTGAAAAATTAGCTGCGCATATTCGAAAGAAAGTAACACTAATATACTCGGCATCTCTGATTAAAATGGAAATTAAATATTTAAGTAATTCTCAGATCATCATCTGGTATTTTTGTGGGATACAAAATGAGCTTGTAAAGCATTCGCGTTTTCAAGGGTCCCTAAATCAACAAATGTAGATTGTATGGCTATTTATTTAGAGTGACTAACAAAAAGAAAAAAATGTCAAGAAGATTTATTTTATTAACAGTACCCTTTTGTTAGATCAATTTTATTAACAGTACATATATCAGATCACAAAAAAAAGTTTTTTATTTTACAACAAAAATCATCGCAAAAATATTCTTTTGCATGGATGAAAACTTCACAATTCTTGACATGGATTTAAAGATGAATGCTGGCTTCAGTTTTTTTAATGGAAGTTGACTGAAACTCTCAGATCCAGTATTAAGCTACATAATGTCAGAAAAAAGCAATTTAAAACCTTTGAGCATGATTTTTAAATTTCTTCTAAGGCACAACTCTTTGAAGTTCGGTCTATCACATTTTTAAAAGATGGAGTTTTAAAAACAGAATTTGTAAAGCTCCATCTCCCTCTCTCTCTCTCTCTCTCTCTCTCTCTAACTATGTTGACAAATTATAACGTTAGAATTATAAGGTTGACAAAAATTTTGAGAATTTTCTAAATTTTTCTTATCCAAAAAGCGTTTCTCAAAATGAAATGAAAAATCTTCGTTCTCTTCGGCCTGATTTCTTTTCCAATTCAATTGAAAATAGCCTTCATATAAAAATGGACGAACATACAATTCAACAGTTTTTGAGCAGTACCTTTCCTAGATAAAAGTCATTTCTAGAATTACTTCTATATTGTGTCTAATTCTTTTGAAAATTGTTCAAAAGTTTTCGGGCTTTACGGAACGGTCTTCTCCTAGCGATACCTGTTGAAAGTGGTCGAAAAATGCTGGTATAAAACTTGCAGGAGATGCAATTTTTGCTCAAAAAATTGACTGTTTTCTGTCAGTTCGCTTCAAAAACCCTGTTTTCTGACTTTTGAAACAAGATATACCGCAAATTTAATTGTGCAAGTTTTTAACTTTATCAACAAGTGTACAACGCTGTAAGTTTAGTAATAAAATTTTCAAACTCAATATTTTTCTTGAAAAACTGTAGATTTTAATGCTCCTACTACATTTTGAAAAAGATTTGAAAAAAATATTGCTTTACCAAAGATTATTTTAACTTAAGATTTCTGATATATGGTCATTCTGATGTCCTAAAATTCTGATTTTTTAACATTGATTGTTAAATCCTGATTTTTCCTAATGAGCAGGAACTCATGAAAAAGTATCTTTGTTGCTATCAAAGATTTGTTCTTTTCTTTCGAAAACAGTTCCCTAGAATATCTTGAACTGCTTCTTCGGACGTTGGTGCCTCCTTGGGACATCCTTTGGCAAAATGTGACAGGTTCTGGAATGGGATTACTTGATGCCAGCTGTAAACTATCTGGCTCAATAAGGCACTCTTGTCATGTTGGAATAACTCCTCCGCGTTAATAATCCCCAGCGTGTTACGCAAGAATGAAAAGGATTCAGATCTTTGCAAACTATAGTTTGAATATTTTGGATCACTCATTGAGAAAATGTTCGAAATACTTGTGTTCGATTAGCTGATGTTAAGTAACAAATATGCAAGATTAGAATGTTTACATTTGGTAACTCAATATCTTAAATTTAATATTTGGCTTATTTTCAAAACCAACTAATCAAGTTCTGCTTGTTTGGTCAGCGTGGAGCTTCAAAAAATAAAAACCAACAGATTGTTTACTAATGACACAAATTGGCCACACAAGGTTAGAGATCCTGAATTTTCAGAACTTAAATGTCATTAGGTAGTTTAAATGAACGACAAACATAAATCTATTCAATCCAGTCTATTTAATTACTATGACAATTTTCAAAGTACTTAAAATGATTGGATAGAATAAATTTAAATTAGAAAAGCAAAGGACCAGTTAGTATAACTGTTTAACTGTTTCTTAGCCGGCAAATCCCACACGTCAGTTTTTAAATGTATATATTTAAAAGAAGAACAAAATATCTTTTCTATTAAAACATTTCATATTTATGGGCTGTTCAAAAATAATCAAAATACGAAAAGAAACAGGATATCCTTTTTCATGGTCTAATAATTGAAAAAAGAATTGAAGCTATTCAAGAAAAAAGAACAAAATGGATTTAGCTAATAGTAACAAAAAAATAAGGTGATCTAATCCCCCAATTTATACGTGTTAGAGTTCGAACGCTACTAAACTTCATAAAAAACGAACTTGATCTTATTAAAAAGGCACTATTTTGGTCAATAAAGAAAATCTCTGCACTCCATTATGCTGACCTGAGTTAATTTTCCTTTCTCACGTTTTCTCAGGCTGTAGTTCGTTCCCCTGTAAGCAGCAATACTGCTACTAGGTATCACTCTACTTGAGAGAACCTTCGCAAGTTGGTCGTGTTACCTTTTTAGATTGGTTAAGTACTTCAAAACATTTATTGTTCCGACCCCACTTGTGGGGGAGGAACTATATACTCAAATGGGTTTTTTTTTGTTCAGTCAATTTTGGCCGATCGATATATTCATCGTAGAGAAATGTGAGTGGTATCATTAAAAAGCTCATACCGTGTTCGGAATGAAGATTTTTTGAATTTCGCCTTTTTTGAGGACTTATCAAGGTTTAAAGTTTTGCGTGAACACGTGATGTTTGGCATGATTTTGTTCACATTTTTGTTCAAATTACGATTTTTTCTATAAAAAAATATCAATTCAAAGTTACATTTTCTGCCACAAATGGAACAGTCTTGTGATTCTAACAGACGAAAGGCCATAAAAAGGGTAGTGTTGTCTCATAGGGATGTTTACTATTAAAAAAAATTCAAATTTTATTAGAGAGCTGATTTTTTAAAACCCATTTAGTGTTTTTATTTATTGTTTTTTTTTCAATTCACTTGGAGACTAGTCAGTTTTAAAATCCAGGTTGTGTTCATGACAAACCTCATTTACAGTCAAATAATGCCCAATGAACAAATGATTCGTTTTTAAGGATTCGACTAATTTTTTATGGCATCGATTCTGATTTTTAGTATTTTTTTTAAATTTGATTTTCTTTTTGAAATTTTAATAAGATTTTGTAGCCCTATGACATAGATTCGTTGACTAGAATTGCAGCAGGCTTCCAAAGGAGCATTGAGCGAACCTATGCAGTATTTTGATGGGACAGCTAATGGCTGTAATGACTTTAAAAATAATTTTTCGAACGAAAATTTTTTAACGAAATTTTGATATACTTTTTGAAAAATTACTAAAACTTCGGAGTCCTAAGGCATAGACTCGTTGCCTGAAAAAGGAATAGGCTTCTTAAAAAACAGCAAGCCAAATACGTAGTAACTTGAGTGGTCAGCTAATGTCTGTTAAGACTTTAAAAATAGTTTTCGAAGGACAGATTTTAAATGAAATTTTGATTTACTTTTTGAAATTTTACCAAACTTTCGGAGCCCTATGGCATAAACTCGATGACTGAAAGTTCAAATAGCTACCTGATAAATATTAAGTGAACCTATTTTGTGCTTTGAATGGACAGCTAATGGCTGTTAAGAATCAAAAAGAAAATTTGAAAAAATTTTTTGAACAATAATCGATAAATTTATTTTTGAGAAGTGTAGGTCAGGCTCAGTAAATACGAATCCCCTTCTGTTTTACAACAGCCACAGTATTGCGGATAAATGCTTTACCTTCTAACTTTTGGCTCCATGACTTCGAAGGAACAAGTTTTCAAAATTTTTTAAATAGTTTTTAGGCTAATTTTTTTGTAAATTTGTTTCCTTTTATCAATCTTATCACTTTATCCTAATATTGATAGTTAACATTGGCTAAGAGAAGCCATTCATTGAGTTATAGAGAAAGCTTTTGGAGAAATGTCAGAGTTTAAATGGCTTCGACAATATCTTCTCGCACAATTCTACTGAAGTTTTTGTTTTTGCCTGTATTTGTTGTTTTCATTGTCATCAGACTTATTGCGATGTCGTCTTGATGAATTAAAGTTGTCGTTTCTGGCTTCTTATTGAGCAATGAGGCATAATTTAGCAAGTTTTTTTGACTTCTGTTGAAGGCAATTGAATTTAACGCCTGTTTGAAATTTTTTGAACATTAAACGATTTTAAACTTTTTTCTAGAACTCTAAGTCTCACTATTGACAGAAACCTCATCCTTTTTATTGCAACCAAAATAATCTGGTTAGCGGTTTTACTTTCTAACTATTGTCTTTAAGACTTGGATGGCACGACTTTTCACATTTTTTTAAATTTTTAATTTTTGGTTAATTTTTTTCTTATGATTTTATTTTCTTACGACTTATTGTGATGAATCACTTTTGATTTAAGAATGACAACATTTATTGGCTTCTCATAAAACGTATTTTATCGTGTTTCTTTCTAACTTATTGTTTATTATTTTCCGTTGAAAGCTATTGAATTTAATGGCTTTGATACTATGGATTTTCTCAAAAAATTTGGCGGTTTTAATATATTTGTTCTTATTTGTAGGTTTTTTGAAGTCATATTGTTGCAAAAACCAATTCTATTTTCGTTGAAAAACTCTTTGAACTTATAAAGGTTTTGAATGAATAGTTCATTTTTTAATGGCTTCGACACTTTCCTCTCTCATTTTTTTCAGTTTGCTGTTTTTGTCTGTTTTATATTGTTTATGTAGTCGTAAAGAGCTTAGAGGTCTCATAAGCCTCTGCTTGAGTGTTGAATGAATGAAGTTACTCAATGCAGTAGGTTTAAATCAAAAAGCCTCAAATTTTATGATATTACTGTTTTTCAAACGTTTTTTTAACTTAGTTATTGCTGTTATATTTGTCAACTTGTATCTAATTCTCATCATCGAGAGGCCCCATCCACTTCCCCGTAGTTCGAATATTAAAGTTGCTTTTTATTTTAAGTCTTATTTGATGTTTTTTGTTGCAAAATATGCCTTTTCATAAAAGTTTTGTTAGTGGTGAATATCTGTCTTCCTTTTTCTCTTCTTTAAGCTGATTCGCGTAATAACAGATCCCAATGATATTCAAATGAGGCCCAATTGAACATGCTTATTCTTTTCACTATGGCTTCCACTCAAAAAATTTTGAAATAACAATCGAAACAAAAACAAAATTTTCAGATAACAGCGAAAGGTTTTAATGGCTTCAATAATTTGTTTTCACGATTTGTTTGAAATTTTTTCAGTTTTTCTTCATCTTTAGTCCGTTTCTGTGATATATTTTAACCAAAGGCAAATTCTATTGGCTTTGTAATGACTTTTTAGTAGTTTTATTAATAATTTTGTTGAAACTTAATGGTTTCTAGGACGTTGGTAAATATTTGGTTTAAAAAATTTTGGTTGATTTTTGTTTTTCGCCTGGTTATTGCTTTTTTGTCAACTTGTGACTTAGCCTCATTACTATAAAAGCCCATATGCTTTGTAGAACCAAAAAAAATAATCTTGTGTAGTTAAGTTTGCTTCTGATTGTATTTTGACATTGTTACTAGGTGCTTTTAATTTTAGATGTTTTAATTTTGCAGTAAAATATGTCTTTTTTAAATTTTGCTTCTTTTGTTGTTTATTTTTTTTCTAACGTAGTGTTTTTAGCTCATTAAGGGTGACAGATTTTGTGAGTGTTGTAATGAGGAATGGCATTATTTAATTCATTTAGTAGTTTGTGTAACTTTTTTTTAAACTATAAGATCTATTTTTGATTATATCTTCATTTGGTTGACAGTTATGTCTGAAATGTAGATGAGTGCGGGCCGGAACATCATGTACCAACGCGTATTAACGAGCCTCCTTGTTATTAATTTAACTACTATTTTCATTTTTATTAAAGGTAGTACTATTTTCATTATTAATATTATTATTATTATTACTAGTATTATTTTTATTATTTTTATTATTTTTAATATTATTAATAATACTATTATTTTGACATTAATATTATTAATATTATTATTATTATTATTATTATTATTATTATTATTATTATTATTATTATCATTCTTATTATTATTATTGTTTTTTTTTTGATATTACTGTTTGTATTAGTATTACCATTAGTATTATTATTTTTATCTTTAATTTCATTATTACTAATATTATTACTATTATTTTTATTATTAATATTTTATTATTATTATTATTATTATCATTATTATTATTTTTATTATTACTATTATTATTATTATTATTATTATTTTTATTACTTTTATTATTATTTTCATTACTATTATTTTTATTACTAATTTCATTTTTTTATAATACTCAAATTATTCTCTTAATTGAGAGAAAAATTTTGAGAGTATAAAATTTTTCAGATACATTTTTGTGGCAAAATTGTACTTTATTTTATTATCAAAAACAATCCGTTCTGCTTCTCTTGAGTAGATATCATTAAGGGCAGCAACATACGGGTTTTTCTAGAAAACAATAAAGTGTAAAGTATTTTGAATTACCAAGAACAATTAAATAGCTCCCATGTCCCTTTATTGAGAACTATCAAAGAAAAAAATCTTTGAGATTTTGAACTTGTTTCACCTTCAATATTATGATTGGTAAATCTTTTTTCTGATTCCACAATTTTTTTTGCAAAAAAACGGCGATTTTGCGTGTTTTGTTTTTTCCTCGTCATATGTCTAAGAAAAATATAATTGCAAGGACTCTGGACAATTTTCTTTGCTGATTCAGTTTTCTTTCAAAGTTGTTGTCATCCCGGATCCATTGAATGTCACGTGACTTTTTCTTTCAAAGCTACTACAAATGGTTGAACAGGTATCAGGTAATTCTTTTAAGAATAGTAATTCTTTCTTCCCAAATGTTAAATAGTATTTAAATTATTTCTCTCGATAATCTTCCGTGGAAACAATCCTTAACAATTTTTGAACCTTTAACAGCATTACGAGAAGCAATAGACATTCATTTGATTTAAATTTATTTAAAGATTAATAGAAATTTCATTTTCTTGGAAATATTGAAGTTGTCATTACTTACTATAAATAACCAGTCTTATTTCACTGAAAAGATTTTTTCTGATTTTTGCTATTGCTAAAGCCGGAGCTCTGCAAACGAATTTCTTTTAATTTTGCGAATTACCCACTAAGTGTAATTATAAAAAAGACTAATGCATTTAAATTTTTGGCGGCCTGAGTTTATTTAAAAAGACTGCCACTTTGTCAAACTTGCCATGAATGGTGAGTGTTATGAGGATCTGCACTTTTCTTTGAGGTCTTGAAACGTAGTCGGTTTGCATCACAATTTTTTTTTTGCACCGGCTTACTTGTGACACATCTCTAATATTGCCTTTTTCGGATTGAAGGCTTGTTTAAGCAAATTGTTTTTTTTTATGTTAAACAAGAAAAAAACTTCAAATGTTTGAGTATTTTGCGCTATATTTAGCTAAAAGTAGGCTCCTTTTGTTATAAATAAAAATTTTGGCCCTTTTCATAAACGTAGGCATCGAAATAGATTTTTAAAACTTTGCCAATGTTTCTGCAATTTTTATTCTAGATCAGAGGAGAAATAATTTTTCTTCTTTAAAAATCTAGGCCTATTTATTTGTTGCGGCTGCTCAAGAATATTAGCAGAACCGAAATATCACAACCTGGTTCTCGAGCTCTATGCGGGGCTGTTTCGTCACTGAATCCGATTGTTTAATAATCTTGTAGAAAAAAATTGCTCGGACGTACTAAAAGACTGTAACTATAATTTTGATCGAAGTGAAGAAAATCCTTAGTGATAATCTATGTTCAATCTCGTGATGAATTTTGCAGGGCTTCAGTCAGTGTTAGTGATGTTGCTAAGTTTTTGTCAAGAAAAGTCAATCAACTTAAAACTCGGAAGATCTTAAGATCTAGCAAAAATTAGCATAAAGACTAAAGTTGTTGACGAATCAAATTTTAGTTTATTCTGAGAGCCAACTGCACTTGGTTACAGTTTCTAATGGTTCTAAATACAATATGGTTTTACTATTCAAACAATTGGGCTAAAGTAAATAATAAGGTAAATATCATTTATCACATCATTGTTATTGTTTCTGGTTAATCAAGAAAGTGATTTAAGTCGTTGTTCACATTGTAAATGTCAAATTGCTGCAATATATGCTTTTGTTGACATAAGCACGGATGGCTATATGCCTCAAATGAAGGGTATTTGACCTTTATTGAACACCTAAGTTATCATAAATAAACAATTCAAGTATTTGAACAATAAATAACGAAATATCAAAAAATGCCAATTTGGCACCATATTAGTGCTAATAGTCACACTTACGGATTTGATGCCATAACGTTCGTTGCGTCCATGGATGGTTTAGAGGCTATTCTAACCGTGTGCTTTTACCTCATGTTTCTTAGGCTTTCCTTCCTAAAAAGTGGGGGCGTACAAATTTACGAGTTTTGACAAATTCTAAGTTTTTTCAGTTTCAGAGTTTTTTCTTACTGTGTGATGGCTCTTGTCGCTGATTTTAATTGACGCCAACATTTTTTATCCTGTTCAGAATTTTTTTTTCAATGTACAATTTTGTCAACAAGACACCGTGTTTAAAAATTTACATTTTGTCTTCTAGTTGACACTACCTACGGTCTCGAAGTCTGATCAGAGCCCCGCCCGGAGTCTTGGTAGTCTGATCAAAGCGGGGTCTAGTGTCTGGATATTTTGATCTGGATAATATGAACAGAGCCCTTTCAAGGAGATGCACGTTCCTTCGCATTTGTACTTGATGGACATCAAAGATCCCACTACACACTAAGTTTTATTAATTGCGGTTGGGCTGAAATTTTTTTGTTCCGAAATTATTTTTTCTAATCAAGAAGTCAGAAAAAATAAACTTAAATTTACGTCAATTTTTCTGAAAACAATACATTTACCAATTTTTGCTTCTACTTCTACGGTTAAAAGTGTCAGTTTCGGTGCCCTACTGCGCAACTCAAGTTTGTATGGCACCTCCAATGCGCGACCCTTGTTGGTCTTGTGAGAGCCAATCTTGTCTCTGGATGGTCTGCTACCCGCGTGAACTCTGATCACAGCTGGATTGAGTCACACACCTCATCCTAGGTCTATCTGTTCAGAATTTTCAGCATTATAATTTAAATTTGATGCGATTTATTGCAAAGACCCAACATAATGACATATATAGTTGAAGAAAATACTTGAAAGCAATATACATCAATTTCCAATCTTTTCGAAAGGTTGTGGCGACTTTAAAGCAAAACATTTTTCTTCCAGTTCATCAATCGGAGTGATCACTTCAACATGAATGTTTAGTGTTATGAATTATTAATGTGATTTGTATCAAGAATAATTGTAACTCATCCAAAAAATTCGGTTTTTGATTGATATCATTGTGTGTGGATAAAAAAAACTCTTTAAGTTTCTAAAAAACGACTAAGAATCTGCTCTAGATTCCATGCGTCATGCATCTTATTTTTTGTTCTTTAAAAATCAAAGGTAGTAAGTCAAAGAGAGCTGACATAGTTGTTCTATATTAGTCCCACTGAAAACAGTTTTGAAGTAACATTACTGAGATGCATTGCTTTGTGCCATTAGTATTAATATTTGTTCAGGCTCTGTTTTTTCACAGGGGACATCCGTTGCCAATGGGGCCCATATGGAGACGAATTGACCCACAAGATACAATAACAAATGCACCATTTGGCCTCCAATCAAGTGGCACCTTGACTGAAGGGACTCTAGGAACCCGAAGGCCACTGTACACTGGTCCCGCAGTGGAGTCGGCAGCGAGACCCATGCTAGGAAAAATCGGAAAGTCATCAAAGCCCATGCTAGGAAAAATTGGAAAGTCTGATAACGTTGATGAACGATAGCGCGGAACTTCCAGATTGGATGATTGCCAAAAATATTTCTCACGGAGCAAATTATTTAGGTTGCGGGTACGAATTATTTTTGGAGTTGTTTTATGCATCATCGTGTGAAATTTAAATGTCTTGTTCCTTCTCGCATTGTGCAGGTACGCAGCGACTGACATTTCATTATTCATAAGCCAAAAAAGTCACCCATGCTATTTTGAAAGATCAATTTATTAAAACTTGTACCACATTGGTATAATCTTGCATGACATTGAATAGGTTACTAGGTCCTGAATGCTAGATTAATATAATAAAATGGGATGCGAATTATGAGCAGCTTTAATCCTTAGTAGCAGGTGCTCCTGCAAAAATTTAGCAACTTTGAAAAAATCAAGAACGAAATAAAGCAAATAAAATAGGAGGATAATCCTAAAAGTCGCGGACTTGTTTTATCTCAATTGAAAATGAATGAAAGAGACGAGCGTTTTACGAGCTCAATTTAATTGTTCAGAAAATAAAGAGATAGAAAATGCGTAGACCTGACGCATCTTTTCTGCTAGAGCCCCCCACTTTGTTTTGCATCCCCCTTTGCATAATTAAATATGCAGGTAAAGTTAAATAAGTCAATGCATATGAACAATATGCATATATTAAAAACTACCACAGCTAAAATTTAAATGCATTGAATAATTCAACAAAATTTGTTGCATATAATGAAAGCATCAATGAAAAATCTTGCATACCATTTTTGGTGTTATCAGCTACATAATGGGTTGGATATTTTTGATTTTTGCAGCAAGTATTCTCAATCTGCCTTCATTCTACGTAGGCACTTTTCTTACAATGTAAGGTAAAAATTGCTTACAAAAGGCAAGAATTTAGTTCAACGGCTGCTCTCCCACGTATAACAAGGAAGCTTTACACCACCCAGTTTACTTTACCGGTTCCAAACCTTTCCGGGTATTATGCGTCTGAAGTTTGTTTCTGTAACTGTATATCCGCAATATTTTTAGCGGTGCATTGCTGATTCAGATAACATCTATTTGCTAATCTTAGTTTTTTCAATATCATATTTGACTTGATTTGCTACAGATTGTACAATACGGGATCTCTTTTTGTATACCTTTTCAATATAAGAGAGAAACAAACCTGGCGGTAGTAACACCTGAACTGCAGCTTAAGAAATTGTAGATACAGGACTCAAAAGTAATTAACTTACTGCTCAAGAATGATATTCAAAATAAAACATGGTAACACGTTATTTACTGCTCAAGTCAGTTTATTTTTCCACGAATTGTCCTGGGTTATAGATGGAAAGCAATCGTCTGCGGTAGTTTTTGCTGAGTGCATGCTGTGTTGTTGTTTTTGTCCTTTTTTTAATCAAATGACTATTACTATAACTGTAAAAAGAACTATAAGTATAGCCATGAATATTACCATGATGTAAATAGTTGCTATGACACCAGAAAGTGGATGAAATTGGACATCAAATACATATAAGATTTACCCTTAGAACTGATTTTTCTCCTCCCACGCCAACTCAACTTCAACAGTTAGATTTTCAGGTGTGTAAAAATAACGGCGATACAAGACTGGAGGCGCTAGCAGAAACGATCTAACATGGCTGTATGAAGTAATTTTACTCTAAGAAGACTGAGTGGTAAGCTGCACTTTCCACATAACAGGCGAAAAGGAAGCAAAAAATACAACAAACAGCTTTAAAATTTGAAAAACTAGTAATTTATACTATTCTACATTAACATTGTTCATTCTAGAAACAGGGGTCCCCAAGGGTAACGATTAGCCCAAGGGTACCACATAATGAGGTCTTTTTATATCGACTTCAAACTGCAGGGAACCACCAGAGCTTGGAGCTTAGCAAATCTCAGAAAAAAGTGACTCAAAGGATGTTCAAAAATTTAGGTCTTCGGAGGGGATTTTCAGCCATATAAAATAGCACGGTCTCAACAACGTGAAACATTGGCAAAAAAAATATTTTGCTTTTGTCCCTGGTTATGATTGTTCTGCGATGCAAGCCCCGAATAGCAGTCATGAATAGTCACGAATTTGATCATCGCTTTGGAAAATCGTGTGTTGATGAGCACCCAAACACGATCACCAAAGCTCAGAAATAACGGGTTGTCACTAATTGCGGTGGGGAAAAGCCAACAATCAAGAAGCTCAGCGCTAAACCCAGGTCAAGGACGTTTGATTGAAGATGTTGCCTGTATGGCAACACCCACTCATTTAAATGATTGAATGGACAAAAACCAATATCAGCAATGTACACTGCGCATTTCTAACAATTTCTATGCAGTGAGTCATTTTAGCAAACGGTGAATGACGACTTTCAGCCCTTTGAAACAGACTTCGAACAAAAAAAAAATAACAATAAACAGAATTAATTTCAACTGAAATTTAAAACAAATCTGAGCAGCTATAAATCTCAGAAACGGCAAACAATGGAACCATGAAGATAACTTTTACTGTGTTAGCCTCCTTTCGTGAACTGATATTTCCACCGAAAACACGTGAGGCCGCCGACACTTCAAGCACTCCGTGTCAGATATCTCGGCCTATAATAAAATTATTCTGCTAGTACTGATTTGATTTTTTTTGCTAAAAAATTACAAAAAGATTTTTGAAGGTTAAATTTATAGGTTAAATTTTCTATCATAATCTAGACTTTTGATCAAATTTAAATAACTCAAACTGCCCCCGAGCTTGCTTCAATCAATCGGCAAAAAACTGCTAATTTCTTCTGGTGGCTTGCGTGATTGGCCGATAATGCTCTCGCATCATGTAAGATTTTTATCATAAGAAAGTTACATTTGTTTCTAGTATAAACAAACGAACCGGGTTTATTTACTAAAACTTTCGTTGCTAAAACTTTGCTAGCTATCATGTTAATCAGAATCATAGTCGTTATTTTTTATTCCATTCTTTTTCTTGGAAAAATTTGCCAAAATTTTTGAGGTTCAAACAAGCGCATTATCTTGTTCATACAGCCCTCGAACGAAAAAACATAACAAGCAACACATTTAATTTCAATTGAAAATTGAAATAAAACGATTCTGGTTTGAATAGTTTTCATACAGGTTTCTTGTGACATCTACTTCAAATTCGTTCCAATTTTCGGACACTTTTTCTTCTGTTTCCAAAAAACATGTTTTTGTAATCTCTTTTCAAATTCGTCTGTAAAATATTAATAGGATTCAGATCTGGATTGTATGCCGGCCATTCCACTATCGTCAATTTACTTTTCTTGGAAAATTTTACCAATAGTCTTCGAGTTATGCACAGGTGCATTATCTTGTTGAAACAGACCTCGAACAAAAAATAAAACGAGACAGATTTGATTTCAACTGAAAATTAAAAAAAAACAAATTTTAGCAGCTAAAAATCCCAGAAATGGCAAACAAGGGAACCATGAACATTAATTTTACAATTATTTTCCTTTCGTTGTCTGATAATGTCATTGGAAGCACGAGAGGCCAACATTTCAAGCACTCTGTATTAGATCTCTCGGCCTATAAAAAAATTATTTTTTTGGTATTGATCTGATATTTTTGTTAAAAAAACCAAGCACATTGGAGCACCACTTTGAAGAAAAACACTTCCTTTTACCTCAAATTAACTTTTCTGTAACATTCTAAAATATTTACCATATTTGAAAATTTGTCTAACTGTACTTCTGGAAATTGTATTGTAGCAAAAGGGAGCGTTACTTGTCACTCTCATACGCTCCAGGGGTGTTCTTTAGATCTTTTAAAACAATGCTAGCTAACTTCCTATTTTTCAATCAATTTTGGCGGTCTTCCGATCAAATTTTGGGCCTCAAAACTGTTATTTTTCAAGTATCGTCGCATGCATATTGTGCACGTGATGTTGATTTCAAATTCAATTTTTTTGTATAAACATATAATCATCAATGAAAATTGGGCATCTTTTAGCGTAACAACTTGGCAAACAGTGAAAGAACAAAGCGGTTTAACCATCTTTTCTGTATAAGCAGTGATAATGAGAATAAGATTTCTCTTAAAATTTCTAAGTTTCACACTTTTTTTAATCCTTGAAGCAAGTTATGCTTATGAAGCACGAATATTTTTTAAAGGTGAAAATTATGCTGCACGTATATTTTTGGTACGATAGTGTATATACTTGCAAAAAAAACGATCAGCACCAGTAGTTTTTAATGATACACTACTTTTGTAATGTTTCAGTGCTAAGATAAATTTGGTGGTAAAAGAAAGGGCTGAAATTTTGATAACGTCTTGTCAAGACCACATCATGTTACGCATAGAATACTTTTTTCTGGTACAACAGCGTCGTTTGTATAATTAATTCTAAGCCAGTGCATCGTTTCAAAAAAAAATTGAAATAAGAGTCTAATGTTAAATCAATTTATCAACGTATTTTTAATTCAGATCAAAATTTTCATAAATTAATCCTCGTAAATTCATAAATATACATTTACTATCAACGCAAAAAAATAACAGTTTTAGTACAGTAACATTTCTACACAACATAGAAAAAATATGAATAACAAACGCTTTATACACGTCAACACTTCAATATTGTGTTTATATTATCCAAGTGTCTTACATTTCCTCTCAGTAACACCATCGCAACAACAAAAATTATCTGCAATTGAACCAACACCAAATTTTCTCCAAAACGAACATCGCTTAAGGCGAATCTGTATATATAATCCACCACATTAAGCGCTGTAAACACTTGCAATACAATTAACAACTCCAAAAATAATCTCGCAGTTATAATATGAGCAGAAAAGCTTCCCATAATTGTCCCCAGAGCTTCGTTCAGATCAATCTTCGCTTTCAGGGCATTTATGGTAGACTTGATGAAAATATTCAAGTAAAAGTAACCGAAAAGTGAGCTCACAATTATAACTATTGCGAAACCAAGGGGTAGTAAAAGCCACCGGAACCCATAGACTTCATTTGATTGGCCGGTAGTTTTGATTAACACGAGCCCTCGCAAACAGTGGGCTGTAACACAAACAAGCAAGAATATCTGAAGAACCATAATCCATAATCGGGCTCCTAGTTTGTGCCCAGAAACAAAAAACATAAAAATGACTATTAGCGATATTGTCGTAAGCCACAAATGGTCGTCAAAAAATTCGTTCATTGTTTGATCACGACTTTTGATTTCACTGTCACTTTGATATGCGTTTATAACCATCTTGTTATGACTGATATATGAAAAGAATATAGTTTCATACACACAATTTGCTTTGAAAATTCATGACACGTATTTGTATTAATGAAACTATAGTACGTCCACTTATACTGTAAAAAATAAAACGCTTTGTTTGAGTTTTGCCATTTTTTATCCGGCTATACGAACTTAACGCTTTAACAAAAGCTACTGAATACAATTTGTGAACAATGTAAAATGCCACTGTGACAAAAGCGTGCAGAAACTAGCTTTTTAACGCGTTTTATTGTTTATCGGTTTAATCAGTAAACATATGTTTTAATAAAAACAAAAATAATATTGCTGTTTCCGTTAAAAACGAACTAAAGGCTCTTTTTTACGATAAAATCAAACAATAGAAACAGCTTAAAAGTCAATAGAAGAATTGTTAATGCTAGCAATGTTTATTCAAAAAACATCTATTTCAGAGAATGGATAATAGAAAAATGTTTCAAGAGAACATAATAATGTTTCTGATTCTGGTACCGAATATCTTATACGATGACATTTGTCCAGAAAAAAACTTGTCATTCGTTTGAATCAATAGCAGTGAAAAAAATTGGAATTGCAGTTAACCAGGTATAATCATGCGTGATCATTTTTGTGGGTTTTTTAAGATCTACCAAGATTGATTATGTTTCGCTATATTAGCACCATAGTTGTAGGTTAAGCGACACCTCAACACATAGCATGAGCTAGAGTTGAGGTGCCTGAGGTTATTATTGTTGATGACCAGACTAACATTTACTATTCAATGTACGACTGAAAAGTCCTAGTAAAATCTTGCGGTGTTTGGAAGAAAGATATGATTTTTACATGAGTACTAAGGTTCAGATATGATCTTCATGTGGCTGTGTAGAATCATACAGTCGGGTTTCTCCGATCTAAATGCTTTCGTTTCAAAAATTCTGCTACTAGCTCAGCAGAAATCGAACACTAGTGGCTCCTTCTCTCAAAGTTGATTTCCCCTGGCGGCCATTATGTCAGAAGATTAATATTTTGTGATAGTAAATGATGATATGACAGATAAACCAGCTTTTCTGAACTGGTTGACAAAGTTATTTAGTCTAAAATTGTATGTCTATTTAAATGCATGTAAATTTCCGTTTATGACTATATGACAACTTAGGTACCAAAATATTTTAGAATCGAAACAACTGTTTTGACCATTTTCATGCTCCCACATTTCTTTGGGATCTTCATATATTCAATATTATTGTTCCGACCACACTTGTTGGGGGAAGAACTATATACTCAAATGGGTTTTTTTGTTCAGGCAATTTTGGTCGATCGATATAATCACCGTAGAGAAATGTGAGTGGTATCATTAAAAAACTCATCCAGCGTAGATTACGGAATTAAAAACATTTTTTGACCTTCGTTATCGTGGTTTAAAAATTCATTTGAACACGGGATATTCGGTTCACTTTTGTTCACTTCTACCGTAATTTATGTTGAATTAACATATTTTCAAATTTTTTTTTCAAAATTACATTTCACGTCACAAAATAAATCAATTTTTTCTTCCTGATAGACGAAAGGCAATAAAAAGACTAGTTCTGGTCTCATCGGGAAGTTTATTATAAAAAAATCTAATTCTATTTGAGAGCTTTTTTTAAGAAAATTTTGCATATTTTTTTGTTTTTTCAAGTCACTTAGAGACTTTTCACTTTTCAAAGAGCGGTTCCATTAATAAAAAACTTTTTTACAGTCAAATGAAAACCAATGAACAAAAAAATTATTTCCAAGGGATCGCTAATTTTTTTTGGATTCGTATATCAGTTTTCGTAATTTTAAATGAAATTTTGATTTTCTTCTTGAGGTTTGACAAATTTTTTGGAGTCCTATGACAAAAACTCGTTGATTAAATAAGCAATAGGTATCGTAATGAGCATTAAGTGAACCTATCTAGCGCTTTGAGTCGACAGTTAATGGCTGTTAAGACTTTAAAAATAAGTTTTTGAAATATTTTAATATTAACTAATCATAAACTATTATTTTTGTGAACTGTAACTAAGTCTCAGTAGTGACAGGCCCATTTTATTATCCACTTTAACAAAATATTATCTAGTTGGCAATTTTATCTTCTAACAATTGGTTATATGACTTCAATGTCGTAAAATTTCAAAAAATTTTCTTAATTTTTGGACGTTCCGTATTATTGGTTTCTTTTGAAGTCTTATCACTTAATCCTAATATTAATGGCTCCCATTGGCATAGAAACGAGGCTCAATGGATCGTAGCTAAAGTTTTCACAGAAAAAATAATAGTTTAAATGGCTTCGACACTTTCCTCTCGCTGTTTTTGCCTGTATTTTTTGGTTTTTTTTCTTAATCATAATACACATTTTGATGTCTTATTGATTACCTATGCATAATCAATAAGATTATGCATAGGCTCTCAATGGCATATAAAAAAAGTTCAATGGATCATAGCTAAAGATTTCAGAGAAAAACATATGGTTTACTTGGCTTGGAAACTTTCTTCTCGCATTTTTCTACGAGATTTTTTAGTTTTTGCCAGTATTTGTTGATTTTTTCAAAATCATAAGACATATTTTGATATCTTATTGATTACCTATGGATAAATGCATAAAAAACATCCTTGTACTCACATCCTTGCATAACTGAGCGTGCTTATTGACATCCGTTGAAACCAATTGACTTTAAAAGCTATTAGGACTTTAAAACTATATATTTTTGAACATAAATCAGTCTTAAGCTTGTTTTCGTGAACTGTGATTCAATCTCAGTAATGACAGGTCAATTTTTCTCTCTCGTTCAACAAAAATTTATCTAGTGGGAGGTTTTATCTTCTAACTATCGGTTTTCGACTTCGAAGCACGAGATTTCATTTTTTTTTTATTTTTGTACTTTTTGTAACTTTGGTTCTTTTTGAAATCTTCTTGCAAGATACTAATACTCATAAATCCTATTGGCTTAGAGCAGATCTCCAATAGATCGTAAAAAATGTTTTCAGAGAAAAGCATATGCTTTAAATGGCTTCGACACATTCTTCTGGCACTTTCCAATGAGCTTCTGGTTTTTGCCTGTATTTGTTGCTTTTTTCCAGAATCAAAAGACATATCTTGATGTGTTTTTGTTTACTTATGCATAAAAACATCTTTGTAATCACGCGTGGCATAATTGAGAGTAAATATTGACTTCCGATGAAAGCTATTGAATTGAATGGCTGTTAATTATTTAAAAATATTTTTTTAAAAGGTTATTTTGAACATTAATCATTCTTAAACCTATTTTTGCGAATGTCTTATTGCTAACGTTTGAATGACAACCATCCTTTTTGTCACATCTAGTTATAATTTTGCGCATTTATCGGCTTTCTTTGAAAGCTATTGAATTTAGTGACTTTGATACTACTGGTTTTCTAAAAAAAAGAACTTCGTGGTTTTAAAGTGTTTTTTTTTTGAATTTAGGTCCTTTTGTAACAATAAGAACAATACCATTGATGTTAACAACATAATGTTTTTATTGAGTTTTAAGTGAATCTATCTGGTGCCTTGAGCGGACAGCTAATGGCTGTTAAGTATTTGAAAAAAAAACTTTTCGATTTTTTGTAAATATTAATTAATCATAAACTTTTTTGTGTTTTGTAAGTCAGTCTCAGTAATGACAGGATCCACCTTCTACCTTTATTCCTACTGCAACCAAATTTCGCTAGTGGTTTTATCTTCTACGTATTGTTAATGTGACTTCAATGTCATAAGATTTCAATTTTTTAAATTTTGGACAATTCGTATTGTTGCTTCGTTTTGAAATCTTACCACGTTATCCTAATATTGATGGATCCCATTGCTTTAGCAAAGACGTTTATAGGATCTTAAATAAAGTTTTCAGAGATGAAAAATTTATGGTTTAAATGGCTTCTAAACTTCTTCTCAAATTTTTCTAAAATTTTTGGATTTTGTCTGTTTTTTTTTCATTGTCATAATAATTATTGTAGTCTTTTATTTATTGAATTCTAGGGAAAATTATTGAATTTAATGGCAATTAAGAATTAAACAAATTTTTTTTGAATTTTTTTAATATAAAGCAATCTCAAGCTTATTTTCGTGAACTGTAACTCAATCTCAGTAATGACACTAGCACTTTCCTTTCTCTTTCAACAAAAAATTATCTAATGGGCAGTTTATCTTCTAAATATTGTTTTTTTCTTACTTCGAAGCACGAGGTTCCATATTTTTTTTAAATTTTTGTACCTTTTCGTAATTTTGGTTCCTTTTGAAATATTCTTATATGATCCTAATATTCATAGTTCCTATTGGCTTAGAGACGATTTCTAATGAATCGTAGGAAATGTTTTCAGAGAAAAGCTTATGCGTCAAATGTCTTCGACACTTTCTTCTCGCACTTTTCCACTGAATTTTCGTTTTTGCCTGTATTTGTGGTTTTTTTATAATCATAGGCATATTGTGATGTGTTACTGATTATCTATGCATGACAAACATCTTTGTGCTCATATCGTTGCGTAACTGAGCGTATTTATTGACTTCCGTTGAAAACTGTTTTAATTAATGGCTGTTAATTCTTTGAAAAAATTTTTTTGAAAAAGGTTTTTTGAATATTAATCAATTTTAATTCCTTTTTCGTGAACTTTATGTCATTCTCAGTAATGGCAAAACCTACTCCTTTCTATTTCAACGGAAATTTATTTAGTTAGCGGTTTTATCTTCTAACTATTGGTTTTTGACTTTGATGCACGAGGCTTCATTTATTTTTTTATTGGTTTATTTTTTTGGTAATTTTGGTTCCCTTTGAAATCTTCTTACATCATCCTTATCTTGATAGTTCCTATTGGCTTAGAGAAGACGTTCGATGGATCGTAGAAAAAGTTCGCAGAAAAAAACTTATGGTTACAATGGCTTCGACACTTTCTTTTCGCACTTTTCCAATGAATTTTTGTTTTTTGCCTGTATTTTTGTTTTTTTTAGAATGATGTGTTATTGATTACCTATGCTTGAAAAACATCTTTTTAAACACATCGTTGCTTAACTGAGCGTAAATATTGACTTCCGATGAAAGCTATTGAATTTATTGACTGTAAAATTTTTTAAAAAAATTTTTGAAAAAGTTTTTTTGAACATTTATCAATCTTAATTCTTTTTTCATGAACTTTAAGTCAGTCTCAGTAATGTCAAAATCCACTCCTTTCTATATCAACGGAAATTTATCTAGTTAGCTGTTTTATCTTCTAACTATTGGTTTTTGACTTCGATGCACGGGGTTTCATATAATTTTTTATTTGTATACTTTTTGGAATTTTGGTTCCTCTTGAAATCTTCTTACATCATCCTAATCTTGATAGTTCCTATTGGCTTAGAGAAGACGTTCGATGGATCGTAGAAAAATAATCGCACAGAAAAGCTTATGGTCTAAATGGCTTCGACCCTTTCTTCTTGCTCTTTTCCACTAATTTGTTGCTTTGTTTTCAGAATCATAAGACATATATTGATGTGTTTTTGATTATTTATGCATAAAAACATCTTTGTACTCACGCGTGGCATAATTGAGAGTAAATAATGACTTCCGATGAAAACTATTGAATTGAATGGCTGTTAATTATTTAAAAATATTTTATTAAAGATTTTTTTGAACATTAATCAATCTTAAACCTATTTTCGTGAATGTCTTATTGATAAATTTTGAATGACAAACATCCTTGTCGTCACATCTAGGCATCACTGCGCGTATTTATTGGCTTTCGTTGAAAGCTTCTGAATTTTATGACATTGATACCATGGGTTTTCTTACAAGTTTCGTGATTATCATATTTTTTTCATTTCCTTACGACTTATTGTGATGAGTTATCGATGGCCCATGAATGAAAATTGTCCTTGCCTTTCCATCGATGGGGATTTTAGCGTGTTTGTTTACTTCCATTGAAATGTATTGAATTTAATGGCTTGGATACTAGTGGTTTTTTAAAAGGTTTTGTCGTTTTAATATATTAAATGATGTTTGCTGTTTTTCAAGTCGTTTTTTTATCAATAAAAACAATCCCTTTGCAGATAAAAAAAATTGAAAATACAAAAGTTTTTAATGAAAAAATCATTCCCTAATGGCTTTGACACTTTTCTCGCTTAATTATTGAATTTGCTATTTTTTTTAATGTTTTAATGTTTTTTTTAATTAGGTAGCCGTGAAATGCTGACCGGTCTCATAAACTTGTGATTGCCGATTAAAAGAATGATTTTACCCAATACAGTCAGTTGTGAGTGGTGTAATTGTGTGTCTTTTTCTCTTCTTTTAGCACATTCAGGTATTAACAGATCCCAATGATTTTCAAATGTGGCCCAAATGAATTTATATATTTTTTCAGTATAATTCTACCTGAAAAAGTATAAATAAAAAATGACATAATAATACACAATATTCAGATAATAGCTAATAATTTTAATGGCTTCAATAAATTGTGTTTTTGCGAACTCTTCTTAACTTTTGAGATTTTCTGCGTCTTTAGTCCGTTCCTCTGGCTTGGTGTAACCAAAGACAGTTCCCATTGGCCTCAAAACAACTTTTTAGTAAATTTATCAAGATTTTAGACAATAGATAGTGATTTCAGTGGCTTCAATAAATTGTGTTTTTGCAAATTGTTCGTAATTTTGAGATTTTCTGCGTCTTTAGTGCGTTCCTCTGGCTTATTCAACCAAAGAGAGGTCCCATTATTCTCATAATGAATTTTCAAATTTATGAAGAATTAATTCGTTATAAGTTAAAGACTTTCTAGACTTTTGAAATTATTTGGTTTAAAAAACGTCCATTGATTTTTGATTTTATCCTCATTTTTTCTTCTCTTTGTCGAATTCTTACCTAGTCTCATTATGGAAAACATCTATCTGTTGTATAGTTAGGAAAACCTAAATTTGTGTAGTTAGTGTTTTATCTGATTGCATTTTTGTTTTGTTACTACAAGGTGTTTTTAGTTTTAGATATTGGGCTTCTGCCGTGAAATTTTTGTTTTTGCTTATTAGTTTTTTTGTTGTTTTTTCTCGCATTTTTTTCTATGGCAGATCTCGTGAGCGCTGTAATGAGGCATGGATATTTGTAATCCAATTAGTAGCTAGGTTTTGTAACAATTTCTTTAAACTCAAGAATCTAATTTTGTTATATCTTCATTTGTTTGACAATTAAGTCAAAAACTAAGATGAGCTCGGGTTGGAACATAATGTGCGAAGGCACATCAACGAGCCTCCTTGTTTCTTTTTTTAAATGATTTTTTTCAAGATTCCAAAAAAATTGACCTTGCATGGTTACTAGAGATCAAATTTAACTTCTTTGACACAGATGTTATTGTGTTGATCATTTAGAGAATAAGGCAACTCGGTAATGTGCGATTGCACATAAGGTTCCGATCCCGCTCATCCACAATTTTGGCTTGATTGTCTACCAAATGAGGAACATAAAAAAACACAAAATTTCAAGTATTTGAAAAAAATTGGTGTATGAACGGCGCTTTAGATTGAAGCGATGTGCAAATAGCTGTGATGAGATGTGAAAGCGAGTCAAGACGCACAGCAAAATCAAACAACAGCAGCAACAAAAAAAAATTACATCAAAAACTTCAGGTCCGTTTTAGAAAACGAAATTTAATAACAAAGTTAAAATACCGTCAGATAAAACTGATATCAAACAAAATAACTTGTAATTCACCAGAAAAAATAAGGCAGTTTTCAATAAAAAAGCTTGGTAACAATTAGACAATAAAGAACAAAAACACTAAACTCTTTTTGTCTTATGTCTACAACACATGTCTTATGTCTACAAAAATAACGTGAAACATGACAGCAATCGAAAGTTACTTTAATTTTTTTCTTGTCGAAGCCAGTAAAGTCAACGAACTCGTTAAAAACATTAGTTTGTGTGACACTACATCCCCTTTTGAAACCTTCCTTTGACAACAATAATGTCTTAATTGGCCTGTAATTAACGAGACTAGATAATAACCAGACAATAAAGGAACAAAATTGCAAAGTTAAAAAGTGTTTTTTTTTTAAATTTGGAGAACAATTGTTTTCAGAGTCAAATAACTGTGGTGGAGTAAAAATGGCGCATTAGATTGAAAAGAAATATGTGCAAATGGCTGTGATGAGATTTGAAAGCGAGTCAAGGCGCACAGCAAAATCAAACAACGGCAGCAAAAAATTAATTACATCAAAAACTTCATGTCCGTTTTAAAAAACAAACTTAATAACAAAGTCAAAATGCCGTCAGATCAAACTGATATTAAACAAAATAACGTATAATTCACCAGAAAAGATAAGGGAGTAGTCAATAAAAGAATAAAAACAGTAAAGTTGAAAAGTTCGCTTATTTTTTTAAACAATTAATTTCGAAATAATGAAAACCATTAGAAATCAAATAAAATATCCCATAGGTGTACGATTAACAATGCTTCATAGAAGGAATTGAGAGCTGACGTTATTCAAGTTTTTACGCGGTTACAAAAAAATATATAGACAACAAACAAAAAATCAAATAAAACTTGTCAGAAAAAGCTTTCGAAACCGTAAAGCCATACTATGGCCATCAAAATGTGCTCAATTGCACTTTCTGCAACCACCGGTAATGCATTATGTGACTTCTTATTAAAGAAGCGAGGTAACAAGTAGACAAAAATGGAAAACAAAATGCAAAAATAAGGAACACTTTAATTTTTTTTCGAAAAAAAATATTTCCAAAGACAAGAACGCCATTAATTACAGATTAAAAACATAATTAGGTATGTATATTCTTCCAACAGAAGCCCGTGAAATTTGCAATTATCCAGAATATGTCTTATGTCTACAAAAATAACGTGAAACATGACAGCAATCGAAAGTTAATTTAATTTTTTTCGTGTCGAAGCCAGTAAAGTCAACGAATTCGTTAAAAACATTAGTTTGTGTGACACTACATCCCCTTTTGAAACCTTCCTTTGACAACAATAATGTCTTAATTGGCCTGTAATTAACGAGACTAGATAATAACCAGACAATAAAGGAACAAAATTGCAAAGTTAAAAAGTGTTTTTTTTTAATTTGGAGAACAATTGTTTTCAGAGTCAAATAACTGTGGTGGAGTAAAAATGGCGCATTAGATTGAAGCGATGTGCAAATAGCTGTGATGAGATGTGAAAGCGAGTCAAGACGCACAGCAAAATCAAACAACAGCAGCAACAAAAAAAAATTTACATCAAAAACTTCATGTCTGTTTTAGAAAACGAATTTTAATAACAAAGTTAAAATACCGTCAGATAAAACTGATATTAAAAAAAATAACTTGTAATTCACCAGAAAAGATAAGGCAGTATTCAATAAAAAGCTTGGTAACAGTTAGACAATAAAGAACAAAAACAGTAAAGTTGAAAATTTCGCTTAGTTTTATAAACAATTAATTTCGAAATATTAAAAACCATTAGAAATCAAATAAAATATCCCATAGGTGTACGATTAACAATGCTTCATAGAAGGAATTGAGAGCTGACGTTATTCAAGTTTTTACGCGGTTACAAAAAAATATATAGACAACAAACAAAAAATCAAATAAAACTTGTCAGAAAAAGCTTTCGAAACCGTAAAGCCATACTATGGCCATCAAAATGTGCTCAATTGCACTTTCTGCAACCACCGGTAATGCATTATGTGACTTCTTATTAAAGAAGCGAGGTAACAAGTAGACAAAAATGGAAAACAAAATGCAAAAATAAGGAACACTTTAATTTTTTTTCGAAAAAAAATATTTCCAAAGACAAGAACGCCATTAATTACAGATTAAAAACATAATTAGGTATGTATATTCTTCCAACAGAAGCCCGTGAAATTTGCAATTATCCAGAATATGTCTTATGTCTACAAAAATAACGTGAAACATGACAGCAATCGAAAGTTAATTTAATTTTTTTCGTGTCGAAGCCAGTAAAGTCAACGAATTCGTTAAAAACATTAGTTTGTGTGACACTACATCCCCTTTTGAAACCTTCCTTTGACAACAATAATGTCTTAATTGGCCTGTAATTAACGAGACTAGATAATAACCAGACAATAAAGGAACAAAATTGCAAAGTTAAAAAGTGTTTTTTTTTAATTTGGAGAACAATTGTTTTCAGAGTCAAATAACTGTGGTGGAGTAAAAATGGCGCATTAGATTGAAGCGATGTGCAAATAGCTGTGATGAGATGTGAAAGCGAGTCAAGACGCACAGCAAAATCAAACAACAGCAGCAACAAAAAAAAATTTACATCAAAAACTTCATGTCTGTTTTAGAAAACGAATTTTAATAACAAAGTTAAAATACCGTCAGATAAAACTGATATTAAAAAAAATAACTTGTAATTCACCAGAAAAGATAAGGCAGTATTCAATAAAAAGCTTGGTAACAGTTAGACAATAAAGAACAAAAACAGTAAAGTTGAAAATTTCGCTTAGTTTTATAAACAATTAATTTCGAAATATTAAAAACCATTAGAAATCAAATAAAATATCCCATAGGTGTACGATTAACAATGCTTCATAGAAGGAATTGAGAGCTGCCGTTATTCAAGTTTTTACGCGGTTACAAAAAAATATATAGACAACAAACAAAAAATCAAATAAAACCTGTCAGAAAAAGCTTTCGAAACCGTAAAGCCATACTATGGCCATCAAAATGTGCTCAATTGCATTTTCTGCAACCACCGATAATGCATTATGTGACTTCTTATTAAAGAAGCGAGGTAACAAGTAGAAAAAAATGGAAAACAAAATGCAAAAATAAGGAACACTTTAATTTTTTTTCGAAAAAAATATTTCCAAAGACAAGAACGCCATTAATTACAGATTAAAAACATAATTAGGTTTGTATATTCTTCCAACAGAAGCCCGTGAAATTTGCAATTATCCAGAATATGTCTTATGTCTACAAAAATAACGTGAAACATGACAGCAATCGAAAGTTAATTTAATTTTTTTCGTGTCGAAGCCAGTAAAGTCTACGAATTCGTTAAAAACATTAGTTTGTGTGACACTACATCCCCTTTTGAAACCTTCCTTTGACAACAATAATGTCTCAATTGGCCTGTAATTAACGAGACTAGATAATAACCAGACAATAAAGGAACAAAATTGCAAAGTTAAAAAGTGTTTTTTTTTTAATTTGGAGAACAATTGTTTTCAGAGTCAAATAACTGTGGTGGAGTAAAAATGGCGCATTAGATTGAAAAGAAATATGTGCAAATAGCTGTGATGAGATTTGAAAGCGAGTCAAGGCGCACAGCAAAATCAAACAACGGCAGCAACAAAAATTAATTACATCAAAAACTTCATGTCCGTTTTAAAAAACAAACTTAATAACAAAGTCAAAATGCCGTCAGATCAAACTGATATTAAACAAAATAACGTATAATTCACCAGAAAAGATAAGGGAGTAGTCAATAAAAGAATAAAAACAGTAAAGTTGAAAAGTTCGCTTATTTTTTAAACAATTAATTTCGAAATAATGAAAACCATTAGAAATCAAATAAAATATCCCATAGGTGTACGATTAACAATGCTTCATAGAAAGAATTGAGAGCTGCCGTTATTCAAGTTTTTACGCGGTTACAAAAAAGAACATATAGACAACAATAAAAAAATCAAATAAAGCTTGGCAGAAAACGCTTTCGAAACCGTAAAGCCATACTATGGCCATCAAAATGTGCTCAATTGCACTTTCTGCAACCACCGATAATGTATTATGTGACCTCTTATTAAAGAAGCTAGGTAACAAGTAGACAAAAATGGAAAACAAAATGCAAAAATAAGTAACACTTTAATTTTTTTCGAAAAAAAAACATTTCCAAAGACAAGAAAGCCTTTAATTACAGATTAAAAAATTAATTAGGTTTGTATATTCTTCCAACAGAAGCCCGTGAAAATTGCAATTATCCAGAATATGCCTTATGTCTACAAAAATAACGTCAAACATGACAACAATCAAAAATTATTTTACTTTTTTTCGTGTCGAAGCCAGTAAAGTCAACGAATTCTTTAAAAACATTAGTTTGTGTGACACTAAATCCCCTTTTGATACCTTCTTTTGACAACAATAATGTCTTAATTGGCCTGTAGTTAACGAGACTAAATAGCAACCAGACAAAAAAGCAACAAAATTGCGACGTTAAAAAGTGTTTTTTTATAAATTGGAAAACAATTGTTTTCACAGTCATGAAAGCTTTCAGCTATCTACTAAAATCAGAATATCGTCCCATCTATTCTTCCATGAAAAGGCAATGAAACTGGGTCACTGCACAGTAAAATTTCATACGACTAAAAGGACAAAGTAAAAACGGCTGTTAAAGACATTTTAAAAAAATCAATTAAATTTTTTCGAGAAAGTGGTGTCGATGCCGTTAAAATCATAATCTATATATTCAAGCATTTTAATAATATCAATAGTTCCTTATTTGGAAAGCCAATAATGTGATATATGAACTGTCAATAACGTGACAATCTGACAAAACTAGTAAACGTGAAAAAAGTCAAATAACTAAAAATTAAGAAAACTTGAAATCTAGTTGTATCGAAGCCAGTAGCCATAACTTAAGGAGTAGAACCGCAATACAGATTAATATCAATTTCAGTAGAAAGAAGAAGCATTCTTTCATTGCGGAAAATAAGCTACAAGCTGACCAAGGAAAGACAAAAGTATAGGCAAAAGTTCAATAAGTCATTATTTATTTGAAAATCAAATACTTCTAAAAGTCAAAACGACCATAAGCTTTCAAGTAATCAACTAGATACAATAATGTGGAGTTAATTAGAAACCCAATTGGAACTATCATTAGTGAGCTTTTTTGAAATGTTCTGTTATTTAATTATTGTAGAAGAGATCAAATTTTTTTTTTATAAAAAAGACCGATGTTTACAATCCAAACTATTTTTGGATTACACCAGTCCACGATTGGTCTCAAACTAGCCCTGCTAATGCTGTTTGTTCTTTAAGAACACTTAATTATTCGAATGTTATAGATATTGATTTTTTGTTAGTTAAAAATCAAGAATAGATGCTGCGTGTTTGATAATCAATGAATAAATTTATCAAAAACGGCTAAGTTTTAATTACAGAGCACTCTCAACGGTTTTTGGAGTTACAAAAGCCCCTTTTGAGTCTACAAAAATTGTGTTAGTGGTGTTTGGGTCTGTACTTCCTGTAAGTTTAATTAAAAAGGACTAAAAAAACTTATTTTGTGCTGTTTTCGAAGAAAAAGTCCTAATTTTGAATTATTTAGCCAGAAATTTTGACAAAAAAAAAATAGTCTATAATATTCTTGTGATTTTCTTTTGTTTTTTCAAATAAAAATCAACACCATTGTCAAAAAAATTAACCAGTTTCAGCAAAATTGGCGAAGTTTTAATAAAAAATTCCGGAAAAAGCGAATAAAATCTCGCCGGAATTCACACTTTTTTCTCAAAAAATTAAACCTCGATGATTCCCTGTAATTTTCTTTTTAATTCCATTTTCTACGCTGGACAAGCTTTCTAACGATACTAGTCTCAACTCTCTACGATGAATATATCGATCACCAAGATTGACTGCACAAAAGAAACCGTTTGAGTACCCCGGTGATTCTGGAATTTTTATCGTGTAAGATCTGATAAGATGCTGACTAACAATTTTTATCTCGTGTAGGGTTTGCTCAGATCATACACAATAAAAATTCCTCTTATCAGAACTTACACTATAAAAATTCTGTTAAGTGTAAGATCTGATAAGATATCTTATAAGATAAACATTCCTCTTATCAGAATTTTTATCGTGTAAGATCTGATAAGACATCTTATAAGATAAACATTCTTCTTATCAGAATTTTGATCATGTAAGATCTGATACGACATCTTATAAGATAAACATTCCCCTTGCCAGAATTTTTATCATGTAAGGTCTGATAAGACGGAATTTTATCGTGTAAGATCTGATGTGGCATGTTTTAACTTTTTCAATATAATCGTATAACGTAGTCAAGGTCCTATGAAAGTCAAAAAGAATCGGTCAGCTGACCAATTATGAAACAAAAAAAGCTTGTTGATCCTTTTTTGGCGGCAGTTTTAGTTTGAGTCTTAACTGGGTACTATGGCTAAACTTAGCAGTCCAAGATAGTTTTGGCCATTGAAAAAAAAATTCAGCCTTGTTTGATAATCACCTCTTCGGAGAAAGCCCTTGCCAGTCAAATAATCTTTTCTACAATATCTTATAAGTCATACAAGACCGTATAAGATATTTTTCTCTTTTTTGCTCTGTCACTTAAGTGTTGCATGCTGTAGCTTTTCGGCTACTGCATGAGAGCAATTCTGAATTGTCTTCAATATGAAGAATATACTATGCTGCAGGAATTTAAATAAGAGGAAATTTTCATCGTGTAAGATCTTAAAAGAGAAATTTTTATCGTGTAAGATCTTATAAGAGGAAATTTTATCGCGTAAGATCTTATAAGAGGAATTTTTATCGTGTAAGATCTTATAAAGGGAGTTTTTATCGTGTAAGATCTTATAAGAGGAATTTTTATCGTGTAAGATCTTATAAGAGGAAATTTTATCGTGTAAGATCTTATAAGAGGAATTTTTATCGTGTAAGATCTTATAAGAGGAATTTTTATCGTGTAAGATCTTATAAGGGGAAATTTTATCGTGTAAGATCTTATAAGAGGAATTTTTATCGTGTAAGATCTTATAAGAGGAAATTTTATCGTGTAAGATCTTATAAGAGGAATTTTTATCGTGTAAGATCCTATAAGAGGAATTTTTATCGTGTAAGATCTTATCAGAGGAATTTTTATCGTATAAGATCTTATAAGAGGAGTTATTATCGTGTAAGATCTTATAAGAGGAATTTTTATCGTGTAAGATCTTATAAGAGGAATTTTTATCGTGTAAGATCTTATAAGAGGAATTTTTATCGTGTAAGATCTTATAAGAAGAATTTTTATCGTATAAGATCTGATAAACGTCTTATCAGATCTGATAAGAAGATGCATCCCCTTACAGGCTATTAGCAAGATGGTTTTGTCAGAAATTTGTCAGATCTTACACGATAAAAATTTCAGAATCACTCGGGTATATAGGGGTCGGAACAAAAAATCAATTGAACAGTTTTACAGTATTTAAACAAAATTAGTTGATTTTAAGATTTTGACGTGAACAACCATCTTCGGTCATACGAGTGAAAGCAAATTAATTTTAGAAAAGTAATTAACTAAATAGTTTTCAGTATTAACCGAAAACACTTCGACAAAGTTGTTTCGTTTCACTTGATCGTTATTTATATTTGTTTGCTTTCTTTTGCAGCACACAAACCCCCTGCCCTTTCTGTGACCCCTGCTGCAGCGCAAAAAACCCCCTGCCCTTTCTGTCACCCCTTCTGCGCATTTAGATGATGTTCCTATTTATACGTTTTAGCCTTAGCAATTTTAGGGTCTCTCTTCTTTTCTTTGACGGTTAGAGAATAGGTCGAATCCTATTCTCTAATCTTCAAAGAAGCCAAAGAGGCCCATGCAGCAGCTAAGGCACGTTTCCGGCGCTTCTTGCAAGACGGTTATCTTGCAAGAGTCTTGTAAGATGGTCGGTTATCTTACAAGACTCTTGCATTTCGGACGGTTATCTTGCAAGATCTTGCAAGAATCTTGCAAGAGTCTTGCAAGATGATGCATAGTGTTGAAAGACTCTTGCAAGATTCTTGCAAGATCTTGCAAGATAACCGTCCTCAATCAACTAGGGTTATTTGTTTTAATTATGGTGACCGAATCAACGACCGAAAATATGTTTTTTACAAGCTTTCAAATTCCAATAATAAAACATCAAACCACGGTCAGTTGTGAGTTTGGTGGAACACGTCAATTAATTTCGTTTACAAATTCCGTTAACTTCTGAAAAGTGTGCAACTCATCAAAAGAAAAATCAAAGATCAAAGTGTTGTGTATATAAGTTTATTGAGTAGATACGTGTTTCAAGAAATTTGTGTTCTGCCCGAATCAAACAAGTCCTTTTTGAGAATCAATGCACGCTTTTGATCTGGTTTTGAGCTGATTTCTATTGCTTCTTTAGCAGAAAAATTCTAGATGCCAACCTCGTTAATGATCAGACATTAGCTCGTTAATGATCAGACATTAGCTCGTTAATGATCAGAATTTAGCTCGTTAATGGTCAGAATTTAGCTCGTTAATGATCAGACTTTAGCTCGTTAATGATCAGAATTTAGGCAGACTTTGACTAGGAAGCTCGTTCATGTAGGCAGACTTTATTATGACGCTCGTCCATGTAATCAAAAACGCACTTTACCCCCCCCCCCCCCCTCGTGCGTTTTTAATTGTCTGATCATTAACGCACACCTCGACCTGGGTAGTTATAATTTTCTTTCCATAATGGTTGTCTAATTGAACTTTGATTGAAAGATCTAATAAACTCGCAAAAAAACTGATTCTTGAAGTGTTTTATCCCACTCCATAAATTCAATTGGCATCAAGAATTTTCCTGCTAAAGAGACAGTAGAAAATTTTGATTAAACTCAAAAACGTATTGATAAACAATCGTTTTGATGTTCAGGAATTGAATTTTCAGCGTTTCGTACATGCTGTTTTTGAAAAATATTCCTGCTTGTCTTAAACCAAGAGCCAAAAAGTAATGTCAGTGGCAACAAAAATTTAATTTTCCAATTTGGCAAGATTTATTCACATCCGTTAACGCTAAATTTTAGACCAGTCTTCGTCAATCGATGCCAAAAAGAACGAAAACTAATAAGTTGGTAAAAGTTGAACACTCGCTCCGAGAATTTCGATGAAGCGTTGTACCAAAGTCAACCAAAATCAAATGTTCTGGTCAGAATCCGAGGGGACGCTAAGAGCAATGAGCCCAAATTAGCTGGTGATAAAAGAAATTCCCCACAGACCAAGAAGCAGGGACAATGGCATTAAAGGAAGAAGTAATAGTTAAAAACAATGACCAGGAGGTTGATGAGAGCCAGCCTCGAACTCGCATGCTTGCAACTGCACTGTTTCTTGTTTTTTTTGTTCCTCAAAGCTTCTTTACAGCTGAAACTAGATTGAACTAGTTTGAACAAGTTTGAACAATTAATTGAACTATTAAGCTTCTGACACTATAATATTCTATAGAAACGTCATATAAAAGATCTCTTTTAGAAAGCTCTACTGACGGGCTTGCCTTTGAATTAAAAAAAAACTTATCAGACTGCTTTCTACTGTTTTCTTTTTCATACTCATTATCAAACGAGACCTATTCGCGTCCCATTTTGGTAGCTGATTTTAAGCTAAAATTGAAGACGGACATTTGAGAATATGGGCCTAAAATGACAGTTAACACTTTTAAAAAGATGCTAATCAAATATCTTTGGAGAACAATGTAGACAGATTTTCAGAAATTAGTAATATCTTTGGTGACTTAGTTTAGGAAACACGCTTATTTCCTGATAAAACACCATCGTCGCTTTTAACTTCACGTTTCATATAGACCAGCTCTCTGTCTGCCAAAGTTGGTAAAATTAATTAGTCAAGTTCAACTTCACCCCATCAATTCCACAAACATATTTTATTATAAGTGAAAAAGAGCTAGAGCGTTTTTGAATATGACAACAAACAAATGGGTTCGATATTTTTGACCCGATTCCTGTAATAGAAACTTACGCTTCTTTGGGCGACAAAATTTGTCTCCTAGATTCCACTCTATGAAGATCTAGACCTGTGATTTCACTAATATGGTGTGCTTATACCCACACCAAGTATGGCGCACGATATCAAAGATTATTTAGAACATTTCGGTTGGAAATTTAATTTTTACCACTACACTTGAGCATTTAACTTTAACTTAGGCCTAATTTTGTTGAATTTTTGCGATCAAACCAAACTTGCAGACAGTTCAATTTATACCCAAGTAGCAAAAACAACTGAGTTGCAAACAACAACAAGTAGCAAAAACAACTAAAGAAGGATCTGTTCAACGCCCTCAGATTTACGCTTAAATTTTGATGGATTCTTTTATAGAGGAATACAACAAGCTCTACTCACATAATGCTTATTAAATAAAGACTTAATAAATAATTAGGAGGGATTTCTCCATTGAGGAATTTTTCAAACCCTGCATCATATACTCCAAATTATAAGCCAAAGATAAGTCCGAAGTCCGTTCAGTGTAATTTTAGAGGAGCCATCCCTTAAATTATTACATAGGAAAAGTCAATATATAGAATTGCGTTTTTCATTTCTTAATTGTCCTCATCCCGCAGTGCAGTCCCGGACAGCACAATTAAATTAATACAAATCAAGCGTTTTCATTCGTATAATTTGCCTATCCATAAGGTAAAAACTTCTAAGCTGAAAAAGTCCTCCTAATTGTCAAAAATAAAATGCGCAAAAATTATGCAAAAACTGGATGCCTGAACCAATTTTTGCCTAATTTAGCTAGAAATTGTCGGCAGCATTATGATATTCAAGGCAGCTTTGAAAAACATGGCCGATGAAAGTGTTGTGAACCTTTTGAGTTATATTTGTTTGACTAAACTGATCTCTTACTACTTGATTAACTTCATTCAATGGTGTCTATTAGATGCAGGTGATCGGTTTTAATACTTTGAAGATTAAAATACTTTTTAGTTATTTGTATATAAATTAATACTCAAAAAGACTACGTCAAAAAGTGTAACTCAAAATGAGAAAAGGAAGGAAACTGAAACTTGATTACTTTTAAATTTGTATGAAATAGGGGCTGAGATTCAGCCTGATCTGCTTGAGCTCTCTGTATTCTTGCACAATTTTTTACCACAGCAATTAATACCCCGGAAGAGCCGTTTTTGCTTCTTTTCTTGAATTTTCAGTCCGGGGATAACAAGCAAAACAGAATATATTTCGATATGAGCCCTCAGCTGTCAAAACCGTGCTCATGCGAAAAACGTGTTAAATCTGTCCCCCTTAATTCATTTTTTCCCGAAAACAGTCTATCAAATAAAATCCGAAAACTCTTAAACGTTTTTCTCAAACTTGATTCTAATTTTGTAATAAAAGTGAAAAAATTGAGCGGTCCACAGTTAAAAAACTTTGTTCACGAAAATGTAAAAAAACTATTTTTCAGTGAATGAACAACTCACTAGGTTAATTAAAGGCTTAAATTGGAAACTTTATTCATCAAAAATCTGGCAAAATTGAAATCTTTTTAAAAAGAATCTTCCTTGTTTTTTTCTCGCTATCACTATATTTTTGATCTCCACTGAATCACTTTTAAAATAAATATCATGAAATTTCTCTTCCGACTATGAGACGCCTGAAAACGGACCTTATAGTCTAATGGCGAACTTACTGGTGCTCGGTTTTTGGAAGTGTAATGATCAAGTGTCTAAGTGCTCTTTTGATTCTGTAAAGACACCAGTAAACAATTTATTATTATTATTCTCAGAATCTCTATATTGCGTGAGCAGGTCGTATGCAAGGCTGAGGTCTCTGTCAACAAGAATGTCTAGACTGAAGATAAACACATCAATATTACAAAATCCAGAAACATCGAAAAACGCTCACAAAAATCTGAACATGAACTCACAAAATTCTGGACATGAGCTCACGGAATTTGGGACTTGAACGCACGAAAGTCCGGACAGGAATGCCCAGAATTATTTAGCTTTGTTATGAAAAACTATCATCTATAAGATGACTTATACAATCCCTACTCCAGAATACACACTTAAGTGGCATCCTTCAGGCCAAAAAACCAAAACTCTCCTGAGTTAAAATAGATTCTTCAAATTGAGCTAAGTTTGTAGTTAATTATCACTTTAATAAATCTAAGTTAATTGCAAAATTATTATCTAGTGAAATCATAAACAGATCAAATAGACATTTCCATGCATCTTGAAATTGCAATACCCACACAACAGTGTGTTCAATATGCCAGGACAAAACTCATAACCTTGTAGTTAGGCAGTTGTTTCAGTCTCCCAGTTCCTTTGTTGAGACAAAATAATTTTTTTTATTTCATTATTAACAAGAACTGGACCAACAACGCTAGTCTCTTTGAGTGAGTTGCAGTCAACAATTAGGTATTGCTATTGGTTCTAGCTAGAATGATGAACGCAGTTCCTAAGAAAACAATTAAAGAAATTGAATGTGTTAAACTTTTGGGGTCTACTGGCAGATCATCAGATATAGGGCATCTGTTCTCAGCAATAACAGGCATTCTTTTCAGCGCCTTCTTGATTGTCTAACAGAAACCACCCAGTTCTCCAGTGGCGTGTGGAATTAAAGCCATGTCTTTTTCGAAAAATTGTTTTCATGCATTCATACCGTCATAGTCACATTATCTAAGGAATGGCCAAATGGCTTGCCATAATGAAACATAGATGTCACCTGGCCTTGAGTTACTGTCCGTTTGCTCTTTTCTACAACGGGAACCAAACTTGCTGCAGTGTTTCATAAAAACTGTCATAAAAAGTATGTGAAGCTTCATATGGAAGTTTTGAATCTCTAAATCAACTAAAACGAAACCATATTAAAATGCGTTGAGACGATTCTGGGTATTTTCATAGGCATTTTGCAAGCTCTTGTTCACGAGGTTGTTGTACATCGAAAATCGTTTATTGTTTGTTACTGTGCAACCGTAGGATTAGATGTCCCACTTTACGTTTCAGTGAAAAAAAATTGATGATTTATTATTGCTGTTTTGTAATTGCGAAAAGCAATTAACTAAGTAACCATTCAGGAAGAGAATTTTGTTTTCAGGAGGAAATTTTTTGTTATCTATTGTTTTGAATATGTGTTTTCTTAATTACTTACAAGGCATCAATTTTTACAATCGACAAAATATTTTTATTGGCAGCTTAAAACATTGATAAGGACGTTTTTCTTTCTTTTGTTGTCGATTTCCGCAGTAAAAATAAGAAATCTGCAGCAAAAATGTACCACTTGACACCTATTCTCCTTCGATAATCATAGATTATGATGACTTACAGCGTCAGGCACATTTTTCTTATCTTAGCTTACCTCCAAACTTGGAAAATAGGCGATTGAAGATATTTCCATGAAAAACATTAAAATGGCAAACGTGTTAGGAAACATACGTCTACTAACCAAAAAACCTAACAAGCCAAGAACCCAAAATTTTGGAATAAAATTGAAATTTTTTCTTAGAGCAATAGGTTACAGCAGCATTGAAATTATGCTGCACTGAAACATGGCCCAAAGACTACTAAAATACAGAGTGCATCTTATCGAAAGATAATAGAAAGAAAGATAATAGAAGAAAGATATCGAAAGAAAGATCAGCAGTTAATAGCAAGCAATTTGAAAACTCAAAAGGTGCATGGACTTATACTGCTCTGAGGAAAATTCACCAGGCAAAACTTGTGCAATACCTCAACAACAAAATTGCCAAATTTTGCACAAAAACTGACAAATTTTTAATCCAGAGGACCCTCAAAGACAACGGGAGTACAAATAGCTGGTTTGCTTGTTTAAGGGGCCGCAGTTTTCAACTATCTACTTCCAGCAAATTTAAAGCATGTGGGCTGAAAAAGCAAATTTGTTCCCAAATTTGGTCCCAAAAAAAATTGAATTTTAAAAATTTTAACACCAATTCTAGCCGAAAACTCGGATCGAACAAATCAGTAACCCTCCTCTATATTTAGAGATAAAATGAATAACACTACAGTTGATAATTCGAACAAATTTTTGCAAAGTTGACGAAAAGTAGATCAAAAATACCGAAAATTTGAATAAAAACATCTGAATTACGATGGAAAATTAAAAAAAAAACTTTTTAATTCCGTATTCTACGCTAGATGGTCTTTTTAGTGAGACCACTCATAACTCTCTACGACGATTATATCGATCGGCCAAAACTGTCTGAACAAACAAACTCATTTGAGTGTATAGTTCCTCCCCCAATAAAGTCGGTCGGAACAATTAAGCCTAACTTTGTTGAAATTTTATGACTAAACCAAACCTGCAGACAGTTTGATTTATTCCCATAAGGGGTCAAGTAGCAAAAACATTGAATTGGGGGTACAGAAGGAACTGTTCAACGCCTTCAGATTTACGCTTAAATTTTGAGGGATTCTTTTATAGAGGAATACGACAAGCCCTACTCACATAATGCAGACTTAATAAATAATTAGGAGGGATTTCTCTATTGAGGAATTTCTCAAACCCTGCATCAAATAATCCAAAATTTAAGCCAAAGATAACTCCGAAGTCCATTCAGTGTAATTTTAAAGAACGCATCCCTTAATTTATTATTTATTTGTTTTTAAACAAGAACGAACAATAGGAAAAGTCAATAGATAGAAATGCATTTTTCATTTCTGATTCATCTTCATCCCACAGTCCGGGACAGCACACTTAAGTTAGTACAAATCAAGCGTTTTCATTCGTATATTTTGTCTATCCATTCTGATTTGAAAAACGCCTTCTAATTGTCAAAAAATAAAATGCGCAAAAATTAGGCAAAAACTGGATACCTAAACCAGTTTTTGCCTACTTTAGCCAGAAATTTTCGGCAGCATTATGAGATTCAAGGCAGCTTTAAAACGCATGACTGATGAAAGTGTTATGAAACTTTTGAGTTATATTTGTTTGACTAAATAGATCTCTTACTAATTTACTAAATTCATTCAATGGTGTCTATAAGATGCAGGTGATTGGTTTTAATATTTTAGAAAAAGTTATGATACTTTTTCGTTGTTTGTATAAAAATTAATTCACAAAAAGACCATGTCAAAAAGTGTTCCTCAAAATTGGAAAAAAAGGAAATTGAAACTTGATTACTCTTAATATTGCATAAAATTGTGGCTGGGATTCAGCCTGATCTGCTTGAGCTCCCTATGAACACGTGCACAATTTTTTGCCGCAGAAACTAATATAGAAGTATGACGAAACCAATTAACGCTCGTTAAGACTACCAGTACACAAAAGTTTAAACAACTTAATTCGACTTATTGAAAATAGCACACTTTTAGGCCTGGGTCTCCTCCCTCACATCCAAGATAGAAAATGGGCGTTGTTGAGGGCAAGTGGCCTGTATCACCGCACTTACTTTTTCTTTGAATTACTTCTGCTTCTGACAGTTGCAATGCAGACCTTTCCTCCAAGTTCAATAAAGATGAAGCAGATTGATTCAGGGGAAAAATCAATAAATTTGCATAAAAAGCCCCCAATAAAACCATAATCACTGCCGTTTTGGAAGGAAAGAAAGGCACAAAACAGGCGGCTACTTGATCAATAATTGATGCTCTCAGTTTTTAGAGCTTTATTTTTTCTTGGAGTTTCAATAATTTATCCAAGAGATAAAAAATATTTGAACTTTTTGCCTTCCCGGCCAAAAGGAAAAATAAGAAGCACCTCGCTATGAACGTGAGTTTTTGATCCGATCCCTATCTGCCTAAACTGAGTTGAAAGAATTTTATAAATTCCCACGGCGAAATGGGACAAAAAAAATTAGCGAGAAATCAGAATCAGCAGCAGACAACTGCTTTGTTTTTCCTAAACTAAATCTGAATAAACCAAACAGAAATACATCAAATTTTCAGGGATAACTTTTCAACATTTTGAGCGCACCATTCCCACAAGATAGAGATTGGAACAAGTATCAACGATAAAATTAAAGAACTATCAACGCTACAACAACATCTACAACAATCAGCTCAATAGAATTAATTCCTACTCTGTGTAAGCTTATTTATTTAAACGATCTATTTAATTGATCAAACTTTTCAGCCCCCTATTTGAATTTTAGTTCAGACTTATTAGCGTGAACAGGTCTTGGGTATATATATTTGTCTTCGACTTGATTATTCCTTTTATCAGATAGATCGGCAAACATACATGGATCCCGAAGTGTGTGATCCGTAATAGCCCTTTTTCTCTGATAACACTTCGGAAGAACCGTTTTAGCTTCGTTTCTTGAACTTTAGGTCCTAGGATAATAAAAAAGAGGGGGTCGTTCGATCCAGGTGTTTCATAGACCAACTTTTACAAGACTTAAAATCTTTGCTGATCTGAAAGTGTGAACTCCTACAGAAACAATTGAATAGGCGTTTCGACTAAAGCAATACATTTTATATAATTCGATATGAGCCCCCAATACTTTTCAGAATCTCTGTATTGCATGAGCAGGTCGTATGCAAGGCTGAGCTCTCTGTCAAAAAGAATGTCCAGACCGACGATGAAATCTTCAATATTAATCAATCCAGAGAAACATCAAAAAAATTGCACCGAAAACTGAACATGAACACAAAAATCTGGAAATGAGTACACAGAATTCAGGACTTAATTGGCATCCTTCAGAGCAAACAAAAACAAAACTCTCTTAAGTTCCCAAGCCCCCAAGAAAACCATAATTGCTGCGGTTTTGGAAGAGGGGAGAGGCAGAAAACAGGCGTCTACGTGATCAATAATTGATGCTCTCAGTTTTTACATTTTTTTTAATTTTTGGAGATTCAATACCTTATCCGTGAGATAAAAGAGTTAAATCTCTTGCCTTCTCGGCCAATAGAGAAATTGAGAAGAACCTCGCTATGAAGGTGAGTTTATGATTCGATCCCTATCGGCCTAAACTGAGCTGAGAGAATCTTTAAAATTCTCTCTGCAAAATGGGACGGAATAGAAGTTAATGAGAACTAAGAGAGCCAACAATCAGCAGCAGACAACTGATTTGTTTTTCCTTAACTAAATCTAAATATTCCAAACAGAAATACATCAAATTTTCAAAGATCAATATTTTAATCACAAAATCACACACATCAAAAAACACGCACAAAAATCTGAACATGAGCGCTCAAAAATCTGGACATGAGCCAAGAAATTCAGGACTTGAACGCACGAAATTTTGGACAAGAATGCACAGAGTTATTAAGCCTTGTTATTAAAAAGTAGCATCTATAAGATGAATTATACAATCCCTACTCCAATGTACACACTTAAGTGGCCTCCTTCAGGGCAAAAAAACCAAAAATCTTAAGTTAAAATAAATTTTTCAAATTAAACTACTTTAGTTGTTAAATATCATTGTAATGAATCTAAGTTCATGGCAAAATTCTTATCTGGTGATATCATAAACAGATCAAACAGACATTTCCACACATCTTGAAATTCCAATACCCACACAACAGTGTGTTCAGTAGGGCAGTGCAAAACTCATAACCTTGTAGTTAGGTAGTTGTTTCAGCCTCTCAGTTTCTTTGCTGAGACAAAACAGTTTTCTTTTTATTTCATTGTTGACAAGAATTGGACCAAAGCTAGAACGATGAATGCAGTTCCTAAGATGGGAAAAATGCCAGATCCTCAGAAATAGGGCATCTAATGTCAGCAATAACAGGCGTTCTCTTCAGCTTCTTCCTAAATGTCCAACAGAAACCACCCAGTTCTCCAGTGGCGTGTGGAATTAAAGCCATGTCTTTTTCGAAAAATTGTTTTCATGCATTCATACCGTCATAGTCACATTATCTAAGGAATGGCCAAATGGCTTGCCATAATGAAACATAGATGTCGCCTGGCCTTGAGTTACTGTCCGTTTGCTCTTTTCTACAACGGGAACCAAACTTGCTGCAGTGTTTCATAAAAACTGTCATAAAAAAGTATGTGAAGCTTCATATGGAAGTTTTGAATCTCTAAATCAACTAAAACGAAACCATATTAAAATGCGTTGAGACGATTCTGGGTATTTTCATAGGCATTTTGCAAGCTCTTGTTCACGAGGTTGTTGTACATCGAAAATCGTTTATTGTTTGTTACTTGCAACCTTAGGATTAGCGATCCCATTTTAAGTTTCTGTGAAAAAATGATGCTTTCTTATCACAGTCTTGTTATTGCCAAAAGCAATCAACTAACTAATCATTCAGGAAGAGAAGTTTGTTTTAATTTATTTTGTTATCTATTGCACGGATTTATACTGCTTGAGGAAAATTCACCAGCAAAACTTGTGCAATACTTCAACAACAAAAAATGCAAAATCTTAACACAATTCGTAACAGATTAAAAAAAAACGTGCAATACGGGTTTTAACGGTCAGTCATCTTAAATAGGTCGCAAATAGAGCAAACTTTTTTCTAAAGGATTTGATAGGACCTAGACGCTGACCAACGAAGAAATAAGAAAAAACAATGGCAGAATCTGAAAGACCTCTGGAAATTGCAACTGCTTACAGAATATGTCTAATGGACTGTTACACTAGGGAGGCAGACAAATGAAAT
>NC_134478.1:19332948-19386431 GCF_964194025.1 Convolutriloba macropyga | reverse complement strand
CCATATTTTGAGACTGGTTCAGACTCAATGATCTCGAAAATGGATCAAAAGGTTGCGTTGGGCTCTGGCAAACTGCTGATTTCTAAAGAAAATAGTTTTGGGATCTAGAGGTGACATGCAAAAAATTTTTTAGGTTTCATTTCCCTCATAGACATTGTACGCCAATGACAAACTTCTGAAAACAACTGGAATTTAGAAGGAATCAATTTTAACGAGCATGTAGCATTCCTATACAGGAAAACTTTATTAGGACTGTTCTATTAATTCAAATCTTTGCTAAGAACCATACAAACTCTATCAACATACAGAGTTGATGCGAACGCACTTGTAAACTAAGGCTTCTTGATATATGGTACCTTTGCTAAAATTACAGTAAATCTTCCATCATGACCAAATTCAACAAAATATTTTGCATTACAAAAATTAGAGTCGAAGTAATTACTCAAAGAAGAGTCAAAACTTCTTTTATGTTAGAACAATCCCTTTTTGAGATTTTCAAAAAAAATTAATCGAAAAACTAAGAACTAATTGTGAAATCATTTGTTCGGTGGTCTATTAACTGAAAAATATATTGAAAACATTCTTAAAAAATGATAAAAATACCAAAAAAAAACAAAGTTACTTACTGGCTTTAGCCCTATAACCAGAAGCTGTTGGTATTCTAAAGCCAATAAACCACAGATCAAAGTTAGGCCATTCGGTGCGAAAAGTAGGTTACAAATTTTGTAGCACGTTTCCACTCAATTTAGGTATCTATTATTCGCGCGCATTTTGAACATGCAATAAGCGCTTTATTAAAGATTTAATTGAAGCTCTCAAAATTTTGAAGTGCTTTATACACGTGCAACCACAAAAACTGAATTTTTTCCGAAAAATCCCTCGAACATCAAAGGCTTTGTATATCAATGTGGGACTGGCCAATTTTAATAAGTTTTAATAAATAGTACTAATAAGTAGTAATAAGTATTAATAAAGTACTATAAAAAGTAATAAAGTAGTAACAAGGTACTACTAGTAGTAATAAGTTAGGCTCAATTAAATAAGCAGTAATTAAGTTAGGCTTAATTTGGGTTATATGCGAAATCGAGCTACATTGCGTGCGAAAAAACGATACATAGATCGAGCAGATGCGTGATACAAGCCGTGTGAAAAATAGGTTATAAAGTTTGCACTTGTATTTTGCGGCTAGGATTAAGACACTTTTGCGAACACGGGATTCTAATTTCCCCTCCATTTTGCCGGTTTCTGTTAAAATAGCTATTTTCCGCAATATTGCTCCACTTTCATGAATTTCAAAATGGGTTGTGTTTCTGTTGTAGCTGGGTTAAAAATGGTAATGCTCAAGCGCATAAATTACTTGAACACAATTTATTGTTATTGTTATTAGCAAATAAAATCCATCAATCAAAATTGTAGCAAAACATAATCGGCACAAAAATTACAATAAAACTTGATAAGAATGAGAGTAAGTTTTTTATAAGTATTGCATCGGAAATCTTCAGAACTCCAATTTAAAGCTAATGAAATTTTCGAGTTTAGTGAATAATTGGAACTGCACCCCCTAGTGACGTGGAGAATTATTTGTTTAGTGTGTGTCAAAACTCTAATGTTTGTTTTCCCACTAATATTGGTTTGATAGATTAATAAGAGATGGGACCAGCAAGTACAACTTTTACAACTATAAATGATACAACAATAAGAGCATCAGACACAAATTATTATAATCTATCGGTTGGTGGGGGGGGGGAGGGCAATTCCAAACGATATTAAAGCGATATTTGTCAATATATAAATTCCGAATAATGACTTATTCTTGATTAATAAAGCTACTACTACCATTTGTGTTATAGGAAGCCTGTGGAGATAGATACGGGCTCGGATTTTTTCATATATTTTTCAGACAAGTAATTTTATGAAACATGCTGCACTGCATCAAAATTCTAAGTTTTCATAAAAAATATTATTGCAGTTTTATGAATGGAAGGATACCAAAACTGGGTACACTATTCGATAAATTTACCCGGGTCGAGGTTTCACCGCCATTCAACGCAAAATTATGTAAGATAAGCGGTGAATGCGGTGAAATTACATAAATTAGGCGGCGAATGCGGTGAAAAAAATCTTTATCGCCCGGTAGCGGTGAAATTACTTAATTTTACGGCTGAATTTAGCGGTGAAATTACATAAACTCACCACTTCACACAAAGTGTCCAAACTATCTAACATAAGTGGTGAATGCGATGAAATTGCATAAATTCACCGCTTAACTTAGTGGTGAACTTACATAAATTCACCACTTAAGAAAAAAACTGTTAAAATTTTGTGAGAGCAGCAGTGAATGCAGTGAAATTACATAAATTCACCGCTTAGCTTAGTGGTGAACTTACATTAATTCACAGCTTAACTTAATGGTGAAATTACATAAACTCACCGCTTAGGAAAAAGTGTTAAAATTGTGTGAGATCAGCAGTGAATGCGATGAATTTACACAAATTCACCGCTTAACTTAGTGGTGAAAGAACATAAATTCACCGCTTAAAAAAGTGCTAAATTCTTCTTTTGTTCTACGAAGTTAAGATACAATTGTTAAAAGACGCACGGTAAATTTATCCATGAATAATCATACAATTTTTTGAAACTTTTTTAAAAGCGGTGAATTTATGTAATTTCACCTCTAGAGTAAGCGGTGAACTTACAAAAAATCACCACTTTCGCCGCTAAAAATTGTAATTTCACCGCTAATCTTACAAACGTTCAACGCGTATGTTTTACAAAAAGTAGAGTGAATTTGATTTAAATTCAATACAAATATGCTAGATTTTATTGAGAAGTGAAGCAGTGGAAAAAAGTAGCTGACATGCAGGAGGTGAGAGGTTCGAATCCGTGCAAGCACGGTAACTTGTAGTAAAAGGTCAATTGTGGTGAATTTTTTTAAGTTCACCGCTTACTCTTGCAGTGAACTTACATAATTTCACAGCATTCACTGCAAAATTATGTACTAAATTAGCGGTGAAAAAACTAACTTTTCACCACCTATCTTACGTATTTTTCTGATTTTTTTTACGACCCGGTTATCAATTTGCAGGAATTATAAATTTGATGCATTTTTTCGAAACAAAGCATGTATTCATTTGACATAAAAATAGAGAACGGCTACTGCTGTTTAAATAAATTATGTTTTTTACGTAGAGTTGCGTAATATAGACATCGAAGCTTTTTATTCTATGATGTGAGAAAATTTTGCGACACATTTTGTCTATATCATCTTTTTTATTATATTTCATTTGATTTGTTTTGTTTTGTCTGCGAGCGCGGTTTTATCCTATGCATGGGCTAAATTATTATTTAATTATTTGTGCAACATTGCCCTTGATAGGAGGGGAAAAACGAATGTTATACTACACAAAATCTTAATGACGAGAGAGCTTTCAAACAGCTGCTAAGCTATTTTCTTTGAGGACACCTTATTAAACTGAATGCCGAGTTATTAGGCCTGTTATTTTTTATTTTGATATGGCTCTATTACTATAAAGTGAAGAACTTAGAACGACCGAACTAAAGCGCGTAGAAAAATTAAAACACTTTGGGATGGCTTCATTTAAGACCTATACCGTGCTATACTGCAGTCTTTGACAATATCAAAATTCGTTTTTCGTTTAGGACCAATATTTCTCACAAAATCCAAAATGCTGATTTGAGTAAATGAGCTTTCCACGCGTAATTGAGGTTATTTTATTTAAAGCCAGTTTGCACTTTTTTTGGGAGCAGCAGCACAGCTAACAAACTAATTGAGATAAAAATTACAGTTGCTGTTGTGAGATAATGTTGTGATTTCTTCGCCAAAACTTGGATCATGTAAGGTGTCGTAGTTAGTGGTACATACATCAAAAACTTCATAAACCCGTAAATTGTGCTTCTAATATTTGCAGAGATTAGTTGGGCGACATATATTACATAGTATACTTCTACAATAGCGCTCGAAGCGTCAATCAATCCGTAAATAATCAAAGCAACCCAGTAATCCGGACACGCATAAAGGCATGCCGCTAAACATACTGACACTCCAAGACAAACTGATCCAGACTTTTGGAAACCCATATCGAAAATTTTGGCCAAACTCATAGCTAAAACTTTGACACAGAATGCCGAAATCATGAAAGCAGAAAGCACCAGATAGTCAGAGTTTTCTAGATAATAAGATTTACTTTCTGTTCCAGAACAATAATTTGAGTTGGTCTGACCACTCAAAAACACCAACTCAGTTGCAATATAAGACAGCCCAAACGTTGTATACTTAACTGAACACCCAATTAATGTGACACAAATTAAGCCTCGTAACACTGGCCCGTTTCGAAGAACAAACTTTATGTTTTCAAGAGCGGTACTCGTTTCCTCCTTTTCCTGGGAACAATGCAGTTGTTTGTAAGTCGAAACTTCGTCTAATTCCTCTTTAAACTCATCCTTTGAAAAAAATTTAATCAAGATTTTTACAGCTTGATCATTTTTGCCTTTTGACCACAAATAAATCGGAGATTCGTCAATAAATATTATAGCTAATAGTATCAACAGAACGGATGGAATTGATAGAATTGCTACAAAATAGTGCCACATATTTCCTTGGTTGTCGTTTGAAAACATTATAACTCCCAATAAGTATGGTAGCAATTTTCCCATGGCTTCGCCTCCATATACTGATATCATCATAGCAACCCATGTATACTTTCGAGGCATGACTTCACAAAGATGGATATCGAGTGCAGCCATGCAACCTGCAAAAATGGAACTATGTTTAGTAACAAATAACTTATTTGAAACTTTTTTGAAATATTACTGAAATGTTTTGTGTCTCTCAACACGTCTGGGGTGGATAGCTCGTGGGCTAACACTTGGGGGGTAAAGCGCGATCCAGTGAGAGAGTCTGGAGGTTATCCTATGTTCTGCATGTGGTGTGATTAGAGCAGTTTCCAGCTGCTGTATGTTCTGATGTATGACAGCACAGTGTAGAGTCTGAATAGTCTGGTAGTATGATCTATATAACCTGAACAAACCATCCCTCGAGCCTGTACGGTCTGATCAGAACTGCTTCCGGACTCTGGATAGTGTGATCTCAAACAAATGGTCCAGCCGCAGGATACAGTCAGCACCTCAACAAAGAAGTTTTAACTAGCCGTTGAAGAGATTTCCTTTTTAAAAAAAAAACGGCACGTTTTCATCATCTTCAATTGATGACTCAATTTGTGGTGCTGTTAGCCAGCGCAGCACAGCTCTAATTATGGGGAAGTGATAGCTTTTAATGCATAAATCAGAAATCATATAAACACAGTTTTTCTGAAAGGAGTACAGTTTACCAATTGTCACTTGGAATGATAAACTTTTTCGTCTGGTCATCACCAGTGCAAAACTCAAGTTGGTTCTTGGAGAATTATTGCGTCGCGCACCTGAGTTGGCTTGGTCTTCTGATTGCTCCGCAGTTGTCTTTCGTTTCTGTTGTCTTGAGTTGCTCCAACAATTTTATTGACAGCATCCTCATACTTGTTGGGAAACGAAAACCCCTCAGTGATATCCCAGTTCTAGGGATTATCGAAAATCAGCAACAAAGTTCAATATGGCTCCATTTGATTAAGCAGGGCCTGCTTGATCGTGATTGCTAATAGCAAAGGAAAATGTGGTACAGCTAAAGATACTGAAAAGCGGCCATATTTTTTCAATCTTTCTCATCTTTGCGCAGCGAATTCGCGTTGAACGAACAAAATCGTCCCATAACGTTGCACTTATTGCTTATGCGAAGCAATTATTGCCGTTGTTGTTTTTTCGCTTTTTTCACTCATTGAGCTTAAGCTCCGAGTTTCGACATTGAGCTTGAAATGTATAATTCGCTCCCATGTAACCCAAATTGTGCAATAACGCCATATTCCAATTTTTTAAACCAACTTAGACCGGACTGCTACAGATCACACAATACGAGATCTCTTTATGTATGCCAGTCTAAGTTGACAAAACATATAACAAGTCAAGGGTAAAGATATTTGCCTAAGAACTGTCATAAGCTCTAAGTTTCAATCTTTCAAGATTTGGGGCTGAAAGTGTTTAAAAAAAGATGAGAATAAATATACAAGCTTAACAATTAACAGAGAAATCGAGATGAGTTGTTGTACAGATGGGATGGCAATCTACTTTCCGATGGACGATAAATAAAATGTTCGTGAGAAGAGAAAACTTCTAAAGTTCGCTCGTTTGAGAACTATTTTTAGTCAGAGTTGAAGAAATATTATAACTATTTACATAGTTATGTAGTCGCAGAGTTCCAATTTTTTTCAGGGAAAAGAAAAAGACGGTTGTCTGCGGTCGTGATCTGGAACAATTTTCAATCTCTTCTCGCTTTTCCCTCTATATTACCAGTGATGCTTTGGACCGATAGGGGGAAGCACCACGTACGCGTTCATAGTCAAGCAATTTTATAATTTTCCTTAAGAATTAGCTCTGGTTGTCCCAAGAAATTGTCTTTGCTTTTCTTTAGAAAAATATTAATAACGCGGGAGCCTATGGACCTGTTTCATACTCGTATTGGCGCCTAATTGATTAGGGGCCCATTTCGCTCTTAAAAACTATATTAACTTGAGCTTTCAGTAGGGGAATTTGTTGTTTTCTTTTTTTATCCACCTGCTTTGCTCTTAATAGTTCCTCTGAGTTTAAAATTTCAATCTATTGGTAGAGAAATTGAGAAGTCTTATCGGCGCCTACTTAAATTTACTTTTATTTCTGTTGTGGTTTTCTCCGGGTAATCTAGGCATAAATTGAGGATTGTTTGGTTAATAGAACGCTAAGGCTCAAACGTTAATATATTGTTAGCCTGAACCCGCGCTAATCTGTTTGCCAGGTGCTAAAAGTGGCGGTAATTAGCGGTTTAAAGTATGCGGTCATTGTGCTGGATTAATTATATATTTTCAGCAGCTCCAATTATTAATTATTTCAATTTCAGCGGCTCTAATACTAAATTTTATACTGAGATTTTGTTCTCTGGTTTTTATTCCAGTCGGAGGGTCATTTTGCCGGGAGAATGTTAGGACGATATGCCGTGTTTACCATAGATGTATTTAGATGAAGGCCTACATTATAATGATAGATGTTGTTTGGGAGGCCTTCGCTTAAATAGATCGAGGGTAAGCACAGCATATCATCCTGGATTTTTTTCTTTGAGCCTTCGCCTTAGGCCGTTTTTGTGCCAATAGAACTCTGATTGATCTTCGTGACATCCCTATGCTTAATGTTTCCGAACTAATATAACGCTGTCCGTTACCATTGTGTTCTCACTCTCGCGTTCGAGAGTCTTGCTCTTGTGTCCTGAACTTCGTTTTACTCTTGTGTTCGAGAGTCTCGGAATGAAGCACTTTTCTTAATCAAATGCGACATCATTGGGAATTATTTCTTTCAGGTCCCAATCCGTCATTAAATTTTCTTTCCATCTTAACTTTGGTTATATTTTATGTCCTAGAGATTACTCTCCTTAATGTTTCCGAATAAATGCAATATTAATGCAACCAACAGAATAAGAAGCACTACTCAATTTTTTTTTAAAAAAACGTAAGTGTATCTACTAGGTTTTCGCATCCTTCTTCTTATGTTCATCATAGACTTTATTAATGTAGTGTTTTTTCGCACTTGTCTTATGAGTTTTGTCATAATCCATTTGATGGGTTATTAACAGTTTCATTTTGATAGCTAAAGGTTCAATAAGAAATATTGTCGAAAAACAAGAAAATAAACATAGTGTTCTAGGCTAGAACACTATGTTTATTTTCTTGTTTTCGACAATATTTCTTATTGAACCTTTAGCTATCAAAATGAAACTGTTAATAACCCATCAAATGGATTATGACAAAACTCATAAGACAAGTGCCAAAAAACACTACATAAATAAAGTCTATGATGAACCTGAGGTTTCAACAAAGATGATACAGAAATAGTGGAGTAAGAACAAATGGTGCATAAAAATGTATCAGTATTATAAATATTTACTTCATTTAAAGTGTTTTGATAGTTATGTCTAGTGTTGTGTCTAGTTATAATATTAATTTTAAAAATTATTAAACATGACCTTGACTCACACTTTTATCGCATAAATCAGTCTCACTGTAAAATATTCGGACAATTTAGTGCTTACCTCTTTCTCTCTGCTGGTATTGATTCAGAATTGGAAAAAGTTATCATTTTAAATAAGTGGAATTTTGAAGGATTAAAGAAGAGATGGTTGAAAGTTGTTTCTCTTCACTGAAGATATAGAAACGGTGCGCTGTGTCTGATATTGTTCCGTAGTAATCAATATAGTGTAAGTAGTTAAAATAATAATGTTTCTAAAAACTTGTTAGAAAAAACTCAGTGTGTGTCCTGGCTCGAGGTTTATTCACAATCTGAGAACTTAATTCTGCTTTTTGGGGATTTGAAACAGGCACAACTGATTTTTCAAACTCAAATTTGACTTGGAAGATTTCCTCTAATTGAGGATTTAAGATGGTTGATTCAAACCTATTTTTGTCATTGAAAACTGATATCTTGTTAATCTGAAATTGCCAATTTTACTAATGACAGTACGGGAATTGTGAATGATAGTTAACTAATATGTTTGGCAAAAGCAATATTTAAGCAATCAACGTAATAAATGGCGGAATAAAAAATAGATGTATAATCTCTCTCTTTTTTCTCTCTATCTTTCGCTCGCTCTCTCTTCTCTCTCTCTCTCTCTCTCTCTCTCTCTCTCTCTCTCTCTCTTCTCTCTTTCTTTCATTCTTTTTTTTCTCTCCTTTTCTTTCTCTCTCTTTTCTCTCCATCCATATTTTTCTCTCTCTCTCTCTCTCTCTCCCTCTCCCTCTTATTAGAATTCTATATTCTTAATTGTTGTTCTAGACCAAAAAGTCTGTTGTGTATTCATTGAAGATAGTTGTGGATTACTTCTGTTAATTGAGCAAGCTTAGTATTAGTATTGATTCATAAAACATTTTAAACTCATCAGTCTTGTGCAAGTCTTGGCCAAGACTGGGCAAGTCTTAATCCAAGACTTGGCAACGACTTGGCAAGTCGAAATCCAATTTTCGGTAGATACTATGCAAGCCTCAATCCAAATCTTGGATGATACTGGTAATTCTAATTCCCAGTCTAGGCAGTAAAAAAATGGTCCTATAAACGTCAAGAATAGCCAAACAAAACGTCAAAAGCAGCCGGGAAATTGTTAAAATTATTTTAAAAGTGTCGCCTTTGAAACCCTGTGTGCTAGTTGATCCTTTTGAATAGCGGTGGGGATGTTTTGAAAAAACCTCGGTAAGGCGGCTAAAAATTAACTCAGTAATTCTATTGCACGTTACGAAATTTTTTCAAATTTTTACTCGCAATTTCTACTTTTGAAAAGTTCTTCTTGGCTTGGGAGCTACAGATATTACCCAAGTCTAGGAGAAGACTTGCCAGGTTTCTAAGACTTGTATCAGAACTTGCTCAGATATGAAAAATGATATAAGACTAGCATTTAGACTTGCCTAGAACTGATTTAGACGTAGAGTTCAGTAGAATTAATTTGACGGCAACTTTTTTTGATAGTAGAATATATTTTAATATCTGCTGCATATATCCACTGCGTAAATATATTTAAAAATATTAAAAGTGGTTAGAAGAAATAAAAAAAAATAAGAGTTGTTGAATAGTTCTCACACCTGATGTTTTGTTACTTGTTAATCCCTTTATATTATGAATTTTTATAATTTATATTATATATATATATATATATATATATATATATATATATATGTATATATATATATATATATATATATATATATATATATGAAGCACAGGTTATTGTAACCTTTGTTTCTAACTCCGCCGTAGCCAGTACACAGCCCGGATGAGAAAGGAGAAAGAAAAAATAAGATTGAATCAACATAAGATTTTCCGACAACGTTATTGCCATTTTATCTATAAATTGCTATTTTCTTGTTTAGTTTTCTTTGGAGATAGAGTTTGAGCCTAGTTTTTTCGCTAGTGCACTGCTCATTTCTCTTATAGCTGTTTGTTTGTAACTCCGCTGTGGCCGGTTCACGGCCTGGATGAAAAAGAGGAGGGACACACACCCAGAAGGCAGTGGAAGATCGCGAAAAAGTTGATTTTTTGAGTCAACATGAGGCTTTTTCCAACAATTTTATTGTCATTTTATATATAAATTACTATTTTGTTGCTTAGTTTTGTTTGGAGATAGAGTTTGAGCCCAGTTTTTTGCTAGTGCACTGCTCATTTCCCCTATAGCTGTTTGTTTTTAGCTCCGTCGTAGCCGATCTCCAGCCTGTATGAGAAAAGAGGAGGGGATACACACCCAGAACATCCTGGAAGATCTCGAAAAAGTTGATTTTTCCGACCATTTTATTGCCATTTTATATATGGTTTTCCTCATGTACAAAACGCCGAAAAAACGACGATCCATTTGTAACAAAAACTCCGATCTATATTTAAGAAACGACGAAAAAATGACAGCCCAATTGTCAAAAAAGGACGATACACATGTAAGAAACGACGAAAAACGACTATCCATTTTTAAAAAAAACGACGAAAAAAAGATCATTTCTTACAAAAAATCACGATGAATAAAAGATCTTTTCTTACAAAAAATAACGACCGAAAAAGCTTATTTCTTACAAAAAATAACGATGAATAAACGATCTTTTCTTACAAAATATAACGACCAAAAAAGATTATTTCTTACAAAAAATAACAGCGAACAAAAAACGATCTTCTCTTACACAAATAACGACGAAAGAACGATCATTTCTTACAAAAACGTATAGACGAAAAAATTATCATTTCGCACAAAAAATAACGATCAATAAACGATCATTTCTTGCCTAAAATTAACGACGAAAAACGAAGAAAACAACAATTACCACGTAAGGGCTTTGATGGTTTTTGTCTAAGGAAAACGATTAAAAGTGAAAAACGAAATTCCTCAACACGGGTAGCATTTATTCTTCAGTAACAATTCTGAAGAGTACCCAGAGTGCAGATTTAAAAATTAACGTTATTTTACAGAGCATGAGAAAATAAACATTTGCATTTTTAGCCAAAAAGAAGTAACAATAATTGTTTCCTTGTATCTATTTGACTTGAGACTTTATTACTCAAACCTGCTCTACTGCATGTACATTCGTGAAAATTGGAAATGTTGAAAAAGGACCGGAATATCATCATTTTGTGAGCATTAAAACTAATTGAAATGCACCTTCAAAAAAACTTACATGCTCCAAGGGACCAGAGCAGCCGAAAAGCAATTAGCGACTCGATATTCCACGAAAACGCACATACAATGTTCCAGAAAACTATCCAAACTGTTCCCCAAATAGCACAAGGTTTTCGACCAAACGTATTGGCCAGCACGCCAGTTATTATAAAACTTAGTGCCATGCCAACAAAAGTAACAATTGCAAGAGCTGACTCCAGCTCGGGAGTCAGGTTCATTTGCACGTAAAGTTTGGTTGATAAAACTGGCACCATGTCCAGAAGAGAATGTCGTCCAGAGTAACCAACTAACACAGTAATTATGGTCAAAATGTGATATCGGCCAAAATCAGCCGTGGCCAAAATATCGACAACAGATTGCGAGGTCAAATTTTCAATGTTAGGTTCCAATAATTTAGTACTTTCATTGACGGATTTAGTTTCTGGAGTTTCAATAAAGGAGCTGTTTTTCTTATTGGGCGAATCCATCTCAAAAAGATTTGTCCGTTTTGTGTGGTGTACAGCGTATACTGTAATTAAGTATATAATATAGTGAACGAGAGTTCAGTTTTTAAATGAAGCTGCTTAGCTATAAACTAAATTGCAAGTAGACTAAATGCGCAAGAAAAAAAACAATTGATTGACCTAGAGCGTATAAACGAGTGGACTTAATTTGAACTGAATTAAAGAACTTAAAAACTTTTACAGAACCAAATATCTAAAAATGACTCAAAAACAAGCCTCTGGATAACATTTTGACGAATTCAACGGTACTCGCAATTACAAGGGTCGAGGAATTATAATTGAAAATTTCTGTAAGTATAGCGTTGACAATTTTTGAGGTAAAAGCGATTAAATTGATGGCAAAGCTAAAGAGCTGATCTTACATAATTTAAACGCTTCCACCACATTCAAGGAGAAAAAAACTTTTGTTTCAAAGTTGCGGTTAGCCTAGAGCTTGTTACCGCCTACTTAATTATTTTCTCAAAATGAAACCCAATGAAAATTCGATATCTCCCTGTCAAAAACGAAAATAAAAAAAATCTTTTTTTTCCATATTCTACGCTGGACAAGCTTTTTAATGATACCAAAATCAACTCTCTACGATGAATATATCGATCGGCCGAAACTGACTGAACAAAAAAACCCATTTGAGTATATAGTTCCTCCCCCCCCCCCCCTCAAGAGGGGTCAGAACAAAAACCATTATTGAATAGGTCAGAATTGCGATCAAACTATAGTCATAAACTTATCTAGAATTATTAGGAAGAAAGTTTGTCTTAACAGATATAGAAGACAAGGGCTAATTGAATTATATAAAGGAATATTGCATAAATGGCGTTTAGAATCAAAATTCGGTTCAAACTGCTAATTAGATAATTATTATTAGAGTGAGATTATTTGATATAAAATCTTCCCAGCATGTATTGAATGATTGAGAAACTACCCGAAAAGTGAACGAATTCTAATAAAAGTGTAAATGCATACTTTTTATGGTATCCTTGCAACTGAATTCGAGGAAATTTCCAGACGCAAACAATATTGGGTAACCCTTGCGACCCGCACTATAAAATATGGTGCTACAATTCGTTTTTCATCTTGACTTTCACGCAGTGATGATTAGAATATATACATATATATATAAATATGTATATATATATATATATATATTTATATTTATATATATATATATATATATATATATATATATATGTGTGTGTGTGTATAAATATATATATATATATATATATATATATATATACATATATTTATATATATATATATATATATATATATATATATATAGCTAATTTTTTAGCCTTGTTTCATTGCGAAAATCAAATCAACATCTTGATCTAAAAATACAAATCTCTCCTGTAAATCTCTAAATTCTACTGTGATACAAAATTTTGAAATTGTCTCATTTTTTGAGAAACTAATTCTGTTAATTAGCTAGAGCTCTTGCAAAAATGACCTTGCAGAAATCCGTAACTCAACAAAATATGGTTCCAGCAATTCTCTATGTCATGATTTTTACATCTTAAAAAAACAAATTTAATGAAAACAGTCATGAACAAATTCTGATAAGTATTTTTTCACAAATTCTTTGCCTTTTCTTTGACTGCTCAGACATTGAAGCTGCTGATCTCCACAGGAAAAGTGCAGGAATTTCCAAACTGGAGCTTGAGATTTGTGGCGATGAGGATGATGCAGACGATGGGACTCCGCAAAACACTACTTGGGACAGAGGAGCAAACCAATGGGCCTGGGCCACTAGCAAAAAGGGTAAGCAATGATGAGAAGAAGAACTTCAAGGTGACGAAGGATGCATATGAGAAGAATATTGCTGAGAAACGAAAATTAAGGAGAAACGAAACAATGTGTGGTGCCATCTGGCACTGAATCTAGATGCAAGAACCCTAATGCAAATTAGCATAACTGTATGGAAGAAAACGGCGTCGAAGATGAAGCAAAGGTTTGGACGCTTTTGTAAGACAGATTTCAGAATGTGAAAATGTTGATGAACTTGCTGGCACAGCTTGCTCAACTGCAGCTCGAGGATTCTGAGGATTGCGACATCTTCTCTATCAGAGGACAAGAGTGGCTCACAAGAAGCAGGAGGAGCACTCTCAGAGACCCTCTTCAATGCCTGGGTCTTCATTGGTTTGCTAACGAGGCACAAATTTTTGTTACACAGGAAGTCTTCAACCCAACAACGAACTTCCAAGAGTTGAGTGAAATACTGCAGAACCTCCATGAGAGCACAAAACGGAGACAACCGAGACAAAAAGGGTTTAAGTGGCATTGGCAGTGAAGCATGGAGGGGTCGATGAGAGGAAACTGTTTTATGTATAGGGTCCATGGACACTTTCCCAAGGACTGCAGGTGGAAGAGACATCACAACGCAGAAATTGTGCTGAGAGCATTCACCTAGAAATGGAATGGAAGAGCAAAGATATGGAGGTACACATGAGCCAGTGTTAATGGATTCAAAATTTGGAACACCAGACGAGAAACACTGGGTGGCTCTTACTAAGTGCAAGACAGCAGGCATGCTAGTGGAGATTGGTTGTAAAGATCACATTATTAGAAACATCGACGCGATGTTGAAGTTAAAGCCCATTTAATCAGTGTTCAGAAATCCCAATAGAGAAGCTTTCAGGGTGGTGTTTAGAGGCTATGCAATAATCATCATACCCTGGAACAAAGGGGAATCCCATTGAGAAATCAAGAAATTTTTGTCTGTGACTGACTATTCTTAAAACTTCCTATCAGTTTCAAGATGAAAAGAGAGGAGAAATAGTTTCACTTTCGTTATATGAAGTAACTGCATGAAACTGTTGAAGGGAACTCAAGTAAAACTATCGCAAGAAAATAGTTTGTTTTACTTACCCTGCAGCGTTCCAGAAATCAAGGTGATTTGCAACAGCGTGAAACCGAGGAGCAAGGAAGTGACACATACGCTTGGGTTATTTAAATCAATGGTAGACCCAAGCAGAAGAGAAGCTGGAGGTTGTGTTCCCAGATGAGTGTGTTCCTTTCAAAGAAGAGTCACTGTCAGGTTTTGGGTTCTGCATCGTGCTTGCTGACCATTACACAAACTTTGGGTTATGGGACTTGCTTGCAACAAAGAGTGAAGTACCACTTGCCAGAAACTTGTTCTCAGCGTGGGTACGCCGAACAAGCTGAGGCAAGACAATGCAAAGGAGGTTTCCTCAGAGCCGTTCAAGATGTACTGCGTAGATGCTGGCATTCTACAGGCAAAAGACCATACCCGAGACGCCACATTAGAAAAAAGTTAGCTGAGAGCCGCAACAGGACACAGCTGGAGATGGCAAGATGCCTGCTCATTTACTCGGGACTTCCTAAGATGTGGGGAGCAACAATTTTTCAACCAAACAGCATCAAAAATTTAGCTGTAAGACGAGGAGAACAAAAATGTCTAGCAGAGCTGATGCGTGGTATAAAACCTAAAATTTCATTTAGTAATTAATCTATTTTTTGTAGCATATTTTTCAAGAGGAAGAGGGACAGAGGCGTCAGCAAATTTGAACTTAAAGCTCTAGAAAGAAATTTTGTGTGTTACACTGAAAGAGACAACGAGTATCTCTTGTACGTACGCAACACACGCAAGTTGCTGGTAGTTAGAGACGTGATCATCGAGGAGTCTGAAGTGGGTTCAATCCCTGACCACACAGAGACGCCTGACCTCCTATTTGATGGGTAACAGCAACTAGGAATCTGGCGTCCAGATGTTGGTAATCGAGGCAATTGCAACCAAGAGAAACACATCTACTGCAATAAAAGCGGAATGGCATGATGCAGAGAACTTGATTACTCAAGAAACGACACTGAGACAAAATGCCTTGGATAATGAGGAAGCAGCACTAAATGAAGGATCTACTCGAACAAGACGGGGTATCAGAGACCCAGAGTCAGTGGAAGACGGTGACACAGAAGAATTCTCAGTCAGAGACAGTTGGTTTCACTGAAGAGGCATTGAAAGAAGGTTCCGCTTTTTTTTTTTGGAAAAGTCAGAACCAATCTTGATGTGTCTCAGAGCAACTAATTGGAACACAAAACAGACTATGAAGTCAAACAAGCAGACGATTGGAACAAATGGCACAGGGCAATAGAGGACACGGTCATGTCACTCCAAGACAACGAGACTTGAAACTAATGGAGTCCACACAGAGAGAGGAATGTTATATAGGCAAATGGGACTACAAATTGAAGTTAAGAGCCAGTGGTCAAGTCGACAAATACAGAACAAACTATGACGCAAAGTGGTTCAAACAACAGGAGTGACTTGACTACATTGAGACTTTTGTGCCTCTCTGTAAGCCAGAGACATTCCAGACTCTACTTCAAAAATCAGCAAAACGGGGCCATGCAATGCAAAAGTTCTATGTCAAAGCAGATTTTGCTGCATTCAATAATAGAAGAGAGTCACGGGAACTTTCAAAACGAGGATCAGATGGAGAAAAATTAGTATGTCGACTGAAGGGCTCCTAATAACTGGTATAAGGAGCTGGGTAATTTTCTACTGAAACAGAGGTTCAGTAGAAGCAGGAAAGATCAAAAATGTTCGCAAGGGCAGAGACAGGGGGTCCAAATTTTCATTTTGTTCTGGTTTGACGACATCATAGTAGCATCAATAAGCATTAAATTGATCTCCTATGTCGAAAAGGCGCTCGTGGCAACATTCCACAGTTAGACAAAGGGAGACAACACCAATTTCTGGGACAAACAATCAGACTTGAGAAGGGTAGAGTCATAGTCGATCAAGATTGCTACATATAGACATGGCATGAGCGGTTTCAAATGGATCAACACAAAACCTCATGAACTCCAACTGACTTAATTTGGAAATTTAGGCAGCACAGAACGGAAACGAAGAAGTGGATCAAGCGCACTAGAGAAGCATGGAGGATCAAGCGCACTAAGAAGTGGATCACTTCTGTATCTGGCCAAACAGGCCGGATATCTTGTTCAAATTTCTGTCTCTCAACTGAATGCACCAAGTAATCAACACTGGCTATGCGGAAAACAATTTCTGCAATTTTTGCAAATATCTGTTCAAAAGGTTTTTAACTTACTTACACGGAAGAGGCTAATACTGATTTAGTAGGCGAAAATGATCTGGTGATGTGAACGACAGAAAATCAACATTAATTCAAACTCAACGGACGTGTCACAAGAGAAGCATGCATACTCAGACATTTTTCCTTTCGTTCAGTACCAGTCGGAAGGTGTGACTATTTATTTTCATTGCATTCATACTGACAAAAAGGTAACTGAAATTTCTCGCAATCTTTACCCGCATCGAAGGGGCTACATTCAGAACAATTTTGATGGGAACAGACACTACGCAAAAAACTAAAGTCTGAGAGCGGGTGTTAGAATATCGATCCAACTATAGTCTTGAACTTAGTTAGAAATTTTAGAAAGAACATTTAACTTGTCAGATTAATAAGACAAGGACAAACTAATTCAAGTCACAAAAATTATATAAAACTGTCAATAAATGGTACTTAGATTCAACATTCGTTACAAACTTATTAGTCTAGATAACTATTACTAGAGTGAGATTATATAATGACCTAAAATCCTCCCAGTACTTATTGAATGATTATGACACCACCGGAAATGTGAACGAATTCATATAAAAGTGTAAATGCGTACTATTTTTGGTATCCCTTGCGACTGATTTCTAGGAAATTTTCTGAAGCAAACCTTATTGGGTAACCCCAATTATTAATCATGAACCTAAAGTTAGTTTTGTATCACGATTTTCTCGCTCTGATAATGGGTATATACAGCTGATATTTGGGCCTTTTTCATCCCCGTAATCGAAACCCCATCTTGATCAAATAATCATATCTCTCCTGTAAACCTCTAAATTATACTGTAAATCACCATTTTGTTATTCTCTCATTTTTTTGAGAAAATAATTCTTCTATATAGATAAAAACGCTTTTTAACTCAACAGAACCTGTTCCAATAATACTGTATGAGAGAGTAACAGGTGTCTTTTCTCTGCTTCTATTTTTATAAGAAAACAGAAAAAGAAACATATCTTTCTGAGACATCTAAAAACATAACACCATAACGCCTCTTCGAGCCGTAAAACCATACTCTTCAAATAACCTGTTCGAGTCGTAAAATGACAGTGTCGCAACACAATTGAAACTCTTTGAATTTTAAATAACTTCAGTTACCTCACCATAGTTATACCTGCAGCTTACAGCTTCACAGCTGTTAAATGTTTATTAAGTTTGACTTCAACTATCACAACTCTTTAGCAATTTGACCCACTAAATGCCTCCTGAATTCAGACAGAACAAATGTGAATTGATAGCAAAGATGACTAGCTAAAAATATTGCCACAATACAAATTCCAATGCACAAACAAGGTATCCTATTACAAGTGTTTCAGTTTATCTGTTGTCCACTTTTTCCTGTAATGTTCTTCGAAGTTTAGTTACACCGAAGAGGCTGGATGTTTAAAATGACGCAATCGTTTGAAATATAGCAAATTTATTATTGTTTTATGTTACTTGCTTATGTAGTTAGCTTAAAACACAGCAACGATGAAGAAAGTATTTTATAAACCACATCAAAGAAAAATACGTCACAAATTAAAAAACACAAAAGTTTTGACTTCTTTCTCATTAGTGGATGCCTCATTTTTTGCGGTTTTTGGGAAAGATTGCCTCCTGCTTTGACCAATAAGAACACTGGGAGAGCCACCAACATGCACTTTCCTTCCAAGCAATTCCGATTTTGTTTCCTGGTTATTTTTGCCACAGCGGTTTGGTTGCCTGTGAGCCGAAACACCATCCAAAGGCACATTAAGCCCAAATGGTTGAAATACAACTGGGTCAATCTTTCCTCCACAAAATCCATTTTTCAAAGAGTTCTAAACACCACCATCTCGGGCAAATAACACAAATATTTGCTCACGATCAAGATGTAGATGAAAGCATATTGAGTGACGGCTCTAAGAAGACACTTATTTGATTATCTCACTGGTCGTTTTTAAAAAGATCGTTAGAATGAAAAAGTACAACGACGGATCAGTTAAGTTTGTGCATGGCATAAAAAGCGCCAACATAATCATCAATTGGCAACTCTGGACCAACTCCAATGTTTGCAAGTGAGCAAGTGACGCTTATTTCGCAGGATCTTGCAAGATAGACGCCAAGATTCCGGCTAGAAAAAAGTTTGCAAATTTTAGCTCTGAGTAACTCAACGACTAATTTTTCATATGAGTTCAGTAATTGAATGAAGCTCTTAGGCATAAACGAAATTTTTGCTCAAGCTAAGACCATATTTTTGGCCTTGACGATCTTGCAAGAGTTCGACGTTTAGGGCCTAAAAGTAGCAACAAAATTCCATGCATGCAAGCTTTCTTATTAAGCACGTGCTGCGCCACGTGCGTGCTTACCAAACCAACACAATAATGATGAGCCAAGTTTGTCCGCTCTCTGCTTGCTTTGGCCACCTGATTAACTTTTACACTGGGATCTCTACGTATATGTTAGAACAAAATCTTAAGTGCCCAGTGCCCAGACACGAGGGCGCTTGCGCCCGAGTGCTGCACAAGAGGTCCGAGGGGGGCCAAAAATTTTGTTGACAACCAAAGGGTTCGAAAGTGTTGAATTTCATTTGAAATTGAAGTTAAAAGTACAATTTAGCAGATTTCTGAAAGAAAAGATTTCTTCTTTAAAATATACTGGAGTTAAAATATACCAAATGTCTTCGTCTCCAATAACGAAGCAGCTGATGACTTATAGCGGTTTTGTTCAAGTGTGCAAGTTAGATTTTTTAGTTTGAAAAATTGAACCTAGACTTAAAGTTTAATTTTTTGTCCTAAACTTAGTGTCCTATAGGACACTCAGTTTCTGACAAGAAAAATAGACCTTCACTTCTTTAAGTCATAGTACAATCATTCAAACTCAGCTCACTTCTCTGCTTCGACGTTTTAGTAACCGATGAATTTTTTGACCTTGGGACCTTGGGTTCTCTGATGTCTTACAATCGAAGAACTGGATTGTATTGGTGCTCTGTCATTTTTTGTAAGATGTTTTTAGACGGTTTTAATGACTTTGAGGTAAGGCCCATTAGGTATTAAGTTTCATTAGAAACCCAAAGCAGGCTGTAGTAGTCTAACAATTGCTTAAGGTGATACAGTTGCTGAAAATGTACTAAATAAAGAACGAAAGGTCATTTTTGGGAGTTTTCTAGCGCAAAATGGCGCAGTTTTGTACTGCTTTCCTTTTGTTTAAAGTTGATAAAGGTTTTCTGCAGGATATAATTACTTTTCGTGACCAATTTACGAGCTATATGTTTTGGTACTGCAAACATAAACCACAAAAATGATATTAATTTTTAATTTTTGCATTTTTTTTTCAAGTTTTCTTTCAAATTTTTTACTCTTTGAGCTTTTACAATCAGGGGCTTTTAAACCTCCTCTCAGGATTGATAATAGGTCATGACAGTTCACTAAATAGTATCTAGGGGCAATAGAAAAATTTTCAACATTCTAATATCTGGAATTTTTGCAATGTTTCGACAAAAAATTCAATTTTTTCTAATTTTTGTCGTTTTTTGCAATTCAGTTTTTTTAAGTTTTTCGGCCTCATAAGCTATTAGAGGTCTCTAGGGTTTGATAAAAGATTACTTCATAGCTTCCAGGGGCAACAAAAATCTTTTCGACATTTTAATAGTACAAATTTCAGCTTTTTTCGATGAAACTTTTTCAAGGTAGAAATCAAGATTTAATTATCTGGTCTGACCAGTTTTTGAGCTGCATGCAATTTTTTCAGATTTTTAAATTTTTTTGGTTTTTTGTCTTTTTGCATCTTTAAGGGGCAGGAAACCTGATCTGTGATTTGATAATGTTATCGCCTAACTTCTAGTGGAAAAATAAAGATTATCAGGATTTTAATTTAACGAATATTAAAGACTGAAAATTCTGACTCTTTTGGAGTTTTTCTATCCCCAGTGGCCATTAAACCTCCTCCTGGGTTTGATAGTTTGTTACTGCACAGTTGTTTGGGGCAATGGAAGGATTTTCAAGCTTATTATTTCACGATTTCGATCAAATTAATATACAACTTCAAATATTTAAAGTTTTTTCAAAAGTTTTTGTGATTTATTGAGTTTCTCGAGCCTTCGACGCCAGGTAGCCGCCTCCAGAAAGTTATAATCCAACCCTCCATATTTTTTGGTTGCAATGATGATGGGTTTTCAACATTTTTTATCACAATTTTAAGCAATATTTTTGTAAAAAGTTCAATTTTTTAAAGTTTTTTTCTTGAAAACAGTTGTCTTTTTTAGTCTCTCCACCACCTTGCCACCTTGCAACCTCCTCTATAGTTAAAAAGTGGGTTACTGGAGAGCTTAAAGTTGCTATGCAATGATTTTTTTTAACAGACAAACATTACCAATGCTTTCATAAAACATTTTTCTTTTCATTGAATTTTTTTATTTTTTTTTGGAAACTTTTGGCCTTTCTTGAGTTATTCAGGTCCCGGGGCCAAAAAAACTCTTTTATGTTTTGATAAGAGGTCACCGCATTAATTTTGTTGGCAATGGATGCATTTAAACATTTTAAAATTTCAATTTTTTTTTCAATTCTTTGACATTGTTTCATGACGGAAAATGTTTCTTGACGATGTTTCTTTGTTCCGATAACCTTCTCGTGGGATTGATAGTATGATAGTAATGGAAGGGTTTTCAGCATCTTAACATATCAAGTTCTGCAATTTTTTTGAAAAAAAAACTGAGTTTTTTTTAATTTTCTGACAATTTTTGTCGTGTTTCTATTTTATCGATCTTTATTAGCCAACTAATTTTTTAAAGCTTGAATTTTGGTTTGTAGATAGCCTCTGGGGTCAATGAAGTGGTTTTGAGGAATTGAATATTGTAAATAAATTTAGGCATCATTTCATTAAAATTTGCAATTAATTTCAATTTTTTTGAAATGTTTTTTTTTCTTTTTCTGAGTTTTTTTGATCTTCACAGTCCAATGAAATTTGTTTTGGTTTTGCAGATGTCTTAGTGCACAGATCTAAGATTCACAAAATTGGTTTAATACTGCAATATTAAGAAACTTCTTTCAATATTTGCAGTTTTTAATCAAAGTATGTCATTTTATTTTATCTTTATTGGCCAATGAATTTCTTTCAGGGTTTGTGCCTGGGCTAATGGGTTTATTTATTTGGATATGACCTTGAGGATAAAAGCTTCAAGGGTTGTAACAATTACTATTTCTCATTTTTTTAAATGTTTTTCTGTTTTGGCTGTCATTGTTCAATTGTTCTGCTGGTCAGGTACAGTGGTTCTAAGTTTTTCAATCAATTCTTTGGATTTTAATTCAAGACTTGTTCTGCTATGTTTCTATACTTAGTTGCTTGACATCTAGCTCTCTTGGTACGCAAACTTCTTTTGGAACAAAAGGTTAAGTTTGGAAATTACCATTAAGAAAAATTGTACCTGATTTAGTAGGTCACTTTTTGATCTGTCCTTGAAGAATATCTGCTGACCTTCTTGTGAGTTCACACACTCATTTACAGCTGTCAAAGACTCGTTAGATTTATTTTCAACATTTCCGAAGGTAACAGCCTCGAAGTTAGGGTTAACTTCAGGTCCTGACATCTTTCTATTCGGGCTATCTTTGAGGGCGTTCTCGGGAATGTAAAAGGCCACAGGAGGAGCGTAGTTCACAAACTTCAGACCCCTCTGACTATTTCGAAATCTGAACACAAATGCAGAACAATTAAATTGGGCGAAGTTTAGAGGTATTGTTGCAAAAAAACGTCCTTGTAATGACAATTGTAAACGAAAGTTTAATATCATTCTCCTTTTAGTTAATGTTTTTCACCGTTTTATTTTTTTAAACTGTTAGGTCTATTTAAATCAAATAATAACCATCGTCTTTATTTCATTAGTTTAATATCTTAAGTCTATAATTAGACTGACGTGGCTAGTCTCAAAAAATAAAGTTCGCAGAAAAATATGTCGATAGAATTTCTGCAGCAAATGGGCAATTAAAATCTGACCTGTGTATGAAGATTTCTACAGCGAGAGCAGCAAGGGAGAGAAGACATCCGAAGAGCAAAACCAAAAATATCCCTTTTACATTCTTCAACTCAACTCCTGAAAAAGTGAAACAGTTACAAGGTTGGTCCTCAATTAGTTTTGATTCTGAGGCAATGTAAAAAAAAATAAGCAACATACCTGAATGAATTACGCAGAACTAGCTTGCAGTTGCAGCTCAATTTTCCTTTGGTTATGGTTAAGTGAAGCTGCGAAATTGAGCAAATGATTTGCGCCTTCTTAAACCTTTCCATGCCCGTGTAAGAGAAAAATTCAAAAATTCACACCATACAAAAAATAAGTCATATTTTGTTACATGTATAATTTTTTTTTCAGTTGGACACTCGCCTTTGGAGAAAGCATGCTGCATTTTGGGCATATCTTTCCTGTGTTGTGAGGAACACTGAGAACTGCTGTTTAGAAACCACTTCTGCTTCAGTTGGTCCAGCTTCCTTTCTTCTTGTAGCTTCAGGATCCTGTAATTATTAACATTACGTGCAAGCGCACTTGCCAAAAATGTGGATCATTTAGTCCAATTTACCTCTTTAATTCCACAAAACATATCATGGTACAGGTGGAAAGGACCTTACTATGTGGGATACGCAACAAAGGACCGATTATACTAATTGGTAACTATACAAAGCCTTTGTTCTTCGGAAGCTAAATTCATTACACGGCCAAGAGCACTCGCACTTTTAACACTTCTTCGATCACATGTATTAAGATCAGGATTTTAAGCTTGACGGTGAAAACAAAGTTTCAACGAGGCAAATGTTAGTGACGGAATTTGTAACTCTTACTAGAGATCGGTTACTCTTATCCGCGATTCTTCTACCTCATTTTGCACCTCACAGTATCTAATTTCTGATGTTTTACGGTAACTGGTTTCCGCAGAATGAAAGCAAATGGTTTCCTCTATTTTTAATCACTGCTTTCTGCTAATTTCTGCAGCTTTATAGTCCTACTTTATGCATTTAAATCATTTTTATTGAGAAAACGAAATGACAAAACAAGTAAAAGAAATTCAATAAGTTATTATCAAATTCAATATGTGATTCGAAAGCTTCTTCAAGCCGTAGACGTTGTGATAAAATTTCTATAACACTCTGCAAGCAAATTGTGATCGAGCGCTGTTTGTTTCTTCGGATGAATTTCTTTGTTAAATCACACTCTAAAAATTCCAATAAAATTTTTCTTCACCAAAAAGTTCAAAGTTACATTATTCACCAAAAGTAATGTTTCCAGTCCTATAATTCCAGATAGATGCCAAGATTAAAGCATCAAAAAACAAAAAAATTTCAAACTTCAAGTACAGGCCATTTTCATCGCTGCTCCAGTTTTGTCTTTGATGAGAAAATAGCACTTTCTTCTTTTTCTTACTAAAATTCAATTGCTCCGATGTAGATGGATTGATAATAGTTTTTATCATTTTGACTTGTGTATATACCATGGAGTTACATGCGAAAAGAGGCCCCAAAAATTTTTTAAGGCATTTGCAAGTTTCACTTGTAATAAATACCGAAAAGAAATTTATGGTTTTAAAAAAAATAAGGACTCGGAATATATCATCTGTTTTTGCCTTTGGTAAACAGAGCAGGTTCGTTTGTTTATTTGATGTTCATTGGTGGCAATTTTTTTCACTAATTTATGTTCACAACTTTTTGAAGGTTGTATAGAAATGTTAAAAATTATCCCGTAAGGTATATAAATATAAATTTTGCACGCAATTAAGATCGTGAACCTAAACCAAATCTGTTGATTATAAAAATAAAAATAATAATAATAATAATAATAATAATAATAATAATAATAATAATAATAATAATAATAATAATAATAATAATAATAATAATAATAATAATAATAATAATAATATTAGTAATAATAATAACAAAAATACTAATAATAATAATAATAATAATAATATTAATAATAATAACAATAATAATAATAATAATAATAATAATAATAATAATAATAATAATAATAATAATAATAATAATAATAATAATAATAATAATAATAATAATAATAATAATAATAATAATAAAATTATTATTAATAATAACAATATTAATGATATAAAATAAACACAACCAGCAAGCAGAATACCGGAAATTATCCGCCCTTGACGCGCTTGGTGTACACCGGATTGAAACAGAAGAAGAAAGAAAGAGACAAATTGACCGAATTTTTTTTCTGTTTTTTTTTTCATTGTCAAAAAAGTACTAATTTGGCGTGCAATTAAAGTTAGATTCTAAAACTATGCTTACTTCAGCTTCTAAACTGAAAGCTAAATGGTTTAATACCAATGTCAGCTAGCAAACACTCTAATGAAATTTGATAACCTAATTCTCAATGACTTAATGACCGAGCTGTATCGGTTTATCCCGTCAATTTTGATTTCGACAGTACTCACCGCATTGCGTAATGCAATGCGTGGAAACATTTAAACTCCATTCAGTTGAAATACTGAGTGAAGTAAGTCAGAAGTCAAACGTGAAAATCGTGAATTACGTAAAGCGAAAAAAGTGATCAAAAGGTAAAGCGAATTAAAAAGCAGAACAAATCCTGAAGCACAATTCAAAAAGTTTTCATTGACTAAACAGAAAACTAGACCTAGAATGGACGATAAGAGAATTGATGAAACAATTTCCAAAAAATTCAGGTAAAAATATATAAAGAACAGAAAATCAATGTCAAAATGCTGCATGTGAACAAAAACCACTATCAAGAAAGCCAATTTTGTTCAAACATCGTTTTATCCCTCTATTTTAAAATTATAGTGAAACAAGGCGGCTCGGTAAAGTGCGATGGCACATAAGGTTCCGACCCCGCCCATCCGCAATTTTGGCATAATTGTCTACCAAATGAGGAACAGATAGAAAAACCCAAAAAATATTTTTTGCGAATCCCAAAAAAGTCCAAGTTTTTTTCAAAAAATTCTGTATGAACGATAAGAAAGCCTCCAAAGTAAATAACTCAGTGGAGTAAAAATTTATGCTTTAGATTGCTGTAATATGTAATTATAAAGAAAGCGAGTCAAGACGAACAGCAAAATCAAACAACAACAACAACAACAACAACAAACATTAATTACATCAAAAAATTTATGTCCCTCTTAAAAACTAAATTTAATAAAAAAGTCAACATACCGTCAGATAAACCTAAAAGTAAACAAAAATAACTTATAAATCACCAGAAAACATATGCGACCAGTCCATAAAAAGGTTTGGTAACAGTTATACAAAAAAGAACAAAAACAGTAAAGTAAAAAAATTAAATTATTTTTTTGAAACAGTTAACTACAAAGTAATAAATACCATTATGAATCAATTAATATTACCACAAATTTACGATTACCACTGTTCCTATAGAAGGGCATTAGAGCCTGTCCTTATTCATTTTTTAAAGCGGCTAAAAAGAACAACAAAAAACAAACAAAATTTCAATTGAAACTTGCCAGAAAACGCTGTCAAAACCGTCAAGCCATATTTTGTCCCTCAAAAATATTCGATTGCGCCTTCTTCAAACAGCTATAATGTATTACGTGGCCATTCATTAGTAAGACTAAGTAACAAGTAGACAAAAAAGCGAAGTGCTAAAGTAATACTTTTAATTTTTTTTTTGCGAAACAAAATTACATTCAATGTCATGAAAGGCGTTAATTACAAAAAGAAATATTTAAATAGGGTCGTTTAATCATAAAAAAGAAGCCCTCGAGACCTGCAATTATCCAGAATGTTTATTGCGTCTACAAAAAGAACGTCAAATATGACAAAAATCAAACTAATTTACTTTTTTTTGTGAAAAAACCGGTGTCGAAGCCAGTAAAGTCATAACAAATTCTTTAAAAAAAGATTTTGGGACACCAATCCCATTTATTCTCTTGACACTTATAATGTCATAATTGACCTGTTATTAACTAACGAGATTAGGTAACAAAAAGAAACATAAAAAGAACAAAATTGGGAAATTGAAAAGTTTTTTTTTTAATTTTGGAAAGCGATTGTTTTCAAAGTCATGAAAGCCATCAGCTGTCTACTAATATCAGAATATCGGTTGTTCTATTTTTCCATGAAAAGCCAATGAAAGCTATCACTATACAGGAAATTTCATACGACCGAAACGACAAAGTATAAATGACAGTTAGACAAAATTTGAAAAATTCAATTGATTTCTTCAAAAAAGAGGCGTCGAGGCCGTCAAAACGATGATGTATATCTTCCACGATTTTAATATGTGCCTTATTCTGAACGCTAATAATGTGACATGAGAACTGTGATAATGTGATTATGTGACAAAATTAGAAAACGTGAAAAACTGTCAAATATCAAAACAAACAAAAAATCTGAAATCTTGTAGTATCCAAGCCAGAAAACAATAACTTCAGGCTTAAAACTGCAACCGAGAATAAATGCTAAATCGGTAGAAAGAAGAAGCAATTTTTTTTTGCTGAAACTAAGCTGGAAGTTGAACAAATTAAGAAAAAAATAGAGGAAAAAGTTAATTAAGCCATTATTTATTGAAAAGTCAATTATTTTTAAAAAAGAGAAACGACCATACACTTTCAAGTAAAAAACTGAATGCATGAGCTTGGAGCTGCTTAGTAAGCGAATTGGTTGGACCTATCACTCCTGAGTTTTGATTTGATATGTTCTGTTCTTTATTATTTAAAAAATGTCTTTTTTTTTAATAAAAAAAGACCGACTGATTACAACCCGATTTTTTTTGGATTGTAACAGTCCAAGAATGGCCCAAAACTATCCCTGCTAATCCTTATTGTCCGTTAGGAACAATTGATTTTTCGAATGTTGTAGATATAGATAATTTGTTAGTTAAAAACTCAAAATAAATTCTGCATTTTTGATAATCAACGAGTAAAGTTATCAAAAAAGGCGAAGTTTTAATTACAGAGCACTCTCAGCGGACTCTGAAGTAGAAATATCCCCCCCTATGAGTCTACAAAGATTATATGAGTGTTGTTTGGGGGTGTACTGTCGGCAAATTTAATCAAAGTGGACTAAAGTAGCTTATTTCGTGCTGTTTTTGATGAAAAAGGCTAAATTTTGAAATGTTTATCCAAATTTTTTGACCAAAAAAGTTAAATTAAAACAATCAACAATGCTTGTTCGTCTTCAAAAATAAAATAAACGACACTATTTCTAAAAATTATAGCAAATTTTAGCAAAACTGACGAAAATTTAGGCAAAAATTCCGGAAAATGTGAATAAAAACAACGTGAATTCACTCTACTTTTCTCAGAAGTTTAAACCTCGATAACTCACTGTAGAAAACGAAAATTAAAAAAAATCTTTTTAATTCCATATTCTACGCTGGACGAGCTTTCTAATGATGCCAGTCTCAACTCTCTACGATGAATATATCGATCGGCGAAAATTCACGGAACAAAAAAAACCCATTTGAGTATATAGTTCCTCCCCCCTCAAGAGGGTCGGAACAAAAAATCCACGTCGCAAAATCACTTGCTTTATCGATCCACTTCCCATTTCGGCGTAAAAAAGAGAGCGCCGTTTGGGGGGGGGCTGACGACGGCTATTGAAAATTTGGATCAAATCTGTTTCGGCCCCCTAGTGTGTTTTACGTCCCCCCCCCGTTACAAATTATGTGTTGTTATATAGCACGTTACTATGTAAGAAAATAGCTCGTGCGCCGGGGGGACGTAAAACTATAAGCTCGCTAAGCTGGGGGGAACAGAATAGATCCAAAAATTTTAAGAATCATTTAAAAGATTTTGCGGTAAAAATATTGATAATGATAGTAATAAAGGATAATAACACAAATAACGCTAAAAAAGTTGGATCTATTCTGTTCCCCCCCCCCCCAGCTAAGTGAGCATTAATTTTTTATGACCCCCAGGCGCACGTGCTATATTCTTACATATTAACGTGCTATATAACAACATATAATTTGTAACTGGGGGTCATAAAAAACACGGGGGGGGGGGGGGGGGGGGGAAACAGAATAGATCCAAATAAATAATAATTAGCTTTGCATACAAAAAGTTATATAGAAACAGGTAATCTGTGTTAGCCCAATACTTTAATTTTTTTAACTTTTAACTTGCGTCCAATCACTTTCAAATGCTCCAGTTGATTTTCTTTAAGTTGAATATGGTTAAATTTTTTTGCAAAAGTGGTCATAAGATCTTGTCAAATTTAGACACATAGAATGTTGATACGCAAAATGAACAGCAGAGACGAAATATTGGCAAAATATACACCAAATATTGAAAACAGCTATTTGCCAAGTAATGCTCGAAAAATTAGCTCCACATTAGTTTAAGGTAGGGTTCTCGCTTGTACTGAATAACTTTTGGGTAACAACTTTCGCTCGATTAATAAAAGCCTTAATCTAAAAATATCTTAAACAAAATTCTTATACCCTAAGAGTTTATCTTCGCGTCTTCAGCTAAGTTCCTTTCAATTTTTTTAGCACAAGTTGCAGCAACAAACTAGTTCTTTTTTCATTTGATGCAACACAAACTTAGCTAGATTAATTTCAATTTCTGACAACCAACAATGTTTGTCATAATAGTTGTCGTACTGGACCACTAATCGAACACTCGAACTAGTACGTTGTCAACATGGTTAATCGCATTCCCATTAATTCAATAATTCTTTAAAAATGGGGCTCAGCTTTTTGTAAACATAATTATTTCGAAAACTTCATAGTATGAGAAAGCCTCGTGTCATCTTCTCTAGTTCGTATAAAAAGATTTTACATTTTTTTCAGTTTCTTGAAAAACTCATCAAAAATTATTCTACTATGTCCAAATCTAAAAACGAGAGAAAAAAATATAGAAATAGTCTTTTTTTGGGAAAATTCATTTTTCATGGAATAATTTTTGAATTTTTTTCGGTTTGAATGACAAAAAAATAACTTAAGAACTTTTGTAAACTCTAAAATTCGTTCTCAAGCAACCAGCAAAACAAAAAAATTGTCGTTTTAGTTGATCAACACTTGATTCAGAGTAGAGGGCACAATCTCTGTTATTCTTACATCTGTTTTTTTTAATTACAGGTATACAACAATTAAATAAACCGAACCTGTTTGAAGCCAAATTGATCTTACTTTGATTTTACGAAATTGAGCTTTAATTAGTGCTCCATCAGACTGATTTGACTTTGATTTTACAAAATTGAGCTTTAATTAGTGCTCCGCTGACTGCGATAAGTTTCCATGCAGTTGGAAATAACTTTTGCCACAGAATTGAGACATTGGAAAGTTTTTTAATGAATTGTTGTTTGGAAATAAATAAATGATGTAAATTGTTTTTTGCTTTATATATTGACAAATTTTGTTCTTAAATCCATGTTCCGAAAAAAAGTAAATGCGCGTCGTTCTTATGCACCTATTCCCGCTCTGGCAAACAAACCTTTGCCTAAACTTTGGAGTTTACTTTTCTCTTCTATTTTAGTTTTGAAATTCTTCTCACTTTCTAATAGGCATTAATATTGAATACTTAATTTGCGAAAGTTGACTGACGTTTTTTTTTCAAATCAATGTCCTTTTGATATCTCACAGCGTATTTTTCATAGAAATCTTTTATCATTAGCCTTGCCAAAGCTTGAAAAGTTAATCAATTGAAATTTCTCTGTTATTGTATCCCCGGGTGTCCACTTCTTAGTAGTCATACAAGGATCATATATGATGTCATACAAATCATAACGTATTTCCTAGTACGATCCTTTCATGACTACTAAGATATCATACATGATCCTTGTATGATTACCAGGAAATCATATATGATTCTAGTAAGAATACCAAGAATCATACATCTATTTTTCATAAATCATTTTCCATTAATGTTTTTTCAAATTTTATTCGGTTAGGCATCACTTTGTTCTCCGTCAAAGATCCTATTCTAGAATATCATTTGAAAAGTTGGGCACAAAATAAAAGAATAAGTCCACATACATAACTAAAGATCTGATACTCCCTGAAGCCACCTAATACCTATAAATGCTCATCTATAAGAAACATAAGAAAAATTTTTGGCATGTAACCTCAAAATTGTTTTGTGAATATGTCCAAGTTACAAAGTTATTCGTCTAGTGCATACAAAGAATCAAATGTGGATTGCAAATGCGATATATTCATTTGAAATGTCCTTTGACTACATTATACGGGAATTTTTGGCACCAGTCAAAGTTTTTTTGTCATGTATGACCTAGTATGATTTCCACGACAGAAAATGAAATTTGAAGTTTTTAGGCTTTGAAATTTTTTGTATGATCCCTGAATGATTACTAGGAAATCATATATGATACTTGTATGACTACCAAGATTTCATACAAATCATTTATGACCTAGTATGATTACTAAGAATCACATATGACCTGGTATGACTGCTAAGAATATTGTATGATGAGCTTAATTCCCACTGCGATTTTAACCAAGTTTGCAGGAAAAATTGGGATAAAAACTGAACGCACATTTTCCGTGAAAAAGCTGGAACTGTATGAATACGCAATTTTCCCACTGATGATCTCCTTCACTCTGAACGTGTTTTTTCATTTAAAAAAGATCCAATCATTTACTGATCCAGTTCAGTGCAAATTTAGGACGGTTACCTTCCGAGACTTTTTAAGGCGACTCTGATGTAATTTGCTGATGAAAATGGCTTGCCCCATATTTTTAAACAGGACGCAGTTATTTTATAAAGGTTTGGCAAGACGGTGCCTAATATAGCTGGAACTTTCCAAAGTAACCACCAGATTCGCAATTAGCGTTTACAAGAGCCCTCTCGTCAAAATTTAATCAACCGTTCCCAACCACCACAGTAGTCATGAACACATTAACTGCTTCGCAAGTGACTCCTGCTCTTAGTTTCCTGTATCAAAATGTTTTGGTTCATTACAAGTGAGTAAGGGTGCCGAAACCATCTAACTTACAAATTGACTTAACCATTCTAGATCAAACATACCGACAATTTCTTTCATTTGAAACCGATCATACCAAACGAACCGAACATGCCGACCATTTCTTACGTAGAAAACCGAACATACCGAACATTTCTTGCGTCGTTTTTGTTCGGTCTTCTCAACTAGGGCGACATAGCGGTAGATTTTGAAAAATTGTACCTAGAGGACTGACTTTTATCATCTGAACCGATTGAATGAGAGAATGATTTGAACACTTGAGTAAAAAGAAACTTACGCTGAAGATATGTCGGCCTTGAGAGCTGACCTCTTGGAGATCGCAAAACCATATCCTTTATTCATGAACGGTTTCCCCACTGTTACGTATTCACAGTGTTGACTCTGAAATCACAATTTATCTCAGGCAAAAGATCCAAAATATATTATTATACAGCCCATCGGCTTCTAAACACTTGAGAAATAGTAGATACTATTTCACATTACTTGAGAAATAGTAGATACTTTGATTAAATTGGAGTCATATATTGTCACTTTTCTGCAACAACAAGATCATTTAGCCTAAAGCTTGGTTTTACAAGTTTCGCTATTAATTACGCGAGTTCTACTTCAGAAACCAATGCTTCGTAGCACCAATGCTTAGGAGCCTGGATATTAGTAAGTGCTAATCACCAAATGTTGATTCGATAAAATTTTAAGCAGTTTTGTAACAGTTAGTTTGTGGGATTCTTTCATTTCCTTACACAAGACATGTTCTTATCCTGGGTTGTCAAAAACGGTTATAGTTGTGAGTGCATATTGACTCACCTTTCAGTTGTGAATGATATCTAATGAATATAGGTATTAAGATAATAGAAGAAATCCAAATGAAAAGCATAGTATTGTATGCTAAAAACACAGCTGACAAAAAATTTGAAGACTTTCTTCCGGCCGCACTTGCCACTAGATTAAATTGTCCGAAGTGTTTTGCCATCAGATTAAAGAGTCTGAAGTGAGTGTAAATTAGTTGGGTAAATGTTTTCGTTGTATCTTAAGTGAGTGTAAGTGAGTTGGGTAATGACTCCGGCCCTAGTCATTGACCACTGGAAATCTTATAAGATCTTATAAGACTTTTACCAATACTCCATATCTTGTAATTGCTTATAAGATGGAAAATATTTTTTAAGATCTTACAGGACATTGAATGTTTTGTCAGATTTTACAAGACAGAGTGAATCTTGTAAGAGGTAAGTAGGGTCTTAAAAGATCTTACAGATTTGTTCTGTGGATGAAAATAGCAAATCTTACAAGATGTAAGATTACTTACGTAAGATCTTATAAGATCTTACCAGTTGCTACTATTCTTAGGAAGTCTTACAAGATTAAAACATATCTTATAAGAATCGTATAGGAGCATCCGAATTTTTACATTTCTTATAAGATCGTTCACGTTCAGAACAAATCGAGTAAGTCTCTTATACAATCTTTCAAGATTAAAGCATTATCTCGTAAGGCCGTGTAAGAATTTTGTAAGATCTTATAAGATTTGCAAAGGTCAAAAACTAAGGGGTAAGACCATACCAGAAAACCAGCGTTTAACTTTACACCAACAACGCTCAAAATGGCCTGTGAGGAGAAACAATGCCTCTGAATTAACTTAAACTAGAGATTATCTCAAACAAACGTTTTTTCAGCGTCACAATTAAAGCTAACCATTTTTCTTCTTTGAAATTTGACATGTCAAGCCACGATCAATGTTATTAAGTTTCTTGGTGAAATCACAATAAGACATATATCATTGAAAGGCACAGTTATTGTCCAGGTCTTTTTAAAATAAAACGGTCAAACAATTCGTCAAAAACGGTCATTTCCTTTAGAAAAACCGGTTGAAAACGGTCACTACCCAATAACACGGGTCAAAAGCGGTCAATCTAATAAAATATCGGTTGAAAATGGCAATTTTCCAAAAATACGGGTCAAAAACGGTCATTTTACTATAGTATCGGTTGAAAGCGGTATTTTGCAAAATTTCATGTCAAAAATGAACATTTTACTAAAATACCGGTTGAAATTGGCAATTTCCAAAAAAATAAGGATAAAAAACGGTCATTTGACTAAAAAAAACTGGTCCACCTTCAGAAAAATACGGGTCAAAACCGGTCATTTTACAAAATACAGGTTGAAACCGGCCATTTCACAAAGATACGGGTCAAAAATGCTTGTTTTAAGAAAATATCGATTGAAAACGGATATTTCTGGAAAAAACGGTTGAAAAATGGTCACTTTAATAAAAATAACTTGTTAAAACGGTAGTTTTTCAAAAATAACGGTCAAAAACGGTCATTTTACATAAATACCGGTTGATAACGGCCATATCCCAAAAATACGGGTCAAAAACGGTCATTTTACTAAAATACCGATTGAAAACGGCAATTTCCCGATATTAGGAGTCAAAATCGGTCACCTTACAAAAAACCGGTTGAAAACGGCAATTTACCATAAATACGGGTCAAAAAAGGTTCTATTAATTGAAATACCGGTTGAAAACGGTCATTTCCCAAAAATACGGGTCAAAACGGTCTTTTTACTAAAATACAGCTTTTAAACGGCTATTTACCAAAAAAGGGGCAAAAATGGTCATATACGTTAAAATACCCGGCTGAAAACGGTCGTTTCCCAAAAAATAGAGGTCAAAAACCGCCATTTTCTAAAAATACCGGTTGAAAACGGCCCTTTCCCAAAAATATGGGTCAAAAATTGTCATTTTCTCAAACAAAACTGCTTGAAAACTGCTCAAACTGCTGAAAAAAACTGCTCAAAAACTGCTCGACCAAAAATACCGGTCAAAAACTCGATTTATTGAAACACCTTTCAAATACGGTCATTTTCCTAAAACACGGATCAAAAACGGTCGTTTGCCCAAAATACCCGTCAACAACGGTCATTTTCATAAATAACCCGTCAAAGCGGTTTGGTTTCCTAAAACACTGGTCAAAAACGGTAATTTCTTAGAGCTAGCACGCCTCGAAAACTTTTAAATTACGTAAAACTCTGCCAAAAAAGGTCATTTGCTACATACAAAAACCGGTAAAAAACGATCACACCAGTCATATGAGCTTTTAGCGTTCATTTATTTAAAAAACTGATGAAAAACGATCATTTCCTATGTTTCTGGGCACATTTTTTAAGTCACTATTTTGCTGTAACAGTTCGAAGTTTTGCGCGTTTTTGTGACATGTACAGACACTCGTGTGCTTGAACCCAACTTCTTCTAATCACAAGTCACTCGGTTTTCCACTCAACTTGGGTAGCATTGCTTCAGTCAAATAACTAACTGCCGGGAAATATTCAGATAAATAAGAGATTAAAGGTACCGTAATCCACTGAAGTATTGCATCGTCCCACATGAATGCATAATTGCCCTTGGCCACCCTTTCGTAGCCCTCTCGCGGAGAATTCACTAGCCATGATTCATCGTCTTCGCCGTCTCTACCTCCTCGTGAGAATGCCATGGATACTCTCTCATACAATCCTATCATCTGAGCCTGGTCCTCAAAGTCTGAAACAAGGCAGAGGTCCAGTACTGAGAAGTTATCGAAAAGCAAAGATAAAAAAGAATTTGTCGTAATTTGAAAGAAATACTGAGCGGAATGACTGAGTGTTGTAGCGTCAAACATTTTCAGATAATTTCTTCACTTCAAAATTTAAGTTTATGATCCTCGAGATAATTGTTATTTTTTGTTCAACAAGATGACCTATTAACAGCAGAAATGGAGCACTTTGAAGACTTCTATTTTTTTAAAACTGGAAGTGACTCTTTCAAGGATACAAAACGCTACACGGGCAAAAACTGATACAAAACGAACAAGCTTTCGGTGTTAACCTGTCTGATAGCATAGAAATAAGTGGAATTTTATCTTCATTTTTTCCTGGAAATGAGGGTTTTCCAAATTGATCCTATTATTTTAAGGCCACGCCCATTAGTTGTTAGATAAACATGTAGGTTTGCAGGTAGACTAGCTAGAAGAGCGGTACTCAAACTTGAAGTCAAATGGGGCACTAAACCAACTTCCACCATGTAACCGTCTTACGTTGACGCTGCTGGACCTAAAAATTGAAGTGTTTGTGGAGTACTTATAGTAGCCTCATGATTTTTGAAGAGTTAGAGCAACTTTTCAAAAGCTTTCTGGTGGATCTAAATTCATCTCTTGTATGTGACCTGCAGTTAGTGATTCAAAGCATACTGAGTGAAAGAAACCGCAAAAAATTCGTTTGAAGCTCTCAATAAGTTTGAAGTGATAAAAATTTAAAAAGAACTCAAGAAAGATCAGGTCAAAAAATTCCTTTTTTTTCTGTTTTAGGTACTCACAGCTACTCAACGACTAATCAAAATGCAAACAATTCACGCCAGATAAAAATTTCGAAGTATTTTCTGGTACAAAATGAGTTCCAGTCCTGCAATTTTCTTACCAAATTTTTTTACTTAGGTTCAATCTGACCTTTGTCACTAAATTTGAATTTTCAAAATTTGGAAGAGAACAGGAAGTACATCCCCGATTGCAGATGTTGCCATCAAAAATACGTCATTTTTACCTGCTGACTCCGGATGTCAAACTTGGCTTCTAAAAACATGTACGTTCAGTTTGCTTTTCTATGAGGAATTGCATGGAATGTTTTAACAACCAGAAAGTTATTCAGTTTGGTTCTAGGTGCAAAAATCAATGACAAAGAATTGCATCGTTATCATTGGTTTAAAACGGAGAATGATTTAGCCTGATTTTCTGGATTTTGATTTGGATATGTGAAAGGTTCTTTTAACAGTAATTTTTTATTGTCAGATAGCTAACGTTATTGCGAATGACGTATGTATTACAAGATAAGCGATATGCGCCTGTTTAAGTAAATTTTAAATAAGATAACGGCTAATATAAGCTGTTAGTCGAGCAATTGTTTGCGTCAGTTGAAACCGCAGCAAAAATTGTCAGGTAATTTTTCACTTTGTAGTTAGACCTGCCATCAAATGTGAAAAATTTCAAACGCCAGATTCCATATTCATTTTATATATGACCGTTCTCATGCTGAAGATGAGAGCGTGTTAGTTGTGCATAAATAGCAGTGGAGGTGAAATTATATACGAAGCACAGCGAGATTCAGCGATACGAGAGAGAAAGATAGATAGACTGGAAAGTTAGAGAGAGAGAGAGAGAGAAAAGGAGAAAGAGAGAGGGAGGGAGAATGAGGGAGAGAAAGAGAGTGCTGATTTAGAAAGAGAGTGCCTGGGACAACTTGAAAAAATCATACACGGAGAGTCAGAGTAATAAATAAGCCTTCTAATTAAAAAAAATGTTTGTTGAGGCGATATTGTTGAAGAAGTCTTCGAATGCAAGATCAGTTGGGATATTGTAATCACTCTAGTTGATTTAGATTTTGGGATGTCGACCGTTTTTGTGTTCTTATTAATGATGACCGATGTAAACAATCTTTAATTTCTTTCCAGGATAGATAAGTATATTCCATTTTTTATTTTTATATGAGAAGATTTAGGATTACTGGCATTATTGCGAAATAACTGTCTGAAGACAATCTAGTTTGCAACAGCTTACAAGAGCGGCAAGGCCGAATCAACAGAGTAGAAGGTAGTGCTTGTTTCACAAATTTAAACCTTTTTCATTATGCCAGATCGATCTTCTGGGTCACAGAGCACCCTCACTGAGCGGCAAAGGAAAATTCAGAAGTTGACAAAAGTGTTTCTTTTAAAATTTGCACTTAAACTAAAATTGTTTTATCTAGATAACACAAAAAAGAGGAAAATGATTACGCAATTATATTCAAGATGTTCAAGGACCTGAAATCTAGGAAGCCCTCTCGGCTATATCTTGCTATAACCAACAAATGCGGTACCTAATTTTGTTTTTCTGGACGTTCGGACTCTTGGCTGCAAAATGTGATTACTTTGAGCATACCTTGGTGAACGGGTGAGTTTTTGACTGTTCCAAATTTGAACTTGTTCTGATTGGCGAGACTCTGGAGTGAGTCTACAGGCATGGCCATTCTGTTGACAGTGAGGAATGCAGCCAGATTAGCCATGTACATGGCTGTGACAGTGAGAGAGAAGAACCACCAGAAGGAACCCAGCAGACGACCAGAAAGGGTGCGAGGTTGCACATCCACACCTGTAAATGTCATTACCAGATAAATCGGATGCCAAAATATTACGCTATTGTGAGCTCGAGAGTAACAATAATCACTCTGTGATTGAAATTATAATATCGGCAACCCTAACATATTACTTGCAAATAGATATTTATAGCAACTTGCAAATACAATTTTTTCAAGCACATGTTTTAAGATGAGGTCTGTAAGCGATGGGGCAAACTAGTTACAGTTTATCAATTGCCCCAAAATCAATCGGGTTAGTCCGTCACTACTATCCACGCAATGACATTTATACAACCGAAAAACGAGTGCCAAGATTTCGTGAAAATTATTCAAGATTATGGTCACTAATTTTCTCCCAAATCGCAAGGAAACGAATTTTAAGAAAAGACTGAATTAGCGTTAAAAGAATTTTTGAGAACTTTTGATGCTGAATTTTTGAGAACTAATTCAAATTCCAGAGAATTTGAGCTACATGTACTCTCATCTATTACCGACGGCAAGATCTACATGTACTCTTATCTATTACCGACGGAATTTTGCAAGATCTTGCCCAGATAGTCGTCGGATATGCAAGATTTTAGCCAGATAAGCGTCGAACTCTTGCAAGATCCTTACAAAAGAAGCGCCGAACTCTTGCAAGATAAGCGTCTGATGTTTCCATGCTGATGTGCAATTTGCCTTTTAATCCGTAAATAGTGCAATCACTGCCCGGGTCGAGAAAAAATTGGAAAAATATGTAAGATAAACTGTGAAAAGTTAGCTTTTTACCGCAAAATTCATACATAATTTTCGTTCAACGCCAGATTAAGCGGTGATCTTACAAAAATTTACCACAACTCACCGCTAAAACATTTAATTTCACCGCCCTTACAAGATTCGAACCTCTCACCTCCTGCATGTCAATCACTTCCTCCACTTCGCCATCACTCACTAATTTCAAATATTTTTGTTTTGAATATAAATCAAATTCACTCTACTTGCTGTAAAACATGCGCGGTGAATTTTTGTAAGATTTGAAATTTTTAGCGGTGAAATTACATATATGTGATGATTTTTTTAAGTTCAACGCTTACGCTAAATTACATAAATTCATCGCTTAGGAAAAAAGTGTCAAAAACATGTTAGGTTAAGGGGTAGTTTTAGTGGGAGGGTAAATCTAACAATTCCTTTCTTACTCCCCATTACTTTCACCGCATTCTTTGCTTGTCTCATACAATTTGAAAAAAAATTCTAAGCGGTGAATTTAAGTAAGCTCACCACTAAGTTGAGCGTTGAATTTATTTAATTTCACCGCTACCAAGCGATAAAGGTCTTTGTCAACGCATTCACCGCCTGATTTATGTAATTTCACCGCATTCACTGCTTATCTTACAAAAATTTCCGCATTCATCGCTTACCTTAACTAATTTTGCGTTAAATGGCGGTGACACCTCGACCCGGGTAGCGATTTTTAAAAATGTCGAAACTTGTCTTTAATTTACAAAGTTTATCTTAATCCCATAATCCGGAGTTTTTATTCGCTGATATAACTCATTTTTGGTCGATATTCCTCAAATCAGTCCAAGGTATTTTCACAAAGCCTTGAATGCAAAGATGGTTGATATTAAATCCTAAATATGTGCATTTGTTAGTTGTTTTTGTTCAGTGTGTACTGTTAACTGTCTGCATTCTTCCTTTTCTCCTAATTGAGTGCTTTTACAACAGGAAGTTAGTTACACTTTTTTGCTGCTGACATTTCGCAGCTTTTATTCGATATAAATGACAATTATCATCAAGATGTGAAACCTTGGCACAATTGAAAGACGGTGATAATAAATTGGCGATACAGGTCGAAAATCTCAAAAACGCTTTCAGCCAAGCAGTGCAAACCGATCGCTCTATTTGTTATATCGCGGCGTTGTGTTACCTTTATTCAACAAATGTTTCAAGTCTTCTTCTGCAGCCGTATTTCACATAGTGACACCATAAATCGTCAAGATACTTATTTTTTTGCAGGTTAGGTCAACACTTAAACCCACGGTGGTAGAAAAATCTACCCGTTAAGATCCAAAAGAATCGATTAGAAAGTTTGAGCAAACAAGCTTAAAATTAGACCAGATTTCATAACTGCCGCATTGCCAGTTAATATTTATCAGTAAGAAATGGTCAAAAACTTGCATCGTTTTCAATTATTTATAAGCGGAATCAATTTTAGCAAAAAATTTGCATCATCATAGTGGTACAAAAACATTATCTTTTTTGCTAGTCAATGACAATCATTAAAGCTGGCGGTATGGTGAATTGACTGCCAATTTTCTGGTTTTATGCTGAATAAGTTAAATGGCATATGAGTTCGATTAACACATTAGGTGAATAAGATTACTTTATAGGTCAAATCATGGAAAACAATAACGTGAAAAAAATTAAAGCCGTTCAAAATATAACTGGTTTAAGTTTCAATATTACTAGTCCTAGAAGGGACTAAGATTGGATTGCAGAAACCATTTAGAAAAAAATACTATCAAAAAATTTGTAAAAATAGTTAAAATCAAAGCGAAAATGCCGCATGTGAACAAAAAAAACCACTAGCGAGAAACCGAATTTTTGTTCATATACCGTTCTCTCTCTACTGAAAAATTAGACTAAAAAAGACCAACACGTTTACAGTAATGCAGAGCAATTAAAAAGGTCAAAGATTTGTTTCAGACATAGCCAGTTTTCATTTGACAAAGTTTGAAAGCAACCGTAGCAACGTCTCCACAATTAGGCGATTATTGGAATATCACATCGTTATCTTTCTGCATGTTCTGTTGACTACAAAAACTAGTCAACACTTCGGACGACATTTTTTCTCGACTTATACGACTCTCAATTTGATATTTGCAGTCCACTCAATTCGACTATCAAATGTCTACGACCTTCATGCCGTGCTTAACTTCATCTTTCAAATATTAGTTTTTCAATTAATTAATTAGTTAAATTAATAAATTTAATAAGTCATTTAATTAATTACTAGCAGGCCCGCAAAAATATAACAAGATCAATTGAAAAATAGAAGTTTTAAAATTCTTTTTTTTCTACCACCTCGGGCTGGAACACATGCCCCTCGTTCAACAGCCATAGGTATTACGTTACGTTACCGATGTGTTTGGTTTAGTATAATACCTCCAAGTCCCAGCAATTTTGTGTTCAACTTTTTTCGGCTTTGCTGACCCTTATAATTAGGGAGCGCTAAGACTTGTACAGATAACGAAATTCTACATGGTGTCGTAGCGTTACGCATGTAATACGTTAGGCTGCATTTTTAAGGAGCGTAAAAAAGAGAAGAAACAAGATATGGAGGGAGAGAAAACAGAAAAGAGAAAACAAAGACAGAAAGGAATGAGAAAAGAAAGAAACGAAAGGGCGAAACGAGACAGAAGACAAAGGAAAGACAAAAACAAAAAGGGCAACAAAACAGAAACGAAGAAAAAGAGAGAAAAGAAATGAAGAGAAAGAGAGAAAAGCAAGATAAAACGAGAGAAAAAATGACCGAAAAAAAGACAAAATAGAGAGAAAAGATGGCTGGACGAAAGAGGAAAAAGTCAAAAAAGACAAGTGAAACAGAGAAAGAAAAACAAACGAAAAAAGAGCAAGAGAGAAAGGAGGGGGAAAAAGGACAGAAAAGAAAGAGAAAAGAAAGACCAACAAAAGAGAGCAAAATAAATCGAGAAACGAAAGACAGAAAAGAAAGAGACAAAAGACAGAAAAGCAAGAAAAGAGAAAAACAAGAGAGAAGTAAGAGAGAAAAACAGGAGAGAGAGAGAGAGAGAAAAGGCGAAAGGAGAGAAAGAAGAGAAAGAGGGAGCAGAAAGAAACAAATGAGAAAATAAAGGAAAAAAGAACAGAAAGGAAAGAGTTAAAAGAAAGAGAGAAAAGAGACAGAATTGAAAGACAGGAAGAAGAAACGCAAGATTAAAGCAAAAGAAATCAAGAGAGATAAGAAAGACAGAAAAAACACAAAAGAGCGGTAGAAAAAAAAACAGAAAGGAAAGAGAAAAGAACGAGAAAATAAAGAGAAACGACAGAGGAACGAAAGAGAAAACGAAAAAAACAAATAAAGGCAGGAAAAAAAAACAAAAACAGACAAAAGCAATAGAGAAAAGAGAGAAATGAAAGACAGAAAAGACAAAGGAAAACGACAGAACGCAAAAAAGGGAGAAGAAAGCAGAAAGAACAGAGAAAAAACAAGAACGAGAGACAGAAAAGAAAAACAAAAAACGAAAAGAGGCAGAAAATACTATCAGAAAGAAATGAGAGATAAGTAAAAACAAAGACAGAAAAGACATAGAAAAGCAAGAGAAAAGAAAGACAGAAAAGTGAGCGAGACAATAAAGAGAGAAGCTAAACAGAAACAAAAGGAGACAATAAAGAGAAGCTAAACAGGAACAAACAGGAGAAAGGATGAGAAAAAAGGCAGAAAACAACAGAAAAGTGAAAACAAAGAGAAAAGAAAAGCAGAGAAGAAAGAGTACAGTAAGACAGAAAAGAAATAGAAAGGAAAGAGGAAAGAACGACAAGCTAAAGAGAGGAACGAAAAAGAGAAAAAACATTAAGAAACCAAAAGGAAAAAAGAAAGAATAAAAAAGAAAAGAAACGCAGACAAGTACAGAAAAAGACAGAAAAAAAGCGGAACGACAGAAAAGAGAGAGAGAGAGAAAAGCAAAAGAAAAGAAGAGATAAAGAAAGGAAAAAAGAAAGAGAAAAGAAAGTGAAAGGAAAGATAAAAAGCAGAAGAGACAGAGAATAAGAAATATAACCAAAAACAAAACAAATGAAGAAAATAAAAAGAAAAAGAAGGAGCAAAGAAAGAAAGAAACGGAAGAGAAAAGATCTTCCTTCAAAAGTAAAAAAGAAAAATAGACCAAATTCTTCACAGCCTAACTTTTGAAAAAAAACTGGCAACAAAAGATTCAGTTAATTAAATTTCAGTTGTTCAAAATTTTATGAGACTGAGATCAAGCAAAACTAAAAGCAAAAGAAGCAAAAGATTGTTAAAAAATTGGTCACGCAAACATTCAGCGTAAAAAGTTCCGATTAAAAACATCCGCGGCTATCCAGTCATTGACCTTTATTGCATAAATTACTTTTCGGGCACTGACTTCTTGACAATGACAGCTCTTCGTTCATAGGCAGCTTTTCCAAAAATGAACCATTTTTACATTCAGTATTCAGTCATTGACCTTTACGGCATAGGTAACTTTTCGGTCATTTACTTTTTGGCAAGGTCAAATTTTCAGTCATTGACTTTTTTCAAAATACATGCGAATCAAAACGCTTTGATGTATATTTAAGAGGCCGTAAAACATGTGAAGATTAGAAGCTTAAACATGGTGGTGAAGCTATTCGAATTATTTTTTTTAATATGTAGATTGATAGAAGATAGATAGTGACAGTAGAAAGGCATGGAGCACAAAAAATTGTGAAAAAAGGAGGAAATTGGAGAAAGTGGAAACTGATGCGACGTTAATGGTCAAAAATCCCGATAAATACGCGGCTCAGCTGTTTTTTTAGCTCAACTCATTGCGCTTCTGCCTCTTAACTCACGGACCCCGGTTCGAATCCGACTGTTGCCAGTCGCTTTTTGCCAAAAAGCATGTTTAGGGGCTGTTAAACATGTAAAGATTAGGAGCTTAATCATATCCGAACAGGTTTAAAGGAATATAGGATCTTTTCGTGGCAACTCGGGTTCGAACCCTTGCCCCTCGTTTAACAGCCACAGCTCTTACCTCTTAGGCTACCGACGAGTATTTTTGGCGTCCATTACCTTATTTAACAGCAACTTTTGGTTAAGCGACAATTTTGGCTTTGCTGTGATTAAGGTGCGCTATGTTAAAAGAGCGCAATGAATTTGCATAAAACGAGCTTCTACAACCAAATCCCAAATTTATTTCCGAGCACATTACACATCCTTTTCCTCCCCTACTTGGGCTTGGAAAAAAACCATTTGCAGAGCAGGCTCTTAGGCATGATTGCGTGGGCTGCATTCTTAAGGATCGTTAAAACATGTCAACATGGGAGCGCTGCTAAACATTGCATTCAAGTGCGACTTACGTTTAAAATATTAGATGAGAGCGAAAGAAACAAATGGAGAAAGAAAGAAAAGATAAAGGAATAAAGAAAGAACGAAAAGAAGATATAAGTAACAAAAAAACAAAAAAATGAAGAGGGGAAGAAAACGACAACCAACTCCCGAATTTTGTATCCCAGTAAACGATGCATCCTTTTCCTCCACCACTCGGGATCCAACCCAGGCCCCTCTCTTCACGGCCACAGGCCTAATCCATTGCGCTACCGACGCCTGTTTATGTTGTCTATTGAACTGGATACATTCAAAAAATATTGGTCGATGGCTTTTTGTCTCGCTTGTTTTTGCTAAGCCGTATGCTTAATGAGCGAAAAAAAACATTTGCAGAGCAGGCTCTTAGGCATGATTGTGTGGGCTGCATTCTTAAGGATCGTTAAAACATGTCAACATAGGAGCGCTGCTAAACATTGCGTTCAAGTGCGACTTACATTTAATATATCAGATGAGAGGGAGAGAAAGAAATGGAGAAAGAAAGAGAAGATAAAGGAATAAAGAAAGAACGAATAGAAGATATAAGTAACAAAAAAAAACAAAAAAAACGAAGAGGGGAAGAAAACGACAACCAACTCCCGAATTTTGTATCCCAGTAAACGATGCATCCTTTTCCTCTACCAGTCGGGATCCAACCCAGGCCCCTCTCTTCACAGTCACAGGTCCAATCCATTGCGCTACCGACGCCTGTTGCTGTTGTCTATCCGTAGTGGCTACATACGAATATTGGTCGATGGCTTTTTGTCTCGCTTGTTTTTTCTAAGTCGTATGCTTAATGAGCGAAAAAAACGTTTACAGATCAGGCACTTAAACATGGTCGTGTGAGCTGCATGTTTAAGGATCGCTAAAACACGTGAAGATAGGAGCGTTGCTAACCATTGCGTTCAAATGCGACTTACATTTAATATATTAGATGAGAGGGAGAGAAAGAAATGGAGAAAGAAAGAAAAGATAAAGGAATAAAAAAAGAACGAAAAGAAGATATAAGTAACAAAAAAACAAAAAAAACGAAGAGGGGAAGAAAACGACAACCAACTCCCGAATTTTGTATCCCAGTAAACGATGCATCCTTTTCCTCCACCACTCGGGATCCAACCCAGGCCCCTCTCTTCACAGTCAGAGGTCCAATCCATTGCGCTACCGACGCCTGTTGCTGTTGTCTATCCGTAGTGGCTACATACGACTATTGGTCGATGGCTTTTCGTCTCGCTTGTTTTTGCTAAGTCGTATGCTTAATGAGCGAAAAAAAACATTTACAGATCAGGCACTAAAGCATGGTCGTGTAGGCTGCATGTTTAAGGATCGCTAAAACACGTGAAGATAGGAGCGTTGCTAACCATTAGGTTCAAATGCGACTTACATTTAATATATTAGATGAGTTCAATGTAATTTTTATTTTTATAAATGGTAATGCTAAAACGATTTATAACACAAAAAAAAACATTCAAAAATTAGATATAATGGCCTCTCTCCAATCAAAGACAGGAAAAATTTTGCAACTCCCACTTCGTTTCTGTGTTCTCAAATCCGTCCAAACATTACTTTTTTGAAGTTAAGTTTTGCGAAAACTTTTATTCGCTATTCAGTAAATTACCATTGCATTACTTGATACTCACTTAGTCCCCATATCTAATCGTTCGGCTTAGCCGAAAAACATTTTTTTTGCTTGACACATTCAAGCAAATCATAAATTTAAATAACAGTTAAATAACAAATTGATGTGCTTTAAAAACATGTGCTAAACAACAGAACCTGAAACGATGCTATACAATTTGATAACAGACTCTTTACTAGGCTCAAAAAATGTCTGCTGTACAAATAAACAACATCAGCAAAACTGAGTTTATGGGGCAACCATTTTAGTTTTGTACCCCGTTCAAATACATCGGCCTGAATGTAGCGTTGAGTTTTGTTTGCATTGCTTTTTGTTCCGACCCCCCTTTAGTGGGGAGGGAGGAACAATATAATCAACTGAGTTTTTTTTTGTTCAGTCAATTTTGGCCGACCGATATATTCATCGTAGAGGATTGTGAGTGGTATCATTAAAAAGCCCATCCAGCGTAGAATACGGAATCAAAAAGATTTTTTCGATTTTAGTGTTTTACAGGGAGTTATCTTGGTTTAAAGTTTTGTGAAAATTCGACTGCTTTTGTTCACATTTTCAGTAAATTTTGCTAAAATTTGGCACAATTTCGGTAGTATAATTCAAAATAAGATTAAATTTTTTGACGGCAGAATGTTGTTGTTACCGTTAGAGATAGAAAAGCGTTTCTGTATTTTTTTATTAAAGCTTTTTTATCTAAAATTTTTGATCAAAATTTCAAATTTCATCAAAAAAGGCACAAAATGTTTTTTTGGTCCGCATTGTTAAAGTTTACCAGACCTATAGACCTAAAAACCTTAACACAGACTCCCTAATCTCAAAAAGAGCGCTAGTTGTACTTAGGCGTAGTATGAAAGTCTTCAGGAATCGAAACTTTGCCGTTTTTTGCAGAATTAACTCAATAATTATACAAATAGCATCTTTTTTTTCACAATTTGAAGAAATCCACTCAATAATTGGTCAAATTCACAAATAATTGGAAAATCTAGTTGCTTTGCTGGGCGCGCAACAAAATCAGGGAGAGGTTTGATAATATCATGGACTCTTAGAATCAGAAGCTTTTATTTTGATGCTGCCTTTTTTCAAAATATTTTGCTTTTGTTCTTTTAATGTTAATTACTGATTACTGACACAATTTTTTATTCACGGCTCCATTATGACAGCTCCATTTTTGTAATTCTGAGGCCAAATGTAGATACAGTTTGTTTTCCAGGAACCGAAGGGTTTTTATGGCTTTGAGGAAGAGTTTAATTAAAATTTAACTGAATTCTTGTACTTTGCCTTCAATTGTTATTCCTTTAGCAGTCTGATTTTTAAGTTTAACAAATCAAAGATCTAAATTTCTTCCTCAAGAGGTGCAAGGGAACCTTTTCTACTCATTCCGTTGTTACCTAATGTCTCTTTTGTTATTGAATGTATTTTTTTAAGGTAATTTCTGTGATTTTTTGAACTTGTCATTTTTTTATATTATTTTAGTCAACATTTTGATTATTCTCAGTAAGTATAGGTCAACTTTTCCTCCTTATAGTATAAAAACCCCTCTTATAAAAATTTTACGGCCGATTGTTTTAACAGAAGGTTTTCTTGCTGTTGTTACTACGAGTTTTCATACAAAATTTTTTTCTTACAAAATGATTTTTGTGAATAATTGCCCATTTTTGCTGTTGTTTTTGTTACTTTTGTAAATTGTCACATTATTTATTAATCTAACTGAAAAAATTTTTACAAAATTTGAAACTAAACATAGTTCTCGTTTTCGTAACATATGGTTTGAGGGGTTGCGACACCGTTCTCTTGCAGAAGTTGATAATTTTTCAACTTTTCCCTTTATTTGTTGTTAATTTTTGTTGTCAATTTTAAAATGTTGTTTTTTTTTGTAAAGTAGCCTCATTATTTACAGCTCTTTTTAATGTTTTCGTGAATAAAACAATAATTTTTCTGTTGTTTAAACTTTTTAAATGATGTCTTCAGGGCTTAGACAATTTGTTTCAGATGAATTTTTGTAAAGTTTAGATACTTTTCCGTTTTTGTGGTTCTTTTTGTTGTCATTTTGTGATAGTCGTTTTACAAACAGATGTTATGATGATCAAAAGAGACGGAAATGAAGATGTTGTCTTCTTGCGGTTAATATCTTATGGTTAATCGTGGTTAAGTTTAATGGCTTCAAAGCTACGGTTTCTTAAGATTGTTTGCGAATGTTATTAGTTCAGCTTGGTTTTAATGTTATTTTATAGTCTTATAATTTAGTTTCATTAATAACAGTCGCAATTAGTTTTCCAAGTAGTTGCAAGACAAACTCTCTACTCTTTCAGTCGAAAGCTCTTGTTGGCTATGAAATTTGAAAATGTTTGTTTTTTATAAAAAAGTTATAGATTTTCGAGATCTGCCAAGTTTTTTATTTCTGCTAAATACAATTCACATCCTTTATCTTTTAGAATACAGTTTGGTTTTTATAACGTTTTTATTTTACTCAAATGGCCTTTCTTCTTGGAACAACCAGTTTTCAAAAAACCAATTTTCGTGATTTATTCAAATTTGACCGTTTTTTGTAGGTTTTTGTTTTCTTTACAAATGTTGTCACCTGCCAAAAATGCAAACGAAGATTTATATTGTTTTTAGTGATCAGCTTAATATTTAATTGATTGGGGGTGTTGCGGTTGAGCTTAACAACTCAGAAATCAAATTGAATAGCGCTTCAAGGTCATTTCAAGCCTTAAAGCTAGAATAGCGTGACAAGCGAAATTTAATGCTAGATTCTATTGAAGTCAAACGGATTTGTTCAATTCCTTCAACATTTATATTTAGCAACTATTATTAGTACGCAATTGTCATTCATGAAGTCAAACTATAACTCAAACTCGAACTACCTCAACCACCAGCAAAACAATACTACGACTTAACAGTATTGCATCAGATTCCTTGCGAATCAACCTGTTATTGATACAGAATATTCGACAAAACTTCTACATGGTTAACAAATTTCCCATGACATCAAATTTACACTGAAAAAATGACGTTATGAAAAGTGTTCACATTCTGTCGACATTATTATCTACAACCAATCAACCGTTGAATTTGACATGTAAACGCACGTGACTAGCAGCATAAAAGGAGCTTGAAAAACTACCAAAAATCAGTTAAAACTTGCAATCTTGGTTATATTAATTTGACATACAGTGCGTATTGAAGCACACTTTCTTGAGCGATAAATTACTTGTTATAATGTCTTGTTTCTGTAGGTCATATTAGTGATTTTACAGTTTTAACTTTACTTTGACTTGTGAAAAGAGAATTAACTTTGATATTCTCAAAACTTTCTTTCTGAGGAACGAAGTTCCTAAGTAAGAGAAACTTTGTGCAAAGCATAAAGTCAGTGTCTCTTACTGGCTTTAACGAAGCCTACTCTAGTTCAACATTGGTGTTATTGAAACCAACAGAGAGACTTGCTAACTTTGAATTTTGAAAGATATTATTATTATCAGATTTGTAACTGGTAAGAAAGCCCGTTTTACAACTGCTTACTGTAGCAGGTTGAAACTTTGCATATTTATAGCCAAATTATAGGGCTACAATTTGTAGGAACGGGAATTCCTATATTCGGTTTATAACTTGAGTTATTAACAAAAAACTCAACAAAAATTTGATTGTCTCAATTTGAATTATTTTGTTATTCTGAGAGAAACAAGTTTGTTATAACAGCAAAGCTGTGCAATTAGTTATCAAGCGTAATAGACCAACAAGTAATGCAACGGTATTCTACAGTATAGCGGATAATACAGTTCACAAAAGTTAACTGCAAAAACCCAATATCCGGACAGATTTGAAACCGCACTGGGCTGTGTAAAGTTTTCCTTGAATTGGATAGGAGAGCAGCCGTTACAGGGGGGACATCGTTTTCGTGCATATTTTTTCGTGAAAATTTTTCGTTTTTGCCTGTATTTGTCGTTCTTTTTTTGGTCGTATGACGTATCCTGGATAATGAAAGGCCTCAGTCGCTCTCTATTGAGGCATAAAAGACTCTCTCAATGATTTCATTTGATGCGTGATGTTTCTAATCAGTTCAAATTTAATTTTTTTTGAAAAAAAAACAATGTTTTAATTAACTTTTGCCGCTTTTGCTCATTTCTAGCCGACTTGTTGCCAAGTCGCATTGTGGAAAAGTCTTTTTGAATCTTCTTAGAATTATTTTAATCTTTTATCTGACGCCATTTTGATTTGGTTATTAGTGGTTTTCAAAAAATGGACAAGGAGTTTTGGTCGTAATTAATATTTGTAGCTATTTGATTTTTATTGCCGTCTTTTCTGGTAGTCATATTATGGTAGCCAAAGGTCTCATAGGCCCTCTAGATTAGATTGTTTTTTCTTTTTAGTTTGTTGAACGATATGTTGATATGTTAATTTTTTTATCTCTTCCTCATTTGGTAGACAATTAAGTGAAAAATGTAGATGAGCGGGGTCGGAACTTAATGTGCAAACGCACATTACCGAGCCTCCTTGTTTATTCTACTGTTTTATTTACCCTTGAATGCGTTCGGCTCATTTAACGAGCTCGGCTCCAACCTTAAATGAAATGATTAAAAAAGCTCATGAACTAAGGATTCAACTGATAAGAAATGTGTTAATGAGTTCAAGGTTTGGAAAATTCATGATTAAATCGTGTTTCTTGAATTTCGTAAAAATGGCGAATAACAATCCTAACTCGGACAATTTTACTGTAACAAATGAATCCTGCTAGTTTGGTGATTCCATTGGTTATAAGCCTCGAGTTAGACATAGTGTATTTGATAATGGCAAAAAGTGAGAAAAAACTCATGTATGGGTTAATTTGTTCTGCAGCATTTTTTGAGGCAAAAAGGCTATCTTGAAATGCCATAGTTGTCCTTATAGTTGTCGACCAAATTTGCTGTGATTTAGATGTCATATTTTCAGGTCTCCAATTTGCCGAAAATTGTATACTTGACTGCGCTGACGTCATCGATGTTTCTCTTCCATTGAGAAGCGACAACAAATAATTTTATTTTTCTTATTAGGTTTTCAGTTGGGCAACCATTTGTAGAGAAATGTTATCATTGGTTTGTCCAATGTTGGTGCAACTACAAAAATTTTATCTAACATTTTCTATGTCATAGTTATGTAATGAATCATTCAATAATATTCAATTCAATGCAATATCGTCCAAATGAGGATTTAAAAAGCTCATTTGGTTGCACTGCAGTTTAAGAGGATAATACCCACCTCAGTATCAAGATCTGCCATGTTTGAATAAGGGAGATTTATTACATAATTAAATGTTCGCTACTTCTACCTTGCATCATGATTGATGACACCATGAACCAGATGGAGTTGTGTGTGTTGAAGGTGCCTCTATCCGACTGACCACTTAGCAGATTCACACTATCAGCCGAGGGACTTATGGAACTCACCACTCGCAGCAACACACCCACAACCACAATTAGAACTGAAACAATTGAAACCGCATTTGACGTGGTAAAACTTGACCCCGCACCAAAGTACCCAGGCTGAGGTCGCAGAACCAAGACGGCTATGATTGGATCACTCGCTTGACTGCTGGACCGCGACCAAAGTGAGCCTGATCACTGCTGTGTTTGGTCTGCTACGTCTAATCAGCTATAATAATCTAATCAGCGATTTTTGTTCCACCCTTCCATATTCATTTAGGGGGTAGGTACCTTATACAAGCCCTACATTTTTGTTCATCGATTTTTTGCCGACAGATAGAATTTGCAGAGATGTACAAAAGCTGCATTAGTGGAAAGCCCTTGAAATCGAATGATGCGAAAATTATGCTTTTTAAGTTTTAGCTAAAAACTTTTTACCTTTTCACAATTAGAGTTGTAATTGCGCTTATAATTCAAACAGGTATTCGAAATTAAAATTTTCATTGAAAATTTAGTACTCGAAAATATAATAGAGAAAATTAAATTCAAAATAGGCTGAGCATTAGTGGAAAGCCCTTGAAATCGAATGATGCGAAAATTATGCTTTTTAAGTTTTAGCTAAAAACTTTTTACCTTTTCACATTTAGAGTTGTAATTGCGCTTATAATTCAAACAGGTATTCGAAATTAAAATTTTCATTGAAAATTTAGTACTCGAAAATATAATAGAGAAAATTAAATTCAAAATAGGCTGAAATTGCATGCTGACATTTGAGCGTCATTTTTTAAAGAAAAGTTTAGTTGATTTTGAGAAGTATATTTTTAAGAATTTCTTTATTTCTTCCGTAAGTGAGCACTCGATCTTAGATTTCTCGAGTCTGAGAGAAACAAATATCTCTCGTTAAAGTTACTAAAGCGGGATAATTGAGTATAAAGTCAGGCTGGAAGACAAGTCAATTTAGCTTTGTGTTGTCATGAAAGGCCAATCAAATTAAAATTTTTGTTATGCCTTTTGATTTTTACTGAAACTTTCCTATAAATTATTGAACTCAAAACAAACTTACGGAATATGCGGGGAACTTTTAAGTTAAATGGTTTACAGTTTGAAATGTATATGAGAAGCAAAATTTGAGAAGAATGTGATACAGTTTACTTCACAATGTTCTTTCCAACTTCATGCTATGCATTAAAAAATTTGTTACTCATAAAATAGTTGCTTTTGTTTTTCTGTCTTGAGGATTAGCTTATACATACGACAGATCGTAACCTTTCAAGTCTCTCTCAGATAACGTAAGTATTGCTGATGAAAACACCTGAAAGATGTATTTTAGTGTCTAAGTTTTAAAAAATATATTTTAATGACCTTGCCTATTTCTTCTCTCATTTTTTTATCTGAATTTGACAAAAACCATCTATATATATATATATATATATATATATATATATATATATATATATATATATATATAAGCTTCTGGTTTTTTAAACAAATAGATATTCAATTTTCACTGATGGGAAAAATTTCCAAAAAAAGACATTAATTGAATTTTTTTCCTCGGAATTGAGACTCTACATAATTGGCCCAGTTTCGCTAATTTTCTTGTCTTCTTATAATTATATTCGCGGAAAAAACAATCTTCAAGAAATAGTTTGTTGAATCTTTAAGTGCGAACGCAGAATAGCAATCCGTTTTGTCATTCTAACGAAAATTACAGGCGTAAATTTCATGATGTTTGCGAAACAACAGTGACAACTTACAAGGCTCACTATGAAGTCGACATTTTACGACTGTGGGAGGGAGTCTACCAAAAGTTTGAGTAGAGCGCAAATTGATGGGACAATAACATAGCAATGGTTCAGCGAACAGTTAAGTCGTCTTGTCTCGAAATCACAAAATCATCCACAAATTTTTCAAAGAAAACTGAAAGAAAAAAAACAGCAGCAGAATAATACCAAAATAAAATGCGAAGAACTGAATAAACAAAATGAAAAATTTCCCACCCGGTGATTCAGGAAAATGCAAAGCACGAACTCTCAGCCAAGACCTAATTTTAAAGTGAAGATAAAAATCAAAACGGATAGAGACAAAACACAATCGTTCTCAAGATTAAAAGATTGAAAAGATGCAAAAAAAGAAAGATTCTGCATAATTTTCTGAAATGGATCCAATGTTTAGGTTGATATTATCTACACAAAAATTAGAGTTTGCTAAAATTGGACTAGTAATCCTTTTGTATGATTATAAGAAGTTTATCAGGCCCTGTGTAAATCCTATAGCGACGAACTAGGGCAATCTAATAACATAACGTATGGAGGGATGGATATGGTGGAGATATGTACCCCTGTATATGTTCAATGTTTGGTTCGCTGGTAGGGTTCCTGATCCTATACCAAATGTAGCACTCGACGGTACACTAAAGGGAGGTTGATTCGAATGTTTGTTTATAGTTCCCGGTATTAAATGCAATACTTTGAATTGCTATTTGT